>NC_083752.1:8221960-8821960 GCF_033458585.1 Syngnathus typhle
GACGTTTTGGGGCATAATGCGTACTCCAAATCGAAGCAATTAACTGACGAGTTCTGGCCTTCGCAACTCCTTCTAATCCATCCGATGTGTTGACATAAATGTCAAGCTTTACCGGCTTGGTTCTCATCTGGCTTCTGCCGTCTTTTTCTACATCTCTATCACGTCCAAAGCGCTATAAATGTCATCTCATCATTATTACTGTTTTTCCCCCCATCTTCCTTTCATAGCCTGCCCTTGTGCTCATGTGTTTTCCTTGTTTTCTGTTTTCTTCCTCTCCCGCTTTTGTAATCCTATACAGATCTTTTCCTTTCTTTACGGTGCAAATGCACACATTGGAACAAATGAGAACAAATGCGCTGGGGCATGCACATGCAAAAAGCTAAAGCCGGCACGGATGTACAAATAGAAATGTAAAGAGCTTCATGTGTGCATAATACTTTGTTATGTACTCTATGTCTGGGCACGCAAATGGGAACAGATGCACACTGTGCTTGTGCTTATTTGGCTGCATCATCAAAATAGTAAGGGCTTCTGTCTCTGGAAGTAAACATCATCCAGTATTTAGTAGTAGTTCACAATGTTTGGAAAAGGAACAGCGTTGCATAAATAAAATGGTTAGCTATGCCTAAATATTGATTTTAACAAATACAGCACATTAAAAGTGATTAGCGTGTAGTGGATCTTTTCAGGAAATGAAAATAAAATACCCCGGCACAAAAAAAGAAACATTTGGTGAAATCAACCGTGACATATATCTGTGTGTAAATGAGAGCATTACATAACAGTGGAAAATCTGTATTTCCATATTTGTACACATGGGAGGAAAATTTGACGACAGCGTAAGATACAGGAAAATATCACGGGGAAAAAAATACCTTCATCCCTTGGTCTGTTCATTGTCGATTCGTCCTGTTTTTTCGTGAGTGGACCTAAGCAACAAAGAAGAAAAAAGAAAATTCAAAAAAGATTGAAGCAACACAAAACCACAAGTCACCCAGGAAATAAGACAAGGAAAAATAGCAGAACGGCAAACTTTGTTTTTCCACACACAGCTAATGATACACTTGTTACTAAGGATTACACAGTTGTTTTTATGAGTGGATAACCAAAAAGTCAACTGTTTAAACTGCTCAGTGTCTTGTCACGGACTGCTTGGCGAATGACCCCCGGGGGCTGCTTCTCCTCCATCCTTCCCCTAATCGTTCCTGACACCATGCTGTTTTGTGTAGAAAAATGAGAACAATCAAATGATCACTCTTTTCAGTCAGAAAAGCAAGTTGATCCATGACTGTGACAAGCGCACATAATCATGTTCTGTATCCAAATGAATAAATAAAGTCTGCAGTTCTATTTAGTAAGGAGATCATATATTCTACTCAAAGAGCAAAAACAGGACGAGCGGAGCTTATCGTTTCCAGCAACACGATCCGACTCCTGTAAATCTCAGCGTGAACAAAAGTAAATCAGCAAACAGGCACGCTGGGGAAAAAACAAAACTTTGTATTACCAAATTTAATTTGGAAGCTGAAAAACAAAACAGAAAATGATTGGCCAGTGAAGTAACCTTGTTTTCTTTGCTGCAACTCTCCCTCTCAACATAAGAGCTTCTGGACATTGTTGTTTTCATGTTCTCTTATTGTGACATATTTCTTGCATTTGTCATCAATTCTTTGTGTGGTTTAAGTAATATAGTCCAGACTTTAATCAGGCCTACTATCCTTTTCTCTTGGATGAGGTATGTTAGGCACTGGGCTGCTTTGTTGCCTGAAGCTAAGAAACACCAAAGTCCCGCTGTGGCTGTCCTCTGCATGACTTCCCACTGTGAGTGCTTTAAAAGTAGAGCTTTGGTCATTTTGTGAAAATTTTAATTACAGTGCTTATTTTCTTCCCGCGGTTTCTCCTATATTCAAATGGGTGTACTGTATATTTTCCATCTTGCCCATGATTTAACACTTCTGAGTGATTGATTTCTGTGATTTGTAGTTGGGGTGCCAACGACCAGCACATAAATGCTGCAGTTTGTCATATACTCTGCTAGACTATTTTATTCAAAAACTAAACAGGATTCCATATGATGGGAACGTCTGACTTCCTGCTCCTCAAAAAAACTGTACCCAATCCTATGCATCATATTTGGCTGCAGAGTTTTACCCTCAAACTCAGCCGTGGGATTCCTCCATGCGGGACTATTCACCAAACTAAAGTTAGGATGCTGAAGTTGACCTAAGGATGCTGTTACAGGGCTATCAAAATCTCTACATGGTGCATGAGATTCCACTACTAAACACAACACTGAAGAAAAATTGATAAAAGATCATCTGTGATGTCATGTCTCCACAGTAACCTTGAAAAATAACTTTACAGATGACATGCATGAAAGAGTAACCTAATTACTTCACCGACGAGCTAATTCTAAAAGTAACCTCGATAGATTACATGTCACTTAAATTAACTGAAAGGTGGTAAAGCATCTGCCTATATTTTCAGGTTGCTCTCGAAACTACAACCCGCCTGTCGTCAAGGTCAAGTAAAGGAGCCCCACATTAAGCCGTAATAGTAAAGCCAGTTAAACGCGCCAATAGCACCCGTTTATCAACGTGACCTTAGCCAAGCAACACCTTAGCCTGCTAGTCCTCCCTGATAAGGATCCCATTCATTTGCGTTTTCTCCCTTTCTGTCAATAGAGTGCTCCATCTGCCCTCAGCTACACCGGTGTCTGCTGTTGTTTTGAAATCACTATCTGTACAGTCAAGTCTTCAAGGAAGCCATTAAAGGGCTCTCTAATTCACAAAGCCACACTCATTAAATCCACACATGCTGCACAAAGCATGTTAACAAGGTCCTAAACATCTGCTGCTGTGTTACTCCGACCTGCCCAGCAGCGCATTGCCACAAAACTCATTGTGCCGCTCCTGTCTTAACTGTTTGATTCATCGCGTGCCCAACATGCTTGACAGAGCAAACTGTAACTTTGATTTTATGTAGAGAAAAAAAAAAAAGTCGACTTATGATCAAAATAAAGGTTTTCGGGTTTCTGTATAAAGCACCGGATAAATAAAGGCACCACAACATCACACTGCCACGGCAATGCAGCATTTTCATCCCATATGTCTATATGAATCCAACTTCCTGACATAAAATGTTTATCTTCCTTCTAAATGGAAAAAAGATCAATGCTGAATAGATTTCCTGCATCCTCCCCTAAACCACCAAGAAGACGCTTGATCCAGATAGTACTTAGTGCAATAGAGAGAGGAGGCACAGTTGGTCCTGAGCTACGCTGCTAATAGAGAACAGCCAGGTAGGCAGAGCGGTAATGGATAGAAAGACACATTAGTCCTCCATCTTGTCAGCAATTTTCCACTACTTAGCGCCACTCTAAAACCACACCTCTCTTCTTAATGGCAATGACTCTGACTTCATTCATTTTCTACTGCCTATAAAGAGCAGTATGTGTATGTGAGGATAGGGCCCGCTCAAAAACAAGTGTCGGCAACATTTTAGACAAGCACCACCACATCCAGAGCCAGCCTGACTTCATCATGCAAGAAAAACATTGTCCTGAATTTATGAGATTAAATTTGCCATTTAACCAAACAGCTCTTTAAAATGATGGTTACATCAGACAGAATATTTTCCACAACACCAAACTAAAATATGCATTATGATATATATGTAGATTATAATACTTTCCACAACATCACACTGAAATATGCTTCATGACTCCAAGAGAATTTCACATATGATGAAAAGTAATTGACTGTAATTAGTTAAAAAGCTCATACAGTTTCATTGCTTTGTTTTTTTATGAGAAAAAACATGTTTACCAGCACAATCTAACAAGCTCCAATGGACTATTTTCTCAAGCACCCGGGAGCACTTCCGCCCAGTGATCGGCAAATTTGTTTCCGATTAGCTTCCTGGGTTTGCTGACAGAAAAACTTCAGCTGACATGAAAAAAAGAACAATTATACTGTGAGGCATACTTATATATTCTAGAAAATGGCGGGAGGACGAAATGAGCATTGCTGTGTCCGGATTGAGATGCAATACTTAATAAATCCATTTAATCTAATTTTCAATTTTTTTTTGCTCCTGTAGATTTTCGACTCCATTGAGGAGTCCATCTTTGCTCTTCCCCATCATTAACGTGTCAAACATTTAGCATTTTATGTGCTGTAGAATATCATTACAGTGATGTGGATATTCAAGTCTCGCAGCATTCAGCCAATAACAGAAGGCTGTAAAGAGATAACTGGCCAGTACAAAAAAGCAATGACAAAAAGATATGCTCAAGGGAATTTTTTATTTTTTGCATTACATGAAATTGTTCTTTTGAGAAGAGGCCACTGGTGAGTGAACACAAACTAAACGCATGAAAGGATAATGAAAACAAACAATGTTTTTGGGTCATAAGCATTTCGGCCCATATGGCCCAGAAGGAGGGCCTGCTGGTAGGTCACATGATGTGGCAGCGCTGGCCAATACACAAGGAGCATTTAGCTGAGCTTTTCCCCAGCACTCTTTGACCTAATGTAGCTCCATCTCTCATTCAGTAGCGTTTCTATTCGGTTCAGTGAGCTAGTGGCCGCAGTGCAAGCTGTCTCCTGTCTCTCTCCATTTCCTCTCTGCAGTAAATGGGATGAAGCTGCGCTATGTCATGTCTGCGCTGGCCTGTCTACTTGACAAGGTGTGTGACACAGCAAGCCCTGCATCCAGCTGCTCCCGGCACATGTGGGCCTACACACCGCTCCGGATCTCCATTTCTACTGTACCCCCCAGCCTCCTGCATCCTTCTCACTTCAACCATTCCACCCTTGAAATATGGTTTTAATAAAGAGCACAGCACTGTAAACGACTGCTCGAGCAGTAATAAAAATGAAGGATCTCAGGCCTTCTAGTTGAGGTGTGTCTTGAGGAAATAGGAAGGCAGCAAGACGGTGCAGCCTAGTTGTGCAAGACACTGCAGGAAGAACGTCACGAGTGGGGGTGGGGTGGGGTGAGAGAGAGAGAGAGAGAGAGAGAGAGAGAGAGAGAGAGAGAGAGAGAGAGAGAGAGGGTGTACTTGTTCTGGACTGGATGCCTATCGAAAAAATCTCACATTTACGTATATATTTGAAAGTTGAAAAAGAAATTGGCAGATATAGAGGATCAGAACATGGCTGGATCGATAATTATCTGTGTGTGCGTCCATTGCAATCAAACAGAAAATATCTCCAAGACTCGATTCCCTCTTAGGGGCAATCTTCTCAAATATACACATTCTTCTTCATCTTCTTCTAATGAATTTCCGGCCAGCTGCTCTCCTGCTCTGATGTCCTACTTCAGTCATAACAGCCTGTCATAAAAGATTAGGACTGTGACCAATTATAATCAGGAACATCACAGCGGCTGGCTCCGCCCAGTTACTGCTAACAAGAGTAAAAATACAAGCAAGCGAATCAACGGCATCCAGACATAGCAAATACGCGACATCGTCACACACGGATGCCGTCTTTGCTTGTGGTTATTGGCAGCTCAATACAGCCATAGGCCAGCCGGAGAAGGGCATTGGATTCATTTGCATTCCGAACAGTGACCCATTCTGCCGCCATCTGCATAACAATGGAGGAGAGACGAGGGCTTGCTTCCAGATCAGGGCGGGAGGGTGGGGAGTGCAGAAAGAAAAATGACTTATTTTGTGCAATAAATAGCACAAAGAATGTGATCACTGAGGGTATGAAAACGAAATAGCTGATCGTTGTATGATTGGATGTGCTGTCGTTTTCTGGAATTGAAACTTATCAGAAACCAAGCCACGCACTTCGATTTGGAAGTCAATTTGATTCAAGTAGCATATGAATTTTAACACGCAAGTTATGAGTTGGATTAGGATTCCTAAAACTATCTCCCACACAGAACAGGCATGAAATCCACCGCTCACTGCTACATTAGTAAAAAGTGACCTAATAAAATTTATAGAAGCGTGAAACGAAAGAAAAAAGTTTATTACTCCCTCTTGGTGTGTGGAAGATGATATAAAGCGTTATATTTTGGGATGGACAAAATGGACTAGATTTCTTGGCTGACCTTTACAACGACATGACATCATCACATCCACACACATTTCCACTAACTCTTCTAGGTTGGTAAAAGAAGCATTTAAGTAAAATTAAGTCTATTATTTAACCACTGAGATCCTCTGAGTGACAACCTGGGAGCTGAATTCACATTTGACCACTCACCATTTTGAAATCAACCTGACGTGTTATTGATTGAAAATGGAGAAAATCCAACAAAAGTATGGAGAAAAAGAAAACCAAAAAAAGTCAGTCAACATCTTCATCTGCACTGTCAAAATCACAATTAGTGATTTTACTGTAATCCAAGCTATGAACTAGACTAACGACTAACGATTAGAATCAGAATGATCAATGTAGCAGTTATTTGGATCTAACTGGATCCCATGGTGCGTGCAGGTGAGTGTACGTCTTGGCAAGTTCTGTCTAACTGAACTCAAGGCCAAATCACTTTCCATGAATTTAAATGAACAAACCTTAAAAAGGATGGCATATGGTTGGACTTAATTATTGACCAACTGTTCCGTGTCGTCATCAGTTACACCTTCAGTGAGAGGCGTGTGATGAGGTTCCCGAGCAGTTCCAGGCAGCATCATGTGTCAGAGTCGCCCATGCGTGAAAGGCTTTGCAACAAATCGACACTGCTAAAGACATGTCTGCCATAGGCAAAGTAAACAAATCGAGAGATCGTGACAGTTACATATGGAACGATGGAAACATGTTTGAATTATTTTCCTCTAAGTTCTTTTTGTCTTTTTCACATGAGATGAAACACATCCTCAGGGACCGCATCAGCTTTGTAAGTAGCGACCCCTGACTGTAAGTGACAGACTCTGACAAGCAGAAGGGCCGCGTGTAAGACTGTTTCCCTCGTTTGTACATCTATTCTCCCGGGAATAGCGCCGCGCATTTTGCGTCATCCGTTATTGTTATTAGCGAGAAAGAGCACCGTATGATGAATAAAGTACAACCTAACAACAGCTCTGTCAACATTTCGCCAAATATCTTCTCTTTTGATTGACTCATAAAAGAGGCATTAATGTGTTTACACTGCAATAACATGTGTTTTCACTGAAACAATAATAATCTCGAGCAAGGCATCATCACTGGTAGCCAAAGTAAAGCTGACATACTGTAAAACTGTGTAGGCTGAAATCCACTGCGATTCCAAAGTGAAGGGAATTGTTTTTTGTTGTTGCTTTTTTTAACATTTTTCATTAGTCCAGAATACTCATTAGCACTGCTTCTAAAGTTGGACTTTGATGGTGTTTTCTTTTACCTGCCAATTAATTAAAGAACAAACAATGAGCCTATTAAGAGAACCATATTTTGCATGATGCTATATTCTCTCTTTTTTTTAATTTTACCCCGGGAGGCCAAAACAAGGTTGTTTTTGGTGTTAGATTCTGTTTGTATTCTTTACCCACCTAGCTCACACTAATCCTAGCAGCCTTAATTACCACTTCCTCCTGACCTTATTAAGAACTAATATGGAGGAAAGTACTGATGTGGTAACCCTTCAGTCAAGCACAGTTATTACACTGAATACAATTTAAATATATTTGTTATGAGACCTACTCAGTGGAAAAGAAAATTCAAATTGAGAATTCCAGTCCATTCCTCCGAGACATAGCTACGCGGAACTTAACAGCAATAAGGTATCAATATAAGACTTTGTTGTTGTCACTCACCATCCTCTGTTGGTACGTAGATGTTGAGGTAAAGGCAGTCCTCGCTCTGGTTCTGAACATAGGTAGCTGCAGCATCCAGATTGTCTGTGAACCACACAGGGAGCATGATCTCAGGTAACACCCCGTGAACATTTTGGGGACACACGGGCGCAAATTGGGTGGCGTTACGGATCTCCTGCCAGGACCCGGGAGCCTCGGGGGGCTGAAAGCGCCGTTCGCCAATGGGCGCAGTGGCGTAGGGTACTCCCAAGTATTGTTCCACAGGGCCCAGGATCTCGTTGTTGAGCTCCTTTCTGATGCCACGTATCTTTCCATAGCCCGTGGATATTATCGGGTTTTTGTCAACTCGCTGACACGAGGAGAGGGTCAGGTGTAGTACGATCCCCAGGAGCCAAACCAGACAGGGGTTGGCATTCCTTTCAGGGGTACGTTGACGTTTCCCACCAAAGCCTTGGTGGCCGGCAGCGTGGAGAGGAAAAAGCATGTCCAAAATAAAAGCTCCTTTTGTCATCTTAATAAGACATCAGCTTGATGATCACAGATTCACAGTCATAGAGGGGAGCGAAGGCAAAAAGAGGACTTTTGTTAATAGTTTTCCTTGGGTGACATGGTGCTGTGGAGGTTTTGGTAACATTCTCAAGTTGAACCAGGAGGCTCATGTGTCTTCTTCTTTTGATGGTCCAAAGCTGCAGTCAGGGGGCCAACAATACCTACGAGACAATAAGGGTTACAAGGCTCAGAATACATATATATGTGTTCAAACAATAATGGCATAGCCGTGTCCAAACATGCAGTTTGGGTTCAGTTCCCACTCAGTGATGAAGTGAATGTGAGTGTGATGTCATGAGTGTACAATTTGTCAATGTTGCTACACAAATTAAAAAAAAAATCGAATATGTTGCCAACACTGTGACCCCAAAACAGACTTATTATACCGTAATTTTCGAACTATAAATCGCGTTTTTTTTTCATAGTTTGGGTGGGGAGCGATTTATACTCAGGAGCGACTTATATACATATATATGTTTTTTTTTCACTTTTTTGGGCACTTTATGGCTGGTGCAATTTATACTCCGGTGCGACTTATAGTCCGAAAATTACGGTACTTCCATTTTCTTAACCTTAGATAATCTGACACCTACAGGTCCTACTGTACTGTGCTAAAAATACCCTCATCGGTTTGTTTTAGCGTGCTAATGAGACAGGATGAAAAGCGTACGATCTACATTAGTAATGAAGATGAATACTAATTTTGTTTTACTCTCCAAAAGGATGAGGGTAGGAAAATGATCAATTGAAGAATTGTTAAATAACCTGATCACTGGCATACAATTAAAATCTTAATGATGCCATTCTTCAGAGCTGTTTGACTAGTAGTAAGTCCAATACACTGGAAATAAATATCTATCCATCCATCTTGGATACTAATTATCCCTCCTGGGGTTGCGGTTGTGCTGGAGCCAATCTCAGCTGAGTCGGGAAGAGAGACACGGTACAACCTGGACTGGTGGCCAGGAGATCACAAAGAAAATAAATGCCATAAATAAATCAATACAAGCATATAAATACAACCTTTAAAAAAACACTCTCTCATGGATGGGGGCCATGCCAGCCTCTTTCCCTCACAACTCAGTTCATTTGGTTCTTGCTCCGCACATTATTACAGACGAATGGGCAGTCCTTATCGCACTCTGGCTTTAGTGACAGAGCCGTTTAGGTGTGATAAAGGCTTGATGTGCTACCCACATTTGCTTGAATGCCACATCATACCTCCATCGTGTTCAAGCCCAGAATATCCACTCTTTCCCCTGCCATTCCGCACACACGCAGCATTACTAGAGGCTCGAATTTGTGACGTGACTGCAAATGTGTCTCATTAGAAAAAACAGAACCAAGCTGCCTGGAAAAAATATTTGGTCAACTAACAGCAATGTGAGTGACTCCATAATGTGTCACACACCCGAGGTTGTAAAACTGGTCAAAACAACTTGAAACCTATTTTGGTTCGTACGTAACGAATGAAACTTGACAGCAGTCTAAAAGTAAAGCATTGAATTTATGATTTTTAAAAATAAAAAAATGAACCATAACCTGAATAAATTATTGACAGTATTACAATTAGCCAAAATAAATGAAAACCAAAATTCTGCAGTATCAGTTGGTTGCCTGGCAACCTTACAGCAATGACAAGAATTATCCTCCTCACATGACCACTTCAAAACAACAATTTACGCAATAAGACTATAATCATGCTGCATACTTGGTTCTTTGGATGTTCGTGAACAGAATGCTGAACGTGCAATAAACTTTCATAAAATCAGTGTTTGAATTGCTTTTTTTGTTAATTGTCTAAATGTACTGTACTGTACACACAGCAATGTTTTATCCCTTAGCATAGGCTACTGAACAAATACACTAGATTATCAAGGGCAGAGTATCTAGAACAATTCTACTGGGACGTAAACACACACTCGCTGCTCGGTTGTGAACATAACCTTTGATAGCATGCAATGTGTGGCGTTACTCTATTGTATTCGACTACCAGAGATAGATGCCCACATTTCAACGCGACCTTGATGTTCCATGTTGCCAAAGTCTATGGCCAACCCAAACTGGAGTGTCTACCTTACATTCCTAACATCTGCTCACGTCAACCATCTGAGGGCTGAACTGGCACTAAAGTTCCGTCTTTGCACATTAAGTGGAATAAGCCGACACCTGAATCACCTGGCTGATGTAAGATTCTCGGGCGCCGCTTGATACAAATGGTGGTGCTGTCAGCTAAGCTGCATGAGAGGGTAATATCTCCAAGTGACTGGGACAATCTTATGGCTGTGTTTAAATGGAACAGTCAAGGTAGTTTGAAAAAACTTTGGAGAATCTTCTCATCCTAGACATTGAAGCTACCACCCATTTGTGTTCAGGATATGTTGGGAGCTACAAAAAAAGAAACGATGAGGAGATGGCTGCTTCCATAAGTAGCAGCCATCTCTGCTTCTAAAGTACATCATAACCTTACATTTTATTTTCTCAAAAGCCACATCTTAAAGTTTCTCTGTTGTCCAACTGTGTGAGGCATCAGTGAAGCAACACGTAATATTTTACGGTCCTACTTTACTTGAAGTAGTGCTCTTAAAATTGACAACAGCATAAAGTGGCCTCATGTTTGAAGAAGCTTTTAAGGCAGGTGCAAGACTAGCACGACAGCAGGAGAGCGCTGACTGAACACCTTACTTTTGTTAAATATATCAAATGCAGTCTTGTGTTACAGCCTTTCTAAAATGAGGTACTTCTTATTGGTTTAAGACCAATTCACCATTTCAAATCCGAAGTTGATCAGTTTCCCTATTTCTCTCCCAAATCCATTTTTTTTTAAATGCTAAAAATGTGATAACCTCCAAAATTGGACAACAGCCTATTAGATTCTTTAAAGCCCACATACACAAAGTTCTGGCAGCAATTTTGTTATAAATTATGCAGCATGTTATTTTAATGGACAGTGAAGTCCTTGAAGACAAGGGGAGTGCTGTGGGGGCTAATAGGCAAAGATTTGGCAGACTTGATTAATTTAGCTTTTAAACATCTCTTAATTTGATCCTCACTGAACCCTGCTGAGAGGATACTGTAGTTATAGAGTCATATTTTCTTTCAAGCTGAGGTTATGAAAACAATGCGTGTGATTAAGGTCGCTGCATACAGAGAGACTTGAAAAGCATCTGAGTCATATTTGAAAATAAAAAAAAACGCAAAATTTAAGAGAAGAAATTGAACAGGGGAAAAACATGGCAGACGCTTTATAAGGAAAAGCACAGACACGCAACTCTCGACTTGGCACATTTCCCACTGAAATATTCAGAATTGCTAGAAAACAATACACTTTGCACTTTGTATGAATAAAGTCCATAAAGATGTTGTATTCATTGTACCATTATTTAACTGTTCATAAATTCCATTACGTTCTCCAAAACACTCACAATGAGCTTTTTGTTTGTTTACTAAATCTAAATGATTACATTTTGCACTAAATGCAAGTCTTGGAAGAGCAGGTTGAAAAAGATCTAATTAAATAAAACCCTAACAACAGAAAAAAGATTTTAATTTACCCACAATTGCCTTTGGTAATACCTTTAATGCATGCGATGATATTTAGAGCAGAGTCATCCGTGAAAGAAAGTTGTTGAAACGACATTGTTGGTTTTGTATTTCCAAATGATGTGGGCATTTTTTATTTTATTTTAAAACCTATATTTTGATTCATTTTCGTGTAAAAACAATTGAAAAATTCCGGCGATGCCTGCTTTTCTTTGGCCAGTGACAGCATTTAAAATTAATGGTTAAAATTAAATGCGATGGGATCTGAGTGGTTAATCCATTTTGCAGTGAAAGCTGGAGGTGAATTGGAAGTAAGAATGTGCTCATTAGATACAGGACTCACTCCAGGATCATTTATGCAAATAGTCAATTCTGAGAAGCCTCGAGTCAGGCACACTCACACAGTCAGACCCGTAATTATCCCTATCTTTTGGTGTGGGGCTAGCATTAATGTGATAATGAGAATGGTTTATAGTGATCACGATGAATGTGTGGGCATATGCGCGTGTGTGCGTGTATAGTGTCGTGTCTCACTAATTAGTGAAGAGCCACATAAGAATGATTAGTTGTGTTGCTTGTCTGTCACAACACTCCTAGCTTGAGTGACCAGTCTGACAGCGTCATCGCAAACTCTGAGGCATTTTGAGAACTAGATAACAAAGCCCGGCCATGATGACGAAGGATGATGTTTGAGTTTCACTGTTGTTCCTTATTTGGAATAATGATAATGATGGAGATGGTAATCTTTTTTCACACTTGGCACAAAAATGTGGAAGAAAATAAAATGGAGAAACACAGTGAGGAGATAAAGGCAGTCTGTAACGGCATGTCTAGAGGGGTGCAATTTAAAAGGAGATTTACGGGATGACATTGAATTAACTAGCTTACGTTCCTCAGGCAGCCATGTTCAATGCTAAGCCCCCCGAGCAAAACTGCAATCAGCTTTTATTCTCCAGTGTAGACTAAAGAAAAGTCAAAAAGAGTCTTAGGATCTCAGGCTGATTTGAAATTGAGAAGTCGGTATGTAGCGATGTGCCTTGACACTGCTTTGGCCTACTTTACGCGTGACCATTCTAATGTGGCAACACTGAGCGAGAGCCCCTCAATCACACTTCAAAATTGTACCATACTTTATCTAATCTCTGGATTGAAGCATGGAGATGCGCTGACATACCCTGCGAAATCATTTCGCATTGGACCAAGGTCTTGGAGGGCAAATAGGACAAAGAACACTCAGTGTCTACAACATTATGTGAATCTATTGAGACCCAGTAGAGAAGCTAAGTCAAATAAGTATGCCTTTACAAAGATACACAGTACTAAATATGTAGGACGCGGACCTCACCCAAGGTTGAACGTTTAACAAACGTGAAAACAATCATCGTTTGTCCGACCATGTAAAAAAACAAAAATAGATATAGCCATAGTAAAAATTAATATATTGCACCTAGATTTAGTGCCTATTTTTCACGTCAGTGACGTCAATGTGATCTGTGTTATGACAGCCAAGTGAGGATCGGGCTGTGCAAATGTGTGCTGCTGCTGCTGCTCAGGATGGGCCAGAGACCAAAGCAAATTAGCTACACTCTCATTAGCATGTGTGTCAGTGAAGTCAACTGTCCTTTGCTGAAAGGAAACCAGATAACATCACTAACATGCACCAATATAAACAATTCTATAAATATGATTTTACAATGCCAACTAAACACTTTGGTCTTATTGATTGACAAAATCTTTGGTCAGTCTGCTGCGCTAAACTTAGTAGACTCTTCTTTAAACGGACGGAAACTTACAGTTGCGATGTCAGAGGGAAAGAAAGACAACGTAAGAGTGAGGTGAAATGAGGAAAGCGGCGAGGGCAGCTTCAAAAGGATGAGGAGGAGCAGATGTCAGAAGGAAAGAGAGGAAGGAAAAACAGGCTAAATGGAGGCGAGTGCAGGAAGGAGGTTGGCACGCATGGTTAAGTGGTCAAGTTACAGCTCTGCTGCCCTCCATCATACTCAGAGCGGATACAGAAAAAGTCTACACAACCTTGTTCTAATCACAGGTTTTTGTGATGAAAATAAAACGAGAAGAAGAAAATTCATTTAAAAACCTTTCCCCCAAAACAAAGTATTTGCCTGAACTCCTATACTCCACGGTGAGAAGCAGCTGGAGTGTTGAACACCCATCTCGCTCGACCCAGATGAAATTCATTCCCTTATCTGAACGTAGCTCTTCTACCTGGCCCCTTCTCGCGATAAATCGACGCAAGGCGTTGAGAAACGAGTTGGTGTCTAGTAAAGACGCCACCACGATGTGAACACCACGAATGGCTAAGTAGTCAAACAATCCTTGGATGGACATTGTTAAGAGAGACCAACAGAAATGTCAAGAAATTGAATAACAAGTATCAGACTAGACCAACTCTGGAATCAACAACAATCAACTTCTCATGAGGCATATCTACTTTATATCAGAAGTACATTATTTTATCCATACTTGATTAAAACAAACAGATCCTCGTAGCAATTAAGTCGAAACAAAGTCCTATTTTTTCCATCAAAAATCTATTTTAACAAGAAACAAACAACCTTAAATCCCTTTACAAACCGAACCTGTCAGTCACATTTTTTTTCCCCCAGATCTAAAAATGTAACCCCTTTGTATGTTTTCTTATGATATATTTTCAGCAGCTTCGTCACACATCAAGGTGCCCAAGTGACTCATGGAGAATTATTTATTTATATGTTAAGAGAAGCTGTACCTCAATAATATGGCTCCCAATTTGTCACGCGTGATAATAATTCTGTTATAATAAAAGGGAAGCTCATAAAAAAAAATTAAAAAAACATTACACGGGTATGTGTCAATGTTACTGTGGTGCAATGTTTAAAATTATGTTTGGTTTCTCAATTTGTGAACATTGAAAATTAGCGGTGGTATTGTTTCGCACTGTATAAGACAATAGAAAAAGCCAGTGCAAAGTTCCAGCTTGGTGTCTTGTTTATCATGCTTGCAGATGGAGCATGTTTTTTAGTATGTCAGTGAGACAGATGATCCTATCTTTTTTTTTAAATTAATGTCTGTAGTGCTTACACTGCTCTCACTATTTATACAAGAGCGTCACCTCCAATTTTAATGGACTCATTGTATCTGTTATTACAATACAAGAGTTGTTGGCAATTAAGAAACCAATGTTTGGTGTGGTGTAGTCACATTTAATTTAAGACACTAGCTAAATCCAAGAGATAGCAGCACCTCATGCACTAGTTTGTTCCATTTTTAAAGTTTAATAATTAATAGTCCATTTATAAAAGATATTATGCATGACAGAATTAAAATGCATCACCAGTGCGTTGAACAAATTATGAGGGGGAGTGAAAACCGTCATGAGATTTGGGGCCAACATCTTAAATCTGTCATTTCTTCTTTGTATTTTCAGTTAGTTGTCAATAATAAAGATAAAGTGAACAGCTATTTTGCTATTTCTTTTTTAATTTAAAACGCCCAAACAAAATGTTTTAGAAAATATTTGGTTTTTCATTCTTTGCTATCACAAAAAAATATAGGCTATAAAACTGAGATGATTGTCAATATTCAATTACTCGTCCTACGTAATGTGTGCATACGTAAGCTTGCTAGCCTTCACAAATCAGTCCTGACCACAACCACGAGCCATCAAATGATCAATTAGCCATATCAAGGACAAATGCATTTGACGCATCAATGTTAGTAGCTTAATGCATCCAGTCTGACATGGAAGGAAGCTTTTGCTGCAATCGGAACAAGTTTTGAATGTTTTTCTTCTGTTTATTCCATCATTCTGTAGGCTTATGTTTAGTCAACATATTATGTCATTCTGAAAACAAAATCACTTCCGCACATCAGTAGTTTCATTCTTGGACGGTATCTGGGGTGTAATTCAGCACAACTTTATCTCATAGAGCCCAGCCTTTCTTTTAAATATGCACTCCACGGTTAAATCAATGTCACCGTGAATCCAAATCAAACACTGAGCTCAGACAAATGAAACGTCATTTTTAATTGGGAAGAAAGCAGCGCACACAATGTGCACTTTTGTCTCGTGTTTACTAAGCCTGCAAACGCAAATGAGCACATCCGCGGATACAACGTGCATTGAGCACTTATTTACTGTTTTTTTCAATGCAATTATTTTTTCTTGTCGTTGTAACTGTGGTGTGACAATGAGAGCAGCATAACAAGTGATCTAACCCAGTCCGCAATGCTTTCTGAACCTCGATAAAATGTTTTCATCCCTGACAGTAATAAGAAATTCAATTACTGTGATCTAGCCCGGTTATTTATTTAACAATGCTCAACAACATCAAGCGATATTGATTTTTGCATTGTGATAATAAAATAAATAAAACAAATCACATATTTGACTGAGGGGCAATTTGATCTGTACAGTGTGGTACATGCACTTTGTTTCATAATTACTATCCTAAAGCTATCCTTTGATTTGTTCCAAGCTGTTATTAAGTTATGTATGAAAGATTTAAGTTAAACATGAGTGTTTTTCTTTTTTTAAGTCTTCACATTATTTAGCAAGTCACATTTTTGTGCATAAGGAAGAAGAACAGGGATTTTTCTGCTAATGAAAAAGCAGAGAATCGTCCAAAGCCTTGCAAAAAGCAATACAGTGGACATTTCAAGGCAATCATTGCACCATTAAATAATTTGTGGGAGAGAGCAAACTGTTTTGTTCCAATAAAGGCAGATTAAGGAAAGTTTCTGCGTGTCCGAAAGCACGTTTCTCCGAGAGGAGATTTAATTCCTGCATCTTTGCTGTAGAGGCACCAAATGCTGGGCCAAATGCGTGGTAATTTGTTAGTTCACTGATGTCATATGTATGTACAATATTCTGACCAGAAGTGACATGTTACAGGTACATTATATTTTGATTTTTATTGGATTTTCATTTTAGGTTTCTCTCTGACCCGTGTTACTGAAAGCAGAACTCGGTTGCGCATATCCCTTATGATCCAACATAAATGCAGAGTTGCTAATAACTCTGAAAAACCATAAGCCGCAGTGGCTGGTGAGCGAAAAAGTTCATGTCAAGCCCTTTGCGGGCCTCTGAAAAATGGATGGCGAGCTGCAAATAGCCACTGGGTCTTAGTTTGGACAATCTTGATCTATGAGGCGAGAAGGGTACCTCCAATCAGCAACACTTGGAGCCAAACACTCTATTTTGAGGACTTTTGGTGGAAACGTGGTGACAACAACTTGCTGAACATTGCAGGCGCAAATATAATTACTGATAATACTAAAAACATTGTATTCACAAGAAGATTGGAAGCAGACGGCTTGACTTTATTACCAAGATGCCGGTCTGAACCTGCTTAACTGTGTCATGAAGCAATTTTGACCGACATTCCATTTGAGAAGATGCATTTTAGTTGACATCACTATGTCAGCAGACACACACGCACACACAAACAAGCAGCTGCTGAAATTTAAATGTTGCCTTAAGAGGCCTGTCGTGTTGAACTGAGCGCATACCTTGAAAGATGGGACGAGCTTGCTGCATTGCTGATGAGTTTGTACAAGTGGAGCACTAAGACTTGTGTGATGTGTTCTGTTGAGATGATTTGTATACCAAAATGTGGCAACCACCCCAAGGGGAACCGAATAACATGGCATATGATACTTTAATACGGCTTTTAGTACCACGGTTTGCACTGCTTCAAATGCATATAGTAAATAAATAATGGTGTCAAAAGAAGGGAAGCAGTTTGGGGCAGATTATCAAAAAATATTTCTTAATTTAGAAAAACATTTGAACTGTATTCAGGAATGACAAACATTCAATATTCAGGAATGACTTGAACATTCAATATTCAATGCTTACTTTTTTAGATGCATCTGTTAGTGATTAGACAGTTAAAGCTTTTTGAAACCTGATTTTTTTTTAATCTGGATTATATAATGGCTTCCCTCCTTTGATAGAAATCAGTTATGATTTTTTTTGTCATTTTTTGCAAAACCATGCTGGTTTACAAATGCATCAACAAGCAGCAATTACTGCAATAGGTCTTAGTCACAAGTCTGTTGGTGCCTGTATTTTTCTCCTTTATTTGTAAGCTATTTTAATATCCTCATTTTCGACACTAATTGCCTTTGTTGAGTTGCCTTTGCTATTGTGCACCTGATTGCGTCTCGTGTTTTATACTGTAGCCGACGTAGCGATCATTCAAGACCCTGAATTATACTGAGCAAATCCCATGCTGCCTCTCTAATATAATCATCTATAACACATTTCACCCCTAATTAAAAGAAATTGATTTTGCTAAGCAGATCAGAGGTAATATTGTAAAAGTCCTCTTTTGTTGGTGGGAGGGATATTTCTTTATTTTTAACAAGATATGGGACCATGTGTTTCACTTCAATTATTGTGCGGTTAAACCACTTTCGGGTCGCTAGGCGTAAATGTGATCTAGCCTTACATTTCTCAGATACTCATCTACCACATTTGCACAAGTGAGAAGACGGCATTGATTTGCACCGTTTACTTCAGTCAGCATAAGAACACAAAATTAAGGTAGGGTAGAAAGCAAATGATTATATTACATACTAGAATAAATACTGTCATATGTTGTATGGAATAAGATTGATATATATTTGAATTCATAATGATTCTCACACCTTGAATAACAATTGGAACAGTCACAATCTTAAAATAATACAAGTCATGTATGTGTATTGGGCACGGGCATGAAAATCTATTGATTAATTTATCACATATAAATGAGAATGTGGATTTGATTGTGGCTAATCATGTCTTGAAGCAATTGAGGGAAAATTGAGTCTCAACTAATTTGCAGTCTATTTGTTAAAACAATTGCCGAAAATGAGATTAAAAAGGGGGGTGGAGGGGGCGTGGGTTGTGCGTTCCTTTCTTATTTTAATGTTTCTGTTCTAATAAAAATTAACAATTATTTTATTCATTTTATTTTATCTTTTCTTTTTTTTTTTTGCATATTACATTTTTAGCTGTGTCCAGACCTCACAGAACAAATCCATTGCACTATGTGACTAATGTAATGCAGAATTCACACAAACACACTACCAGAAGAAATTATTTCCACAGTGATCCACCAGATCCAGCTGATGTCGCTGTGATTTTGGCGCGCTATTCTTACCAGGCAGCACTTATTTTGACTCATCTCATGGACGCTTGTTATGTGATATTGTTCAAAACAGGTTACACAACGTGGTTACCATGGTGTTTCTCTAGCTTCACTTCACTCAGAGATAATGGGTCAGGTCAAGCTGTCCTCCCTGGTCGTGACTTGACTCAGAGCTAGGTCATTCTATCGTCCTGTTTTTTTCTTTTGTCCAAACATCTTCACACGGAAATATAAATTCACAAATCCTCATGACAGCGTACACAAATAGTTTGCTTTTAAAAAGCGTATAGACCAGCACAGACTGTTCCCATGGGGAGATGATGCATTAGCAGAAGAAGGGAAATTTACAGAAACATATAAGGAACTGATTTCGCATTTGTTGATAACTTATAAACACACTGATGATCTGGTATGGTCAAGAATGTTGTTGACAGCCCAATTGATAAATTAATAGATAAACACAATGATGATCTACTATGGCCAAAATTTTGTTGCGGCCCAACGACTGGTCATACGAGGACACTTGTAGACTTTTTGATATACGACATGTGCGTGTCATGACATTGAGTGACTGGCACACAACTCATAGTGATGTGGCATTTACTTCAGAGATGATGGGAGGAGGGGTTGGATACAGAAGCGCATATATAAACACCATCACTATCATACTAAAACATGCCATCTCTCAGTTGCTGTATTAGAACACTACATAAGACAGTAACCAAAAGAAATCGTAGAGAGTTGAGCAGGAGCCTGACTCTTTTTGCCCCAATTGCCATTACGGTTTTGAGGTCATATTGTTAGTGCCGACTGAGATTTCTGACTTCCAAATGCAGAAAGACCATCGTTTCCATCATTTAGGATCACTTATCAGTTTATGACATATCCTTTTTTAGAATCTATACTAAAGGCTTACCTTCTCATTTCTCTTCTCATACTTCAACCATTTAAACAAACAGGTAAATGAATGGACTAGTGCTTAATGCAGATGGTTTATGGACCTTCACCACATAACAGCCAGCAGGGCAAGCAGCTAAGACAGTATATTTTTTATACCGGTACATTTCTGTCTCATAACAGGGCTCATTGGTCCTAAAATTGAAAATTTCCATTAAACCACATAGTAATGCAGCATCAGAGAGCAGATAAAGGGCCCATTTCATCTACGACCAAATCTATGATCTGTGCCTTGTTTTTAAAATTCATGGCCTTCTACAATCAATAGAAGTGCAGGACAAAGTAGTCAGGACATGGCGGCATGCTGATGAAAATTTCACGTAGGTGTCGTGTTGTGTAAGCGCTTTATTTTGTATGTTTAAATACACTGTACAACACCGTGGGAATGGAATTAACACTGCCATCTGACAAGGTTGCTCTCTTGTCAGTGGAAATAATCTCAGTTAGCCAATCAATAATACAGGGAAGTCTAAATTTGTTATGTGGGAGTCTTTTTCACACACTTCCCACGTATGTTTCAAGAATGCGACCTAGTTCAAGTAATGAGTAATGCATATTTGACTGAGGAGAAAAAACCCAGCAACTTTATCCTTTGAAATTTGAAATACGGTATAGCATGTTCATTAAGGAGCTGCCAGAACAGAGGTCTTGTTGTCTAGCGTTAAGCAAGCCCTGGCCAACCACCGCTGAATATTAATGGGGCCCTCCCTGGATCATCGGCGACTGTGCATTTAATTCCCTGTCTGGATCTTGTAGGACACTGGCTTTATGTGTTTCCACTGTGTCACTCTCAGAGTTTTATGATGTTTTCCACCAGGGAAGACATCATCATCAAGTGAGGTCCGACAGATGCTGATTGATGATTGATTCATGTATTCTTATTAAACAACCGAGCTGCCCGCGGGATAAAAGCATAATGATAATATACCTGGACAATGGAGTGGTAAATACTTTTGAATTAGAAGAGGCATCGACATTTAGCAGCAGTGACAGCGACTTGGTGCTGAATGCATGAAGTAGCGGGCTGCTGTTAAAATGTGACACTTTATCAACAGGCAAGGCCGATCTGAGCTTCCCACGGGGAAAGACACGACTCGATCTGTGCTGTGGAAACTAAGTGATTTGCGCTTAAAAACCAATTGCCCCCCATAGTGACAGTGCGTCAAGGTGGACTCTACGGGCGCAATGTGCTAAGTCACCAGCGGAGCGGTGCGGATTGCGCACGAATGAACATCCAAGATAGTCCGCAAACGTCTCACCGGGGTGTTGATGGTGCTCAACATATGTCTTACCTTCAGAAAAAAGCAGCGCATTTCCGAGGATGACGGCGGTCGTAAACGAGTTAAAGTCCCTTTAGTATCCTCTGGTGTTTGTAACTAGGCCATTTCTTGTGCGGACGTGATTATTTCTCAGGAGACTCAGAGGCATCCGCACATCAGCACACCTTCCCGGGTTCCGACCAGCGTTTCCACCTCCCAAAAAGCACAGCAGCCCCTTCTTTCTCCTCCTCCTCCTGCGCCTCCTCTCATTCCGCTCAGATACACACTTTAAAGATCACAATGGGTTTTTTTTTTTTTTTTTTTTTTACTTAAATGTTGCAATTCAGAAGAAAGAATGATTCGCACCGGGAATGACGAATGGACGCGCAATGCAATGGCGTCAAATTTGCGCGTTATTTGCAGTCAACGCTGTGTGTCCTCTCCAGTCCGATCATTATCCTGAAAAGCTTCTTCCATACATCGGACCGACAGGGCTCCTTTCAAAAAAAACTGGCTTCATATGTGAAATTGACACCCCACAAAAAAGCTACGCGCTCCTCTTTTTTTGCGCGCTTGCGTAGGGCTGGGGGGGGGGGGGGGTCCTCTCTCTATCGCTCCCGTTCTCTCCCTCAACCCTCTCTCGCCCTCTCTCTCTCCTTCTCTCTCTCTCTCCCTCTCTGTAGCCGATTCTCTACAATCCTGGCTTTATAATGGTAATATTAATTGCACATATAAGGATGCGGTGATTAGACACAGCGAAGATGCTCTTTTTATATCACCGCTGCTCCCATGCATCTCTCGCGCTCTCTCGTAGGACAATGCTTCAATATTTCAAGCTCGTTGTCATGACGAGGAGGTCCGACGCATAACTCAGTGACACACTGCTGACGTCATCATGTGGAAAACCAAAGTCATCATCTCAGGCTATTTGGGAGGGAGGCTAAGATTACAATTGCTTTCATTTAGCGACACTGTAGGCTCACTCTTGCTCCATCCACTGGATGCACACGACTGTTACCTGCAGTTTAAATGAGACTATAACATTTTAGAAACCTCCTTTCCTTCGCAAGCACTCTAATGAAAGGTCGTCCATGTGTCGTTCAGCATGGCAATGACCCAAAGCATAATGGCAGGGCAAAAGAAGAAGAAGAACATTCAGGTCATGGAGTGGCCAAGTCAGTCTTCAGGCCACAATAGAAAACCTGTAGCAGGAGCTGAAGCATCAAGTTCCCAAGCAGCGGCTAATTGCCTTTTTGGTATGCATGTAGAATCTTCACTTTGATTGCAAGTGACGATATATTAAATGGGATTGAATTATTCTAGATGAGCCAAATATTGTTCTCGAATTCAATTGCAACCACAGAAAATTATACACTTGGCAAATCTTTACAAAAGTGAATTGTTTTAATTGATTAATGACGGTGCTAGAACTACTGAGAAAAATGTACGAGACCTTTCCCAGAGGCCAGTTCAGTCTTGACCGTTGTAATCTATGGGATTGCATACGCCGGGCCGGGCTGGACATCATTTGGAGCCCTTACAGAGCATGAAGGTTGGATGGGGCACTGAGGAAATTGCATTATTTCTTATCTCTGTCACCGCCTGTTCCCACCCAGGTTTGTTTGGGAGTTTTTCCTGGGTCCTGGGTATTCGCAACATTTCGATCACCGGGGTCACTACATTGTTATGTGCGGATGTGCTGGGATTGGGGAAGGAGTGGTGAGGAATCATGGGCTCGTGTGCAGAAAGATAGCTTCCAAGTGAGATGGACAATATAAGCTGACTCAAAAGGTAGGAAAGAGGAAGTTTGCTCTTACCTGAGTAACAGTCAGACTGCATGGTTCAAATTTTTGTAATGTTCTTCCAGAATTCCCGTTAAAAGATGAAGTCCCTTTATCACACTTCATAAATTGCCTTGCCTTGTACTACAGCTTCTGCTCAGTCAACCATTTGTCATTCTTTCTACACTGATTATTATAGTTACGCACGACCTCACTCAAGGGGATTAAATAGGCACGGCTCATTCTTCCAAAGAGTAGAGAGAGATGAATTTTTCAAAACTTCAAGCCTTTTTCAAATTCTCAACACAACTAAACTCTAAAATCATGTCAAAAGTATTCCAAAATGTTTTTATTGCAGCCATGCTTCGAAATTCCTTCATTATTTTCTTCGTATTTGTCTAAATGGTGCATCTTCAAACAGCTTGGACAGAGTCATTTAAAATGAGCCACAAGACGTTCTAGGATGTATAAATCCGCAAGCACAGTCCTACTTTGAATGCCAGTCTCCATCACGGATGTGATGAGAGATAACTGTGGTAACCATGGGCACAAGGCCCTCGTGACAAGGGCCTCAGTCACTCATAAGCACAACCCACACACACATTATAAAATACATGTCATCTGTGGTTTGTGAACCTGGCAAATGAGTTCAAATCAGACATTAACGATATTGAGAGGACACGGATGCCCTTGTAAGTGGAAGAAACTAATTTATGCAACGCTGCTGCACACAAGAGACTTAAGAGGAGCTTCAAGATGCATTTCAAAGATGCACTCGTGAGGCGATAATGCGCTTCCTCCACCCAGTTGCGGGGAAACACCACTCTCTGCTGCACACACTCGTCATTGCATCATTGAGTGGTCTAGCGCCGATTGGGCAAAAAACGACCAAATAGTGGAGAGTTCTCTCTTGAAACACATATAATTAAATGTGTCCTTTGGCCACGTCTAATTTTCTAACATTATATGCAAAGTGAAACTAGTAGCTTCTAGTATGTTACATTTGAGTTGCGGTGGCTGCAAACTAAAGAGATCTGCAGGCTTCCGTGGGTCGATCAAGTAAATGAACTGATTTGCAACTGCAAGAGTGAGAGTTAAATAAATTAGAGGCACTGCGGCAGAGACTTTATCAGACAACCCTATCACAGAAGATGGTTCAAGTAATTGAAAAATGATCTCATCCGCAGACATCTCACATCATTATGAGTCCAGCTTGCGACTGCATTGCTCATTCAAGAATAGCCACAAGAAAAGAATAATCCCACACAGACACAATGAGGAAACATGATGACACATGCATCAGGAGCAACAGGGAAGCAGTATCTTCCCTCAAGGGTACCTTATGCTGTTTTGGGTTGCTAGGGAAACAACAAGAGGGAAAGATTAACAGGTGTGATTGCTAGACGACCGCACTCAGTTATGCTACCCTGTAAGACATGGGGGAGAGGTTGATGCAGCTGGTTGGCGGGTCTATTATTATAATTCTGTTTCAAACTCTTTTTCTGGTATAAAGGCAAACTTGGAAAAAAACCAGTCATTATACACAATGTGTCTTAAGTGATAGTTGTCCAAGAAAATAAGCTAGTCACTGCAGCAGTTCAGGTTAAACACATTAACCCCCTTTGGGGATGATCAATTGGAAGGCTGATGGCTCAGCTCACTTCACATGTGGATTCTTTTTGTCGTTGACATCCAATGGTTAATAGTCACCACATCACCCTCTCCCAATCACTCCCTGTGTGTACAGAGCTTGAACCTCATTTTCTGAGAGGGACAACTCTATGCTTTTATATGTGTCTCTCTGTGTGAGGATGGATTTTTATTCGGCCAAACAATAAAAGGTCATGCAGTCCAATCAAGAACAGACGATGGAGACAAGTCACGAGAGGCCTGACTGCAGATAGAAATAAAAGCCAAATGAGTATTTGTTCCCGACATTCAACATCCACTTAATCTCGGCTTCTTATTTTCCCATTCCATGTGTCTCCCTCCTTCCAACACTTAACAGTCTCACTACCCATAGCTATGTGTTTAATAGGATGAGGGAAATCATGTTAAAGGCTTTAAAACCTCTGCAGTGAAACGGTGTCCATGTGCCAAGCTCGATCTGTGTCGAACAGCTTCTCATTCTTTGCCTGCACCAAAATGCTCTCCTCTTTATGGGGTTACTTAGCGCCAGCTCGCACCGTTCACGCCCACAGGCTCCGGCTCATTAATGGAGGAAAAAGAAAGTGGAATAGTGAAAGTCTGCAGTGTTTGTGTCGGGAGGTTTCCTCATATGATGGACCAGCCATGCCAAATAGAATAACGGGTTGCTAGGCAAGAAAGCTCCAAAGCAAGAGAATTGAATTGCATTCAAACTGAAACTTGTATTTTCTGTTGGCAAATAAGGAGGCTGCTGTCAGAATTAAAATATGGAACACAGACAACTGAATGTGCCATTATGTCCCGCTTTAAATTAGTCGGAATACAATCTGATGGAATCAAATATGGATGCTAAAATCACATGAGGGCTACTCTGGAAGGAGGATTAATGTGTCATATCAAAAACAGTCCTATCTATAGTACATTGAATACAATTTAGTTACTTATATAATTAAAAGGGACATTATCAAATAAGTATAGGCTTAACATCATATATGTGTGTACTGTTTGTTAATTGCATGTCAAAATGGCAGCCAGTGTTTATTTACTTCCTCTGCCATCTTTTCCTCATGATGTCAGACAAATGAGAAAACCAATGTCCTTGCCGTCGTCTTTTCAAGGAGGCTGCAGATTTGTGAGTCTGATACAGTCTTTACACTGCAGATGGCGCTGGTTGACTGTATCCAGTTTTTGCACCCCATCTTTCCTTAATCCTGTCGTGGTTCTGCTGTGAATAGGAGATAGTCACGGTGTGCAGCTAAGACTATCAGGAAGGAGAGGGGAAACCAGGATCCAAGCAGAAGATGAGAGGATGCATGTCGGCCAGCTCGGCAAATAGCATTCTACTGAGGTGTAAAGATAAAGAAGAGGGAATAGGATTTATATGTGTAATCTATGCGGACATACAGTAGTGGGCTTCATCGCAACAATCTCGATGAATACAGTTTTATTCAGCATGATAAAATGACGGACTGACAGTGACGAATGCTTGCCCGGGCCGCAGAAGAATGATGAACGACGGACTGGGAAAATCTAATGAATTGCCCAACTCTGCTCATCTTCCGACCTTTTTTCTCTGAGTTGCAGGTGAAGGGTATCATTTTATTAGAAGGTATGATTTCCTACAATCAGCAGAATCTGGATCAGAGCAACCAAGCCGCCAGCCCTACCCCACCCCACAATCCACACACTCACTCGCTCACACTTTCTCTCTCACACAAATATAGACGTGCACAAATCTCCTCCCACGGCCAGGGGCAGAGAAACCTCAGCACTGAGTCTCAGCGAGAAACCTCCCAAGTCTCCCTTGGTTCTACCTTCTACATGAGGTCACTTTCATCTTTGGATCTCTGGGCCAACACAGAGCAGATAATACTGAGGAAAGCAGCACTAATGAAGCCCAAATGGTGACAGAGTGTAATTTGGGGTGAGGAAACTTTGGGGCAAGGTGATGATTGAATACAAAGATGGAAGGTGAAGGATGGAGAGATGGAGGTGGAGCAGTAGTGTCAAATCTGGACGGATAAAACTATTGTGCACAAACACACAGATGAACACATCACATGCTTATCCAAGCAGTCGTGAATAAGACAATTATGCGACTGAGTTTCCTGGAATGTTTTCTGCTGTACTCCCTCACCCCAACACACACACACTAAACACTAAACAGCCAACATGGAGGTGAAAGCACAGTCAGCTGCCGCTGCCTATTCCAGTCACCCCATTGTCCTTGTAATCAAGACAACAATAACATAGCATGTGATATTTTATTGTGTTTTTAATATGATGCAGTTTACTCTAGTTTATGACGGCGCTTCACTGTCATTAAATTCACGTCTTTCGGCTTTTATTACTTATAGCGGTGTATCGACGTACAGTATGTGCAAATGAGTGTGAGGAGTAATTATGTAGATTTTCTAGCATTACAGCAGGGGACCTGGAATTTATTTTTGAAATAGCAATACTGTATCTTGTGACTGAATCTTGCATAACTAGTTAATATTGTTGCCGGTGTTCATTTCTGGAAAACAATAATCTATTTTAAGGCTTGTTTTTCCCTCCATTTAAGTTTGTGTCACTGTGCACAATGTGTTGGTCTTTACCATGCCATTGATATAGTTTATAGAGTCATATTGTTGCCAAAGGAGCATAGTGGTTAGCTGACAAATGATGGCTGTAAAATAATGAGATTGTTGTGGCTCTTTATGAATTGCTAAATCACTACAAAGGATCTGCATGGAATGTTAAAATGCTAATAACATGCTACTGGGAATTTTTCCACTCTTAGAGCACCACATTTTCCCTCTAAATTCACTAATGAGTTAAAATATAGACTTTCTGGGTCCAACATGAAATGAATTAGAATTCTCTTTGACAGTATATTTTTTTGTGTTTAAGTCTGGAAAGAAACTCTTGGAAGCAACATAATTGGACCCGGTTCAGAAGCTTTGATGTAAAATTGCTTCGGTGAAGAGCACTATTGTAAACTGGATTAGGAGTCAAGGGGGTAATAAGTAATCATTTTCATTCTCTATCATCTTTGACTTCTCTTTTCTTGACCTGCATGAAAAGAGCTCGCAATGTCTTGCTTCGTCACCCATGCCCTTA
Organism: Syngnathus typhle; assembly: GCF_033458585.1. NCBI lineage: Eukaryota > Metazoa > Chordata > Actinopteri > Syngnathiformes > Syngnathidae > Syngnathus > Syngnathus typhle. Next base: position 8,249,688 of record NC_083752.1, read on the forward strand.
ATTACCTCCTAATCATCTATTTTTAGTGATAGCATCACAAATTCAGCCACATTTTCTGTCATCTACATTGAAAAAAAATGACAATAACCGCATATGAAACTGGTTAAAAAAAACTATAGAAGGCAAGTGATGAATGGAAAGACAGTAAGCTAAAAACTGCGCTTAATAGAGAAGAAATAGACTTCTGGCAAAGCATGACAAATGATCTTCTAAGCTACGGGGAACTAGATGTTCTGCAGGCTAAAGACAAGGACCGTAATTAGACGAGCTTTCTCAAACCAAGTCGCAATGAGCAAAGTGCAATCTTTTGCAGTGAGGACAAAATTAAGAACTCAAAGTTGAAATGCATTACTGGTTCATAAATAGACAAAGAGCCATATTTATGCTCTAGCTGCAGAAAATTCACACTAGCACACGCAGAACATGCAAACGCCTCGACATGCATAATACATCATCAAAACAGCGGCATGTCCTTTCACACATAATGTAAACATTTGTCTGGCTTCCCTGCATGACATTGAATGTCTTCATTATGTTTGCAATAGGAAAATGAGAGAAGATGTGGTTCTCTGAATCAATGTGTGACTCGAGATATATCAGCAAAAACATGTGTTTGCATTCACAAGACTCACTGCGGAGGAATCTGCTGAGTTTCTCATCTTATGCGTTATCATCCCAGTGGCTGTTTCTATTCAATTTTCACACTCAGTAATGGCAACTTTAGCTCAATTCAGTTGCAATTTAGGATCATTTGGGATACCCACCACTAGTGCACTAACAAATTTATGACTGGTCACAACAACATAATCTTTCAAATTGTTGTAAACTACTGACGCAAATTAAATAATCACAATGTCACATCATACTCAATAACAATTCTACAGGTCATTTGTTAAACACTGCACATTCATAATAGACATACATTATGTATGGCTTTATGAACATTAATACTGCCATATTTGTGGATTGTAAGATGCTGGAAAAAGGAATGAATGTATTTTAGTAGTGCGGAACAAAATCCAGAAAGACAAAATGAGTGCAAGCAAGAAGCGAGGAAAAGCAGGAAGCGTTGGCAAGAAGGAACCACAAGAAAAGTTTGCAGAATGCAAAAATCATAAATAGACTGAATAGAAGGACTTGAACAGAAACAGGGGAAATAAATAGACTCATGCTCAAAGCTGGTAGCACACAAAAGCGCAAAATCAGGTGCTTGGCTGAGAAGGCAGGAGCACGAAAGGACATCCGGAAGAATTTGATGCACAGGGAATCCAATCACAAGATGCAAATCAGTGATGCATTCCAATACACAGAAAAAGTTTCAGTAAAAAAACATGACATAAAAAAAAAACTGCAATATTATGGCATGTTGATCAAATAAATATTGGCTGCACAGAACTGCCTGTGTGCACATCTGCACGTTCCCACACCGCAGACAGATAGAGTGGCATCTGTTGAGATATTTCTGCATGGTGAGAGCAAAAGGTATCATATTAAATTAATTGCAGACAGAGTCATGGCCCTGGTTGAGAGACAAGCTTAATGTGGCAGCAGATGAGGGTTTGGGGTAAACAAGGCTTTGGCTGTCCTCCAAGGGAGCTGAGAGGACAGAGTTGGTGGATTAAACGCAAGCAGTTTTGGCGAGAAAAATCAGTCCAGCCTGCTGTGGCAATGGCTGCAAAAACATGGACAACCTATGGCGGAGCGGGCATGAGTAGTGTATGTCAGAGCCCATTGCATTGCTCCAAACTGGCCCTCAAGCAATTTGTCTTCTGGTGCCTTGATAACATCTTAGATCTGGATGGTCTTCTGGTAGTACAAGTAAGCCCAGAGAGACTGCACTGCAATATCCATGACAGTAATCCATTGCAGTTTCTCGGTGGTTCAAAGGCTGTCCTGCAGCAGAACCGCGCAACATCAAACAGAACTCACTTGAAGGGGACAGTGGAATACGGAAGCTTCATCTCAGCTCAGCTATTCACACTGCAACAGTAGCTTTGATTTTTACACTATTGAGAATACCATGGATCGAGAGTACATAGTAGATGGAGGATCATGCAAATCATGACTAATAACCCAAAATATTGCAAAACTGGCATCATATTAGCATTGTCCATTTGAAAACAAGACAAGGCAAGGTTGAATTCTTCACAAAGGCAAATTGACGATATTATTGTATACTCAGCAGTTTCCATCATTCATCATCAGCAGCAGCACCATCATCTCATAACTACTAACAATTGATATTTTCACATCCGCTTCAAATTTGAAGAAGACAATGGTGAATTTGCAAAATTGAAGAAATAACATTGTAAATGAGCAATTTCTTAGTAGATTCTTATCACACATCTCTGCCTTTATTAACCTTAACAGATTTTCTTCCCATCGTCAAACTGATACTGCACAACTGCAACCACAAGAAAAGTACATATTCATTTTTACTTTAAAAACGCCGCTCAATGTTTACATCACATAAACATGCTGAAAAATCATGGAAGCTTAGACACCAACTCTATATTGTTTTATCTCTCAGAATTTCTCAGTGGGCTAATAAAAATATCACCCAAAAATAAAGTATAGTTTGATTACACTGATTTCATCACACGTTCCCTTCCACAAGGTCAAGTTGGTGCCAGCGAAGATCTTGAGCTATTTAATCTGCTCACGGCACTCGACCGTACCATGATCCTGCACGCGCCGTCTCGGTGTAAACACATTATGCCTCCCGATGTAATCTGACTAAAAATGACCACTGTTTTAAACCTTCTTTGCAACCACATGTTCATATAAAGCTCTCGATGCATTTTGACCAGAAGGGGAGGGGAGGGGGGGTATAAACATAAATCCTACCAATACCCCCACCCTCTATTATCCCACGTCTGCAGCTGTGAATATGAGCAGAACATTTTTTTGGGAGGGGGGTACAACCACCTGGTATGTCTGACAGCTGCAAATAGATGACGCCTATAAACAGAAAGAGAAAAGCACGCAGCTTACTGATACATACATTGTGTGCACCTTGCAAGGAGATGAGCAATGGCAAATCAACCCTTGAAATGCATGCGGAAGACCACATGCTAAGTTTCTCTATGAGTGAAGTCCTTATTGACAACAATATACGGTCATAAATTTTCACTAGCAAAGTCATCTTTGTCAAGGGTACTGTCTGCATTGTATGTTCAAACCGGAGTGAACACGAGAAGCAGAAATCTGTCACGTTGATGTCACAAGCAGTAATTCATCCAGTCTCAAGTCGACAAATATATAGCAGAAGACCTACTGCGGATTTGGCTCCTTCTAAATGTCTTTCACAATATTTGCTTTAGTGATATGAAAAGACCATTTCGAGAATGACAAATGTTCCAAATGCTTTTCATATTTCATCTGATATGAGAACAGATGGAACTTGTGATTGTCATTTTATTGATTCACTGAGCCACATAATTTCATGTAAAGCATGTTCAAGTGTTGATGACAGCCATCTTCAGTGATGGAGCGGAACTCATCATTAGCAATGTTCTACGTTTTGCACAACAAGAAATTACAAAGGTAAACTGAAAATGTATCCAAGTTGTTATGACTCAAACCTTTTTACGTATTTTCCAAGTATTATTTGTTCAGCACAGTTTAACCCCATTGACCTTTTTCCCAAATCTTGATGACTGCACATTCTCGAATGTCCGTTTTGCGAATCTCAACAAGCAAATCGTTTTCAAGCAGTTATGAAGAGCAAACCAACAAATGCACAAAATTTTGGATGACCCATTTCTAGTTGTTATCACTGTCGTTGTCGTGATTCAGAAGGAGCAAACACTTCCCAGTAGGCCAGAAGGTGTAGCTCATCTATTATTATCGCTGGTAAAGACTCAGTAACCTAGATTGACTCCCACCGTTGAGTTCATAGTTTTGGAAACACACACTCTCAGCTTCAAAAGTATTGGTACAGAGGAGCTTAATCCCACTGTTCCAATACCCAAGCAGGGGAATGCTAGCTCCTAATTGACATTCTGCTAGATTTTAGTTTCACATCCAGAACCTGGCTTCAACTCTATATGATTCCATCAGCAAAGAAGAAAGCACCCATGTTGTGGCCTCAAGTGCTGCTCCAAATCCATTCATTTTTAACGTGATCAGAATACAATTTCATCCAAGTTCCAAATTCACCCATGGAGGATATAATAAATCTAAAATGTGGTCTTTATAACTGTAGTTCCACCATCTGAATAATGCACACATGCGAGTGAAATAAAAAAGTCTTGCTAAAAATGATGCAGGCCACTATTCCTGCATGTGAATCAACTGGGTATAAACAAAACATCCTCTTTTACAGATAGAAGTCAAAAGTGGCCTATATTCAAATAGCATAGGGTGCAAAATTTTTAAGTAGCATAATTCTGGGTCACGAAAGACTAAAAACAAGGCATGAAATGGGATGTATTCTCAGATTGGAATCAGGCCTCCCCAAAAATGAATAAAAATCTGATTTAAAAAAGATTAACAATTTTATAGCAAATGATCTGTTAATGTGAGCCCGATGTGTGCAAAACAACAAAACCTGCACCACACCTTTGACCTAAAAGTCGAGGCGAATTTCTTTCGACAAATTGTCAGGTTGCTAGGCCAGACAGGGGTGTGTCATCCAAGACGCCCTTGGTGCACTCAAACACGGCGTCTGCCTAAATCATGTTTAGATCCAAGCACAAAAGATGCCTCCTTAACCTAAGTGATGTTTATCAGGATTTTCAGAAAAGCATTACATCATCATAATCAAGTTAATTAAGATAATTGCTGAATAGAACAATAAATACAGGTTCATTTACATATATCATGAAAGTACTTGTCACTCTTGCTCACATAGCTGCATCGCGATGCTTTGTTCCATATTAGACAATAGCCGCCGCGGTGATGGCTAAGTATGTTTACATAAGAATACAAACGCATGCACAAACACACACGCAAAGCCAGAAAGAGTTAAGCGCATCAAAACAATTGGCCTAGTTCTGTCTTTGTCTCCCTCCTCCCGTTATCGCTCTCTCTCTCTTTCGTTCTTGCTCGCTCTCCTTCAATCCGCCCTCAGCTCATCACGTTGTCCGTAGATGACAGGAGGCATTCTTCGCTAATCCCCCTCCATTATGCATCCATGTGCAATCTGAAGCTTGCTTCTTGCATGCACAAATGATATTTCCAATGTCGGTGACCCATGGGTGCCTTGCTCATTAGCTCTGAGCTGAGCTGTACATATCAGTCTCCATTTCACTCTTTGTTTTGGTCGATTCGGGTCATTATATGCTAATTGGGTTTGAAACATGAGAATTTCTTGGCACATGCGATGCATTTTTTTTTTTGCACATACTTTCGGATAACACAATGAACCTCATTCACGTTACAAGTTGCAATCCAAGAAACTGAATTAAAAAATGGGCCACTTTAAAGTGGAAATCAGACATTGCAGTCCAGTTAATAGAAACTGATTAAAATCTTTACGACTAAATGCGTACTGATTTGCAGGCTTTAATAAAAAATGACATTTTTGCACTTCTACTTGTAGTTCTCCTTTTCTCATGTACATCATTTTTTCCTTTTGCCTCAGGTTAAATGCGGCAGGTAAATCTGTAGGATTAACTTTGCCTTTCACTAAAAAAGTAAAGATTCCTCTATGCATGCTAATACGAGAAAACCCAACTCGTCACATTCTGCCAACTCTCAAATATCTTACTGACTGAAGACAGGATAATTCCATCTTCACAAGGATGAAAAAACATCATCGTTATAAAATAAAATTAAAAAAGAATCTTCGCCCACATAACAGAGTAGGGACAAAATGCAGATTTGGAAGGTGGATGTAGCCGAAAGCTGAGGAGTCGATCTTTTGGGAGATCACATGTGCACCTCCCATCACAGATGTTCTGCTGATTTAGTATCATAACATCTCTAGGAGGCTCAAAGATTATTTTTGTGAAAACATTTCAGTAGTCTTAGTTTGATGCAGGAAGATTTAGTTTTAGAAAAGAGACTGTTTTGAGTGGTTACAATCATTTCTCATTGAACTCAAATACAAATCATCCAGCGGTTTAAATTCTCATAATTGGACGGTGACCTGACATTGAACATGAACGTTGACAGAAGACCACATTGATTCATCAATTAAAGAATCGAATAAAACATTCAGAAAGAAAAGCATCCCAAGAATACACAGGAAGGCTTTTGTGACACAAGTTGTGACTCAAGCAACAAATACTAACCTTTGGCAACGACTATCATCTCCATTAGGAGATTGATTCTTAACCCAGAATACAAGAGTGCACTTCAGAATGAGGTAATATTTTAGAAACGAGAAGAAAACGTTGACTTCTCTTGACTTGTCAATACACGCGCCGTGCCCTTGTCCCTCCACCGAGACCAAACCGCCGCTGTCAACTGTCAATCAAGTCGTGATGTACGGTGACCTTGTGTGGCATTGTTAGAAACCATTTGAATTGACCTTGGCTTTTGCTTCTGCTCCAAGTTTCCTGGGAAAATTGGCTTGCAAAAGAGGTGCCAAGGAAAATAGCGAGATTGATTAGCCAGATCAGTTGCTTTAGTGGATTTGAAACCCGAAGTTCCGGGGAGATTTTCATAGGATTTCTATGTCCAATCACAGCACAGCATGACGGTGTCGTTTGACTATTAATTAGTTTGGCATCATGCACATGTCGTTCTTTAAACAGCTAAAACTGACATTTATTTCCCTAAAGTATTTTCTTATATACACAGCTGAACATATAATACATTTCTGAATATGAGAAAGCGAGCAAATGTTTAGTTTTAACAAAGGTGATTCATATCATATCAACCCTAATCTAACATTTGCTTTCAGACTGATTGAAGGCATAAAGCAACAAAAGAACGGAGCAGGGTATTTGGCTGGTGAGACGTCTAATGAGGCACAATGTCTGCCCATATGGAAGCATAGTTTTGTAAATGCTTCATTATTTTGCATTCATGCTTAAGAATAAAAAAAAGAGTCAAGGTTATTCCTTGCTTCAAAAGTGTGCACAACGACGTGGATGCCAGTATCAGCAGTATAAGATATAGGAATCAATATATTTATTGCTTTAATTTTGGATATGAGATGAATTAAATAAATCACAGGGAGAGTGGCGATGACGACTTGATTAGGAGATTGCTGCTGTGGGAGCGCAATACTGACAGAGACGCAGGCAGCAGCAGCAGCAGCAGGGAAGACTCCACTAACAAAATACACCCATGTGTAGATGCATTTGTGTGTGTGGAAGGAGGTGAAGTGCCACAATGTGCTCCTTTCACCATCAGTTCTCCTCAACAATGACTGGATTGCCCCCCGCCCCCCTTTATTAACAAACAGACAACCAGCAGCCTCTTCAAAGGTGTGAATTTGTGAATTGGTCACTTACTGTTGTTGTTTTTTTTTTTGCCAGACAACCTCACACACTCACACATCACAGCTTCTCACCCCCTCCCTCTCTTTCTCTCTCTCTCTCTCTCTCTCTCCCTCACACTCATGAATGTCACCTCTACTGATGGTGGCTGCCGGAATTCACACACACATCCTCTCAAAACCACTCGCTGACTTTGGATGAGGAGGAGGAGGAAGCGGGGGCAAGGAGGGAGCGGGGGAGCCGGTGTCGAGGGGATTCGCTGAGGACTGTGGGAACGGAGCAATGCCATCCAGAGGCAGAAGCGGAGTCTCTATCTATCTGAGTCCATGTCTCTTCACCGTTCCCACAAGCGTCGTCAGCGTGCCGCCTGCTGTTCTACCTCTGGATTTAAGTCCGCCGGATTACCGCTAGGACTTCCACATCATTGTTGGACGCTGCCACCTTTAAATGGGAGGCAAAGTTCCTCCGTGGACTGCACAAATGGTGACAAACACCTTGATTTTTCATGCTTCTTTGATAGCTTCCTAGCATTAAAGATGATTTCACTTTTCTTGAGCAAAAGTCTTTTTATATGTGGAGTCATTTTTTTGTAATGCCTGAAAGTAGGACTAGTTACATTTTGAACTTGTCTATGGAGGGAATCTTTATGGTGTTGAAAATTTGTGAAGAAAAGCATCATCCTTTTCCAAAGCCATCCTTGCTTCATGAGATCAAAATGTGACTGTAGCACTTTCACTCTACGATATATTCGTGTGTGTGGCGAGTGTACATTGGACTGCAGGTGAACTTGCATCTTTCCCAGTTCTTCCATCTCCGCGCCCACTAAACTGTTCCCTGTTAACCCACTTAGGGTTCCCCTGTGGGGGTTTCTCTACAACCTTTCGTCCTACTCCAGATTTTGCAGCAAGCAAAAGCTCCAGCAGCAGAAGGGGCGCAGGAAAGGAAGACACCCCCCTCCCAAAGTTGAGAGGGGGGTGGGAAAATGGCAGCTCTTGCTAGCTCACTCATCAGACAGAAACGGGCAGTCAAGGACGACCAAACCAATCGACCGGTAGCCAACAAGCGGAAGCCCTGTCCAAAGAGCAACAAGTCCCTGTGCCAGAAACAGATCCTGGTTCTCATCTCCAAAGTAAGACTGTGTGGGGGTCGCAAAGGTCGCAACGAGAAGAGACCAGGTGAGTCATTGCCACCGTCAAACTAATCTACTGTGGAATACCATTAACATTTTATGTGGCATTTTATCTGCCCCTATTTGCTTGCTTTATATACATCGTGAAAAAATACGAGCGTTTCCCCCCCCTGCTAAATTCAATTCTCAAATAAGATTATATGCATTGGATGAATGGACTCTTTTGCAAACAACAGTGATTTATCTACACGCAAATGTATACAGGCTCACGTTTACATTAAGGTAGCCCCAGTAAAGTTGTTAAAGTCAGCATGAAATATCATTATTAACTGCAAAAGTCAAGAGAAATATCTGATAGGAAGTCTGCCTATTTAAAGATATTCAAGCTCAGTAAGAGCTTTAACACTTAATAATCGTGATTATAATTTTCAGTCAAGTTCACCTTATGATGCAAAATAAGTGAACTGCAATTTTTGCTTTATTGTATTGGTAAAGGCACAATGCAGCTCTTGCATTAGCTGTCTTAAGATTTTGCAGGTTTACTTGGTGTACCGATATGACGTACGCTAAAATTGCTGATGCAAAACAGAGTCGGACCGGAATGATTAATTTTGATCGCAACGTAGCATAAGGAGAGAGATGTGATTGAACGTTCTGTTTGAATGACTCATGAGCTCACACAGAGTTGTTCATTTGCATGATTAACGAAAACTTTTTGTCAAACAATTTGCGAGGATTTAGGGCGCATTTGCATGAGAGCAATGTCTTAAAAATCCGAGTTTTTGTTCTCAGCATTTGTGAAAAGTTCCGCTGATTCCACAATGGGCAGCAGAATTGCCAGAGGACACAGATTTGCATGCGGCACATGCGCACAAACTGGTTGTCCTCCCTTCATTGTCCAACAGCATGTTTGACTTGAGAATTTGAGTTATGGGAGTACTGCGGCGCCGCTGGTCAAAGAAAATGTACAATTTGCTGGAGAAGCTTAAGCAAGCTCATTACCATGAGCTTGACATACGCGGCAGTCCTTTCTCTCGACATTCATGAAGCAGCTTGTAAAAGATTTTTTTTTTTTTATGTTGGGGTTTTTGCTGTTTAAGACCCGAACCAATAAAGCAATATAACTTGAATCTGTTTTTATAGTGAAACTGTCTCATATAAACTGCTTCTCAATCACGCGATAGCTTTAATAATAGTAGGAGGTTTCTAGTTGATCTTTAGATGCCAATTCTGTTTTTTAAAAGACACTATTCCATCAACTGGAGAGAGAAAATAGGTGGTTCTATTATTATAATGCTCCTATTTTCTATTCCTGAGGGGAACTGTTTTGCTTTACTAAAGAAGTCTGCTTCAGTCTCACAATGTAAGTTTGAGACGCAGTGCTGAACAATGGCCTCCATGAAATGGCCACATACTGTCACACTTGATTGGGGAAGACGGTGAAAGTTTGAGTGTTTGCCTGCCTGCAGAGCCAAAGGCTCTTATAAAGCACATTTAATGTGGAGCATGATGAGCAATGATGATGAAGACCATCTATCATTCTCAACATACGTCTGCTGAACTTCAAACAGCATTTTGCTTGAAAATTCAGTCAAGTTCATTCAATGGGCACAAGACGGTTGCACAGCACAGTGGATAATTGATGACATTGTAAAGTAATCGTATAATTTTGACCGTTTCGGTGAGTATCAATGCAGCTGTAACATCATAAAATGGTTACACACTGCAAGATTACAGCTGGTCATTGTGTTTTTATTTCTTTTGTGTAGCCTAGACAATGAGCCAACATAGAGTAGCTGTCAAATTAGCATCATGTCGGATGTTGCAGCGGCAAAAAAAGGTGAAATAGGGACGTATTGTTCCTTTTGCTTACCAAGATTTGTTATTATCATTTTGATTGCATGAGACACTGTTCAGATGCTCTGCATGCTGTTTAAAGAAATGCTGCTCTGAGTCAAATGCAAAACTTTCGAAGGAGGATTGTGTAAATGCAAAGGTTGAGAATTTGGGGAAATGCAAATGTTGAGAATTTGGGGAAATGGAATATTGTAATGGGCTGGCTACTAATCCACAGTCTACATCTGCCTATCACCCAAAGTCAACTGGTTGGTTTCTAACCCCAATCCTTTCATTTGCCTTTTCTGCTTAACAGAAAGAACATTGTACAATTCAGCCGAATAAAGAAATGGGCGTCTCATTCATGGGATAATCTAGGGAATTATTTCTTAGCGCAAATAGTTATTGAGGTCAAAATATTGGACATTTTCCTGCAAGAAGATCAAAGGTGATATTTGCGGCCAGATAAGAAACGATGCCTTGGCATCACTTTAGTCAATTTACAAGCCTTCAATGGGATTTGGCTCATGGCCCCAGGAAACATGATATTTCACGGTGATTGCTATGATATGCTGTGATGTCTCAAATCAGCGTTGAATTCATTCATGTTATGTTTTATCACAAAACTGAAATTGAGCAGAACTGAAACCAGCAAGATGGTACTAATATTGATCTGGTAGACGTATTTTACATGGAGAGCTGGGGATGCCACACCTGAGTTGCTCGGGGCCGTTTTACAAATTGGCACGTCTGATCGTAATTTATTCAATCATAATTATTATTAGTGCTTGGTCTACGCTACTTTCTTTCATATAGCTTGGGCTGAATGCTGGAGTCAAAGTCCCTGGCACTAAATTGCATGTTTACGGGATACGTTGACTTTACAATATCCTGTGGGTGAGGAAAGCGATTAAAGATTAAGCTACAATTATACAACTCAACTGCAAGTCATTTGTACACACAAAAGTTTCCCGCTTGCACACACGAGAAGTAAAGCTGGATTTCCACAAAACAACCAGGGGCTCTGTTGATTATTTAATCTCTTCTCTAATCGCAAAGACTTTTTTAAAAAAAGGGGGGGAGTTGTCTCAACATTTGATCAAACCAAAGCATCACATTTCCCACAAATCTGCATAGATCCATTCAATGGCTGCAGCCCTTATAATATAATATATTGACAAATATGGTACAGCCAATAACATCAAAATTAAAAAACGAGTTGAAACTTTGATTTGCATTGCTGCAAGGCGTAGCAATGCAGTCGAGTACGTATCTGTGGACGGTTTGAGCACAAATGTTAGCCCGCGGCTGGGAAGCAGCAGACCGAGTTACAAGGAGAGATCCAGCCGAGGATGGCATTAAGCTGACCCCAAGAGATCAGGGCCGGGCAAAGTCGCTTACTCGACAACACCTGATCAGACGATGCAGTGTTGGGTAGCTTCTCATCAGAACTTTACTGACTGTGACAGGGGTCAGAGGAAGGCAGAGGGAAAGCGAACAGGCGGGAGGGAGGACGAGGAGTCCGGTAAAGGTAAACATACTAATAGGAGAAAAATCAACATCTTAGTCATGTGAGAGAGAAAAAAATGTCTTTCTAAGTGGGGCCGGATGGGAACGCTGAGCAACCAGACAGATAAAGGGGGGTAATCAAACATGCGGGAAGAGAAGTAAAGAGAGATAGCAGAGGAGATTAAAGAGAAGGTGGGTGGAAGTGAAAAGAGCTGTGAATCAGCCTGCCGTACAGAAAATGCCAGACCACTGGGCTGGATATTAACTGTCACTGCAAAAGCTCCCTTCAACATGAACTTTTCGCTGGTCCCTTTTTTTCGCTGTCGAGGGAGCCTCTGTTGTTATATTTGATTGTTGTTATATTTGATATTTGATTGACTCATATGATTGGATGTTGTTCGACATGCACAATTACCAATGCTCCTGTGTTAACATGCTGGAAATCGATAACGGTGAATATTAAACTTGGTGGGAATATGTGGAGGGACAATATTACCAGGGCATGTCTGAAACAACAATCATCAACATGTTTGAGCTCTAAACTATGTAGAACTTAATGGCGTGAAATGATGAGTGATGACGAGAAAACTCCGCAATCTATTCCATCCTTTAAAATTCATCAGATTAGATCCAAGCAAAGCAATAAAGTTTCCAACTCTAATCTTTTCGTGGTCTCTTAATAAAAGTGGAAATCTGCGTCAGTTTATGGGTTTTATTTATGCGTTTACTTTCATTTCGTGGCTTATCTAATTCCATGTCTCTTGATTGCAGAAGCTTCCTGTCACTTGCGGGGGGAAAAAAAAAGGCAAAGGACATGAGCGGATTGTCTGTGCTGCTTTCTGAATTTAGAGTAGGCTTGATATTTAGCTGTGGAGAAGATGTTGATAAAGCTCTTGAGGCAACTGAGGGATGTGTATGCAGAGAGCATCCGTTTGTTTCCTGTCGTCCTGAAGGTAGCACCTTAACCTCCCACACATTCTTGCTAAGTGGAATCGGTGGGCGCTTTGATTAAACCTGACAGGGACAGACTGAACTTACCTCTGACCAAAGAAAGACAGTGAAGATGTACTAGGACACCTATTGGGGTGCTGATAAGAAGACAAGTGAGAAGGAACATGCAGAAAGAAAAGGGGCAAGAATAGGCATGAAGTATCAAAGAAAAGCGCTCAAATGACCAAAGTTATATAATATGTCTGGGGTGTGCTTATATGAATAGTTTATGAATGCAAATTGAAAAATAATAATATTATATGACTCAATGACTATAATATATCCCTTGGCAATGTTCAAATGAGATGCAGAATGAAATTTTCTGGAAGGAGTAAAGAGCTCCTAAAACTGACTTTCAACAGCTGTAACAAAACCAATGTATATTTTATTTACGTACTATTTATATTTGTGTTTGATTTCTTTGATTGTCTCTTTTAAAGTCTCGGCACAGGACTGTGCTGTTGTGAAATTCTTACAATCAACACAATACTTGATCTATTTGATATCTCTCCAACTGCATGTTAAAAATAAGAGGGTGCCAGAGACATAATAGTCAGGGAGGTAAGAATTTTAAAGTCTTGAGAATGTACAGTAAGTCAAGGAACACCCCCCCCCCCACACACCCCATTGTTTGATTCGGTCAAATGTCCTTGGCTGCTCAGTCGTGCAGCTCCTCGTAATTACCTGCAGCCCTCTCAATAGAAACTCGGCTGCCGGGGGGGTTAGCAAGCAACATACTGAGCTTGAATCAAGGCTGATAAAAACATTAGCGCAATGATAACTAACACCTACCCAACACCGATTAGTGATCAACCTCAACTACTGCTTATTTTTCCAGAGCAATTATATGGCAGCTAAGGGTTTAAACATCCTTGATGGCTGCAGTGATGCGTGAAGTGATTGCCTCGGCTTCTAATGCGTGTTGAACTCATTTATACAGACACACTTCTAATTGCTTGGTGAATGGTGGTACTATTAGAATGAGGCCTCATTCCTCCCACGGGGTTTTCAATAGGATTATTGCTATTGAATGTAAATTGATGAGGGGCGTCCCTGGGTGTGTAGACCGTCAAATGGCTACTGCAGCGTTTTCATAAACAAAAACATTCTCTGGTATCTTGTTTCGGAGATATTAGAACTTGAAACGGAGCACTTACTCACGGGTTTTTCTACCTGCCAACTGCTATTGTTGGTCAGGTTTGTAATGTGATGAAGGTCGCTCGGGAAACGGGTCTGCTGACGTTACGGGTACCACTTGCGCCAGTGATGTACACAAACAGGCACGGAGGTCTCTTTTGTGACCCACACTCCACTGACCTGGATCAGCTAATGTTTTCTGTCACTCAAGCCCACATGGGTCCTGCGAGTGATGAACGACATCATACACAAGCCACACATGGGAAATATGCACAGTTTCGGAGAGCAGAATGTGCCTCGGGCATATTTAGCTCAAGTTTTGCAAGTCAGATGCAGGTGTTGAAAGGTGACATGCTGTCGCAATCGAATTACACTTTGTATGACATCTGGATTTGGTTGCCACCCTAGCATAGAAACATTTGTTATTTTGCAGAGGGAGCAAGCCAGGAAACCTAAAACGACTTTTTGTTTGGGCTTTGAATACATCTGTAGGCCACTACCTCAAAACACTGAGCAGTCAGTTTATTTTCTTCTTGAGTCTGTGTTGCATTCGCATCAGTGCGACAGAAGCACAGAGTTTGCGCTCATGCAAACAACCGTGTGTTTTGCTAATCCAACGGGAGGTAGACTGCTGTCACAACATGTTACTTTCCGTCATTGCGTGCACGTCTTCAGGACTTTTGGGAGCAGGAGAGGGGATATGACATGACAGTAAGAAGGACACAAATCATTAAAGCTGGAGTTGAACGTTTTGTGAAAAAGGAGCATTACATACAGATGTCGCATAGTAGAAACAATTGCTTAGCCTTTCTTAGCAGAAGGAATGTTAAACAAGTTGGAAAGCATGTTTCGGGGCGGGGGCAAAGAAGATGGCAAGCAGATTTCAAAGTCATTAGCCGGGAAACGTTGCGGTGGCATGTTTGTAACGATGGGAATAGGTCACCATTTCACTTATGCCTTGACCCTGGAACACTTCCGGGGGGACTCTGCACTCTCGATCTCATCACTGGATCATCATCATGCCAATTTCTTGCTCCCTGTGCTGGTCACCGGAAGCAGGGCGTACTGTATTGGGCAACGTTACCAGGGCACTCCCAGGGGGGGCTGAGGGCATGGGCGGAGTTTAGTGGAGGAGGAACACCCACAACACTCCCTGGTCCTGCTCCTTCATCCATGTTCACCTCTCTCATTAGACATACATTGAAGAGGAATGGTGAGATAAATAAGTGTGAGGAGTAAAAAAAAGAAAAAAGATGAGTCATAGTGGACCTACAGGGTTCTCCTTAGTGTTTGAATGACCAAGAATCAGGAGGTGAGGTTCTGTCTTTCTTAAATTAAAATGAGCTATGGGGCTTTTGCTCATTAAACATTCACTCTTTTTCACCACCACTCTTCCTGTCCCTCACTGCCCAGGTTCCTGATTGCATCTTTTATGTGGCTAACTCTCCGACTCCCTGACTAAATTTAGCCTTTGATGACCCCAGCAATTGCTAAAAAAGCACATGGTAGCAAATTATTGCATTAATGCCATGGCTAAAACAAAATATATTATTAATCACCTACTGGGTGTATATCGCAAGGGTTTTGGGTTTGAGCGATAAATGCACCTTGGGCAATTTAAATAAGTAAAACTGCTGTCGAATAATCTGATTGAGGTTTCAGGAAAAGGCATGAGTTTCTTCTTCTGATCTAATCACAATGTTCATTTGCAGAGCCACAACTGAAAGGCATTGTGTCCCGCCTGTATAGCCAACATGGATATTACCTACAGATGCAGCCCGATGGCACCATGGATGGCACAAGAGATGAGAGCAGCTTATTCTGTAAGTGTGTGTTTACTATTAAGCCTCTTTCGATATTTTGCTAAATATGTAACTCTTGAAGGGTGCCACTTTCATAGCTAATATAGTGGTCATTTGAATTCTTCTTTTTGACATAATGTGAATGTTATATTAACCTCTAGAAGTCTAATATTATCTTTTCAGCCTTAAATTATGCAATTTATCCTGCAGGTATAATTGAATTTGGAGGTTTGACCCTCCACACAAAGCGCTATATTCAGCGCTCAATTTTAAACATTTCCCACATGTAGTATTTTGCTGCTGCCTTAGCTTTGAAGCATTGTGTCTAACTATCCACTTTTATCTCTGCTCCAAGCCCCATTTGCTGAGGTGGAGCATCCCGCTATTATCCAGTTTTAGAGGGTGTGTTAAGCTTAGCGAAGGTGACACGGTGTAGAGTTTGCTGCAACATAAACTCAGAGAGGTCACAGCATTTGGGCAAAAAGGGAGATGTAGCGTGCAGTGGAAAGACTGCAGCCCCCAAGACTGCGACAATGTAGAAAGAACATGAACGTTTTTAGCTGCATGATTTTGAACTCAACATTGTCTGACTTGCTATTTTCTCTCCTTTCCCATCTTCCCTAAACTGTTTCATCCAATTTAGCGCAGTTTAACCTAATTCCCGTGGGACTGCGGATTGTGGCAATCCAGGGTGCAAAGACGGGGCTGTATCTTGCCATGAATAGTGACGGATACCTCTATACTTCTGTAAGTATGCTGTGCAGATCAGTCTATGAAAGCCCAAAAATATTGATGATTTTTGAGAGGTAAGCTTCACACGCTGCTATGCATGAGCCGGATCACGTCGAAGCTTTTTAGTGGCTACTGATAAGCATTTCGCTGTGTCATCATATAAAGAGGGAATACATGCAAGGCCTTTATCTTCACTACGGTCATTTCGGATTTAGAAGTCAATTCTGCTGCTTGTCAAATATATGATTGGTAATCAGAATTCCTTTAAAGCTTTTAGGATTACATTTTAAATGACACCTCACTCGTGAAAATAATTGAATGACTTTGACCCGTAAAAAAATGATACCCACAAAATTTCAGACTTTGTTTTTATGAGTTGGTTTTAGTGATGGATATGAGGGCAATTGTGCGCAAAATGGTATGGGATATGGCAAATGCACAAGCTCGTATTATCCCGTGAGCTGCACTGCTTATTATGCTTTTCCTCTGTGTGGGGATTTCCTCTGCTGCAGTCAATAGCTGGAGTGCGGCTCACGTTTCGTTAGGAGAAACCCACATTTATATACGTGGATGCAGGCACACTCTCGCATGTAGGTTCCTTACAAGTGAACACCTGTCTTTTGGTGTAATATCATGCATATTTGATTTTATGACCCCATATTTTCCTCTCAAGTGTGTCTAACGCACCGATTTAATGGTGCAGGAAGGGATTGAAGGTAGAATGGCACACTTCTCTGCTCAAAGGCCGTGCTCTGCTGTGCTTTTCTTTTACATTAAAAAAAAATCCCAAGTGAAAACAATTTTAGGACACATTTGAGCTCAATGGAGACCCAACTCTGAAAGAAATGTCGTTCTTGCCAAAATGTTCTCAACCGTTATACAGTAAATACTATATTTTTTCTTTTGAGGGATGACTCTCCACTTAATTAAAAGAAAAGTCTATTTATTATATTTATACCCCCTTTATGAATCCCATTATATCATCCTATTTGACACTTTATCCTTAAGGCGGTGGTATCAAACTCGAGGGCCGGGGGCCATTCGCAGCCCGGAGGATGATATTTTGTGGGCATCTACAACATTTTGCCTTAATTGCCCCATGCATGTGATTTTTTTAAATAATTAATGGGCTACCAAACTCAGGCACAGGACAGCTTTCGGTGAAATATAATTCTGAAGTGACACAAGTACGTATGTAAAATCTGTGATTATCTATAATAGTTATCTGTAGTAATCAGTTTGGATATGAAATGCCTCTGGCGATAATGACACAACACAAGCGTTACTTGTTTCCTGGGTCGCGGTAGATAATTAAAAGCTGAGTGATTACTAAAGGCAGCAGGTGTCACAGAAGATTGCAGAGAGAATGGATGCTGCTCCTCCCCTCTCAGATATGAACCATCTGCCAATCAGATCAGCATGGGACGCAAATCATCACATTATCATCAGCATAAAGTCTGCCATATATGGTGCCAGTCAGCATTGAGTGTCTCTGCTGGTAAACCTCTTAATGTGCACATCCATGTCTTATTGACTTACGTAACACGGTGCAGCTGCATCTGACTCCAAAACATCAACAACATGCTCTGCTGTTGCCTTTTGATCCTTTTCTGTACAGTGCACACATATGACGCAGTTTCCATTGCATTGCTTTTATGTTTGCTTCCATAGTATTATGGAAATAGGATGTGATGTTTCTGAGGCTGGGCAAATACATGCTTTTCATGTACCCTGGGAGCTGATGGGCTAGTCCAGACATGGGCAAACTACGGCCCGCGGGCCACATCCGGCCCACGGGGCCGTTTCATCCGGCCCGCCAAACCTGAATAAATTGTATTACCGTTTTTTTCCGTGTATAGTGCGCAAAATTTAACAAATTTATTGTCCTAAAATCTGGGGTGCGCATTATACATGGGTACAAAACATTTTAAATATTTTATTTTTTTATTTTTATTTTTTTTAAATAAATAAAGAAAGTCATGGTACAACATACGACCGCAATGCTCTCGTATCAGACGCTTGCTCGATCATCTGCTCGTTTGCTGTCTGTCACAATGTACCCTACACAAATCCGAAACATTTGTTGCGGCTCCGAGTCACGACGAGGGGCAAGTTTTGGTTTCCAAGGGTGTTTTTATTCCTCTTCAACGTCTCTCCCATACAGAGCCGCCTTTTTCACGTCCGCACGCCTTTTTCACATGCGCGCACGGAGCACGGTGGTGCGTTTACGGGCAGTCGGAGAAATCAACGCCAACAAAAAAAAATTACATCCAGCCTAGTTAAGACCATACCAAAGACTATAAAAATGGGACCCATTGCCTCCCTGCGTGTGTGACGATCATTGGGACTTTAAAAAAAAAAAAAAAAAAAATCTTTTTTTTTTAAAATTCATAAAAATTGGGTGCGTATTATACATGGGTACAGGCTTTTTTCCAGCATCAGCATGCCATTTTTAGGGTGCGTATTATACATGGGGGCGCATTATACACGAAAAGAAACGGTATTAATTTTTTTTGGGTCATTTTCCCTGCAAATACTATGTTTCCCCAGTAGATGGGGAAGCGCCCGCCTGCGCATTTACTCCCGGGAGCGGTGTCAGAAAGCTCGATGCACACTCACAAGTGCGTGTGCGTACCCAGACTATGATGCACTAGCAAAAAAGGGAAACCAACAATACTATTAATTTCTTTATTACTTTATTTAGATGTATTCTTTCACTGATTCTTCAAGATGATGTATTTGGTCAGAATGTTTGCCGTTGTATGTGATTTCGCCTCATTAGATAAACATATTTCATCAATCTGACCTACAGGCGCTGAAGTGATGGAAAGTGGAAAACAGTGTCGTATTTAATAAGATTCACTGATAGTAGTTTTTTGGTGAAATATTTTTTTGATGCTGTTAATAAATGCATTTGTTTTCAAAACCCTTTTTTTAATATCCATGCTTTAGTATCTACTAAAAGTAAAAACCTTTTATGCAATGACCTTTACATGTCATTTATATTACTTCACACAAACACTACATCCATCTGCTCTTGGTTCGGCTCCCCGGTCAAAATTTAAGTTAAAGTTAAAGTCCCAATGATTGTCACACACACATCTGAGTGTGGTGAAATTTGTCCTCTGCATTTAACCCATCCCAATGTGATTTTGATCTATCCCCTGGGGGAGAGGGGAGCAGTGAGCAGCAGCGGTGCCGCGCTCGGGAATCATTTGGTGATCTAACCCCCCAATTCCAACCCTTAATGCTGAGTGCCAAGCAGGGAGGCAATGGGTCCCATTTTTATAGTCTTTGGTATGACCTGGCCGGGGTTTGAACCCACAACCTTCCAGTCTCAGGGCGGACACTCTACCACTAGGCCACTGAGCTGGTGGCCAATCAGTAGTAGAATAGAACCTAATTCGGCCCGCAAGTCAAAAGGTTTGCCCACCCCTGGGCTAGTCAATAAGCACAGGAGCCCCCGTATGACGCTGTGACCCCGGCTGTCTAAAACGAAGAATGCAAATAATTGCATGTCAGGTATACCGCCAGAACATGCTGAGAATTCTAGAAGCACATCTACATTTGGAGGGCTAATTACACACACAAGGACACAAGCCCAAATAAGACATTCTAAATTATTGATGGATTTATATTCCCTGTTCCTTACATCTTAATCATATGCGCAATGATGGTCACGTGTTATTTTGACCTGTGAGTTTTATTAACACTTTACTGGTCCTCTGTTTGGAGGTATAATAGCAAGCCAAGTCAATGATGGCAAGGTGAGTTAAGCTTTCTGAAGGAGGTTGGAGAGATGTAATCAGAAAGGAGGGCTGCGTATTGGTGGGGATGGGGAGGCGGGTGCATTCCTGCATCATAAAACAGTTTCCCATCTTGTGGATTCTCAGCACGGATGCCTTATATTGTACCTCTCTCATTTGGTTTGGTAGCGTTTTGGCACCAGATGCACAAAGAAGGCCAAGTATGGCATTCAGTTACGGAAAGGTGAAACATTTTGATTTAATGGAGAATTCAATTACTATGCATTACAGGGCTTACTGTTCTGTTTGATAAATGCATATTGTTGTTGTTTTTTAAAACAACAACAACAGAACACGTCAATGGTAATATCGTCCTACTGCTACGATAATAAGTATCCACTGGTTAGTTTCTGTTTTCTGCTTGGTTCCAGAAGTTACTTCAAGGGGGATTCAAAAATAGATCTAATAACATGAAAACGAAAATGGACCCTTGTGCTAAATGGCCATGAAAAATCACTTTAGTCAATAATGATTGCCTAGCCGTGCCTGGATTTTTGTTTTTGCTTTGGAGATTACAAGAATGAAAGTCAGCGGATGTGCTTTCTATAGTTTGGTTATTTTCGGGGAAGTGATTATGAAGGCTAATTAAAGGGATTACTTGCAAGAGGGGTTATCCCTTGTGATTTGGAGGTTGAACTGAAGGGTATTTTGTGAGAATGATTCTCTATTTATACACGGGAATGTGTCAGTCAGATCCAGGGGCAGATGCTTTGTCAGTCCAAAATTCCTTATTGGTCTTGGGGGTGATGGAAAAAAAGAGTGTCTATTTGTCTGTTTTTATCTTGTACTTTTTTTGTTACTCTCCAACCTCCCTTGCTTTTTTTTCTTTCAGACACCTCCTGCCCTCTGCTCTCTGATCTGATTAATAATGAATGAAGCGCATCACCTATCGATCCTATCCTCTTTGCATTAGCCAAAGCAGAGGGTATCAAACTTGTCAGAGGATCCTAAAATAGCTCCGTGCTGTGGTGGTCATAGTAGTAGCAAAGTTTGTTGAATTAGGAGCTGGGGTTTGTTTTCCTCTGGTCTGGTCAGGGAGCAGGCGTTAAATGGGCGTAAACTCTTGAAGCAGCACAGTGGGTGCAGAAAGGTCACAAAGCCCAAAATTGCCTTGTCAGCTAAAAGGTGAATGCCTTCCAGAGAAGGAGAAAGGTCTTGTATACCGTCTTTATCTAGGGTTGGCTCTTCACTGAAGTCCGTGTTTGTCAAGTGGTGGTTTCATCCTTCTCCTCAAAATCTCGGAGAAACTCAGCGCTCAGCCATTTCTGCAATGCTGATGGTGACTAATCAATTCACCAGATTGGCTTTGCTGTCTGACAGGAGAAGGACTCTGACAAGACTGATAGAGACTAAGGAAGATGTATATCTGTCTGGATTGCTTAATATCGCCAGTCAACGTTATACAAGGTTCAATTGTCCTCATGTAGGAGGACACATTCATGAGGGAGCGCTCTGCTGTAAGTTTGGGACTGAGAGGGGAAATGAAGATTTGGTTGAAACAGCGTGTGTCCATTGTTGTCGGGATTGTGATTGTTGGGCCTTTCATCTTCTTTCCCCTTGGAATGTGGAATGATTAGCAAAGCTGTGCATGTTGTTTTGCCATGTATAGTTCGTGCTTTTGTACCCCAAGGATAAGGATGTCCATGCTGCTCTCAAACATGCTTTCTATTTACATGTTCGAAGACTCCGATAATGCTTTTATGCTCTCATGACAATTGCTCGTAATTTTGCTTCCCTTGCAAGAGTTGCTAATGTGAATGCACCTCTGCCCCTTTCTCTCTTTTCATGTTTATTTCTAGGATCATTTCACTCCAGAGTGTAAGTTCAAGGAGAGTGTGTTTGAGAACTACTACGTCACGTACTCCTCAATGCTCTATCGGCAGACCCAGTCTGGTCGTGCTTGGTATATCGGTATCAACCGTGACGGCCAGGTCATGAAGGGGAACCGGGTAAAGAAGAACAAAGGAGCCGCGCACTTCCTGCCTAAAGTTATCGAGGGTCCGTTTGCATTTTCCGTTTGCATTTTTATGAGCTTGGTCAGTCATGAGGGATGGGCATTCAAATATATTAAAGAATCAACTGCAGGCAAAATTAGGATCGAATCTTTATTTCTCATTTCATCAAGGAATGTAGATTCAATTCAAAAACATTATCTAATGATGAAAATTCTGATTTTCTAATGCCCATCCCTTTCAAATGTAATATGTTTGTCAGTAATTCTGGTGATTCTTTCTGTGCCGTACAGTTGCAATGTATAAGGAGCCGTCGCTACATGAGCTCACGAGTGAGCCTGTGAGTCCTCCACGGAAGACCACTAAAACATCCGATTCCCCGTCCTTAAAAAATGGACGGAAAGAAGCTCCCAAGGCTGACGCCTCATAGCACAGGAGACAGAGGGTGGGTCAGAGGGCAACAGTGACACAAAGTCACCCATCATGCACGGATGACGGCTGCTGGGTGAATGGCCCTCATGGTGCGCTATGAGATGAAGGGTGAGCAGTCCATCAGCTGACATGATGAGAGAGGAGTCCCACCCCACTTTTGTCATCACAGAATGACAGACCTGGACCCTGGCCGTAACTTTCACCCCTTCCCCACGCCCATGCCAATGTCTCTAAGCCAGCCCCTATAAATTTCTTGATGCTCAGGCCCTTTCGTCATCACTCATTGTCACTATGACACTTTTGTCTTTTCTCCCATGCTTATGCAGCATTTCCTCCACCGCATTTTGATATTCACACATTTATAAAGCTGTCTCGACTTCATAATCCTCACCCATGAGTCCACTCTTGATCCCGAAACTTGGGAACTGGGTCGCCCTGCCGGATTTCGCCACACCATCTGCCGAGCGGCTCGGCTAATCATCGAGGTCAACCGACGCTCAACGAGAGATGAAACGGCTCAAAAAGTCGAGATGTCAACTGGAATCCCGGGTCAAATCGGGTCACAGCATGATGAGGGTCTGGGATAAAGTGATGACTGAATATTAGAATGTCTATACCTTCAACCACAAATATTTCTTAGCCATTGTTTTGCTAAAATGAATTTGACAATACAACTTAAAATCCATGACTTCCCAGTAATATTGAAACACTTAAATACAGTAAAACCATTCACTAATCATCCAAACACGACCCATGCAATCTTAAATCAGAGTAACATTGGGTCTAGAAATCAAAAAGGTTTTAGACGGGAACAAAATATGTATATACCAGCTTTGAAACACCACGGGATGCATCCCAAAAAAAAAAAAAAAACCGGCACAAGCACAAAAACAGAATAAGTGACATTCTCTTTCCAGCCTTTCTTCCCATCAAGTGATCACTTATCATTAGAGAGCTAGCTCAAAGACGACACATGAACAACTGGGTCATATTTTCAATCCAGTGTGGATCAGAACCAAGTCATCTGAAACCGAGCGGAGGTGTATACTTCACTCAGCATCTGCTGTCAGCATAAAGCCGGGTTTGAAGGCAAACATCAAAGCCGGAGGAGCCTCCGAGCAGGAGCACTTGTTATTCTGACGATGTCTGGCAGCTTATCCACCCTGCTCGCTTTATCAAATCACCTTGGAAGAATCGCCCTCAAAAATGGAGCTGTCTGAGTGGGTGTCTTGGTGGGACTGTGCCTTGTGTAGCCATGTCTTTGACTCCAAGGATGCACGTTATGCTTGGAGACGAGTGTCGGCGCAAGGGGAACTTTTTGTCATACGTAGAGGATAGGAAAAGGAAAAGCCAATGATAACTGCTCCGTCCCTGCATAGCAATCATTTCAAGTAGGGGTGTAAATTGCGGGTTTTGTCACGATACGATATCATATCGATACAAAGAACTACGATACGATATTTGCCGATATCTTAAAGCCTGCTGCGATTCATTCACGATATATTGCGATATAGTGCTCTACGATCGATTTTTTTTTTTTTTTTAATAAAAAATATAGAACAATATCCTGATTTAGCTGTTACGCTGACAAAGTTGGCGCATTTTATGAGTTTATATTTAAAAACATCAGACATTCACATCCCTATCCACTTTACAGAGCACTGAAAGAAGCCCCGAGTAGTCATAATGCTGAAGGATGCCCCCGCAAGTTGTCAAGACAGTCATACAATATGTAAACAGACAGAGGAAAAAAAAGAATGTTTGGGAAAAAAAATGACTGCTAAGACTGGCTTAGTAAAAGAAATAAAGTAAGTATGTGGAAGAATTCAAGGAATGTTTAAACAGGTTTGTAAAGTATGTGTATGCATGATTAAGATTTGGGTAAGACAAGACAGAGCGTAGGAGAGAAATAAAGGGCACAAGGATCGATAGATACAGTTAAACACAAACAAGAGACTTGTGACGGTTGCAAAAATGACCGGGTGGTCTGCCAGAGACAGCAAAATCTTTCTGTTCACAAAAAAAAACTCAGAGGCCAGGTGTGTGGGAAAACTGACTTTCTTGTTTCTGCAGTGCATTTCAAAACATGCTCCTATCCTGACTAAGTTAAAAAAAAATGCATGAGCAGACAGATGCTCTTTTCAGACATACATTAGAGGTTGAGGTGAGATTCTTCAAACAAACCACCCCCGCTACTCAGATCCCTTGAAGAGTAATCGACTATGCACACTCTGGACATTGCTTGAAACATTCAAATCTTAACTTACCATCCCGAAGGATGACAACCCACAAACCACCGGCAAGGCTGACAGACAATAAAGAATATTAAACTGCCGTACAAGCGAGGAACAATTGAGTTGATGGACTTTTAAATCGCTGTGGTAAATACAAATCATAACTGCATTTTCCTCTAACAAAGACACGCTGATAAAACTTGTTCAATCTTGCAAGAAGTACTTCAAGTGAAGACCAGGGGATCCCGATTGCTGTAACTAATAGCAATGTTTAGAAATTGCAGCAGAGATTACATCCATTAATTTTTCAAGAAAAAAAACCCCAACACATCCAGGGACTAATGTCAGAGATTGTTTTTGATTTACATGCAATGGAATAGCGTCAATTGTTTTGTTTAGAAAAGCAACACTACAGTTTCCGTTCAATCCAACTGCAATATGATGTGAAATGAAGAAAACAATAATTCTGTCTAAGAAGGATGTTGATTTATTTTTGATTGATTTGTAGTTCAAGGTTCCACAAAGTGTTGCTTCCATTTTCTAATTTATGCAAATGTTATAAGATGAGTCACTAATTCTATTCACTCCAGTGGGGAAGCAGAATATGAGCACGGATTATGACCGATGATAGTAAAAACTACTCATAATTTTCACAGGCTTCATAACTTGAAATTAACCATCTTTATAAAGAATACAGCTTAGCAGCCCTTTATCTCACACTTGCCGTCTTTTTTTTCTTTAAATGGAGTTTTTCTGACAGCAAATGGAGAGATTCGATGTGGTCTTTATAAGCTATTCAGCAGTGTGCTGTATTATAAAAACTGTGACTGTGTCAGAGTTAATGTATGCTATGTCCATGATACATATTAATAATGTACTATGTCAAGTCCTTTTTATTCTCTTTATAGCGCTCAATATGTGTTGTTTGTTTTTGTTTGGTGAATTGTGTTCAATTTCCAATGCAAAGTCTTCAAATAAGTGTGGTCTCTCTTTTTGGTCTGTTGTCTTTTGTTTGCAATGATGCATCTTTACAAATGCACCCCCTCCCCCTCTACTCCCTTGCGTGACCTTCTTCCCAGCTGCTGTGAGACTATGTTTGTGAAAGATGTACTCAAGTGAAAACACCACCAAAGCTCACATGTGCCCTGTCAGAGCCAACAATGACCTACGTGGGCTCATAGTTCTGGTCACGCATGTCTTCCAAAAGTTTCCTTCAACTGTAACTGTAACTGTTTCTCTCTGACCCCCCCGCCCCCCTGACCCCCCGCCCCCCTCCACACACACACACACACACGCACACACACACACCACCACCTCCCCCTCGGACTCAATCTCAAATCAATCTTTGTGTCTTCCAAAAAAAAATGTCTGATGTTTTCAGAGAAAGAATAGACAATTTTAAGCCATAAAGGAACATGGACATTGGCCTTGACGGGCCAAAAAAAGATGGTCTGGATCTGCAGGAATTAGACACACTTCAAGACAGCCAATAAACCAACAAAAACTGGCTTTTTTTTCCCTTCCTCTTCTTTTTTTTTTTTTTTTTTTTTTACAATTCCATAGGAATGAAAACTAGCAATATGCAATGGAACTTTTTACCAGTTTGAAATCAAGGATGTGGAAATTCAACAGAACTGCAATGGATTTGCTATGGCAATCTTTAATCTGCAATAATACTAAATATCTCAAATGACAAATGCTTTTTTTCTTCCTGAAATATATGTCTCTGTGGTTTGACTCTTTGGGGATGCATCCCTCTCAGTATCTAACACACACAAGGCCTCGATTTACCCTCTCGAGTAACCTTCCATCATACCTGTGTCTATTTCTACAACTCCTATACATGGATTAAAAGGAGGCGTGCTATTCTGGAATATTATTCAATAAAACAACATATATTTGTATTGCTGTAAGCAGTGCTGTTAGTGTTTTGTCACCATATGAAGAGAATAACATTCAAACAAATGCAACATTGATCTCCCTTTGGTCTTGTACTGTATATTTAACACCTAACACCAGCCATTTTGTTTACGCAATGACTGCAATGTAGACCAACTTCCACTAGGTGGCAGTAAAAAATAGAACACAGCGTGGTTGGCATATTAATCCATGAGTTCAAAGTGACACTTTACTGCAAGAAAGTGACACTCAAAGAGTGACTAATCTGTCTCTATGTGACAGTCTAGTGATCGACTGCTGATTTGTCCAGGGTGACCCAGCCCGCATCCTTTGCCACCATGTACAGCATAACTTGGATAAATAATGATCACATTACATATCCTGCAGTGCATTCCAAAAATTTGCACAAAAGCATATGCGGGTATAGCCTGAGAAAGGCTGAAGAATTACAATGCAAACAATTCAAGGGTGATGCAAAACATTCCAGGAATCTGGAAGAATTCCAATATGGGAGGAAAAAGATGCAATCTCAACCTGCACTCACACCTGTTGTGATTTTTTTGCCATTCCAAATATCACCCAAAAGATGAATTTCTGTAACATTTTCTTACAAATATCCAGACACACTTCTTGAATTTGACTAGACATATTACACACTTCACACACTTGACTCAATGTTGATAGGAACTTTCCGGACAACTGCAACCTTATCGGTAGAAAAGAACATTACGACCATTACGGTATGTAGCGGATATTGACAAATTATACATGATTATCCCTATTCCCTTAATACATGTGGCTTATATAGAATGGCATGAAATAAATTTGTTGGTATGTTGGAAAGCGGAAAAGACAAAATCAAAGCTCTGCTTCCAAAATATTGAATTGTGAAGTCAGCCGTCTTTGTGAAAAGCGAGGATTACTCCAGAATATATCAGATGGGTGAATAGATGCAATTACAACTAGTTCACAGCCTCGCAGTCAATTAGACAGTACAATGTCAGAATGATTACCATGCTAAATGGATAGCTCATGTAGCACGGATTAGAGTAATTAATTTACAACTCATAGTCATGATCAATCTGAGCAGCATCCGTTTCGGAAGATTACTGAGTATGTGTGCCAGTTTGACATACGTAATAACCTCTGCTGCACAAATGCATTTGGGTGACGTCATCGACTCAGTTTCAGTTGTTGCTTTTCAAGTAACTGTTTTAGTCAACTTGTGACAGATAAAAAAAAAAAAAAAAAAAAAAAAAAACTAAATTATAGCCCGCCTCTGCAGTGTGACTCAGAGTAGAATCAGTGGGCAAAGTCTTGTCAGTATCAATAGAGACTGAATATGACCAATGGCAATGTCGTTTTGTCTCTTGTATTTAACTTAAACACAGATTAAATGACAAGTAAATACGTTTCCTGGGGGACATAAAGATATAAATGACAGCAATGTTGTTTTAACATGAAGATCGTGATATCATAATAATGATCATAATTATTATGAAATTCTGTCTGAAATATATTTCTTTCAGTGTGTAATTGTCTGAAATTAGGAAAAACATGTGTATAACGTCGTATTCAGGAGAACAGAATATTTATATTGCGTATTTTTTGGAAACATGGTATTTCATTAAGAGGATGAGCATTTCCAGAGCCTCACTTTCAAGATAATAATTGCCCAATTATAATTGAATATATTCAAATGTTTTATGAAGTAAAGATAGCTGTTAAAAAAATATAGTTTCGTGTGATTTCAGAATTCAATTCAGTGTGAACATTCATGAAGCTAACATTTGCTGGGCACAGTAATATGATAATGAATTGCGGGTCTCATGCAATTATGTGAAAAAAAGTTAAAGAAATTCCACTGAAGTTAACAACAACAGTATCTGCGCGTTTGTTTTTTCGCAGGTATGCTACGGCACGATTTTTCCGGAAATTGTTACGTCATGAAACTTGAAGCGCTCCTTCAAGCGGCGCACGCGTCGAAACTGTGTGCGCGCCCCGCCCACCCGCAGCAGAAACTGACTAAAAAGCTCGCTCCCGCTGTCCACTTCCTATTCAAGGTGCGGCAAAGCAACAGGTGCGCAAGGTGACATCGTCGGCCATACAAGAACCGCCATTACATTTTTTATAACTTGCATTTTGAAAGAACTGGAATTTTTCTAACAAATTTTAACATACAAGCCTTTTGGGGTTTCACCCCCCCCAACCCTTCTATTTAGACCAGTGAGGAATACTATTGAGCAGGTGGCGGTTTCCTACCTAGTTTTGTAGTCAAGTCGTCGTCGAAGAGGAAGAAGAGAAAATGGCCAACTCCGGGTTGCAGATGTTGGGCTTTGTCCTGTCACTTCTGGGCTTGATAGGCTTGATAGTGGGCACAATTCTGCCCCAGTGGAAGATGTCGTCCTATGCCGGGGACAACATCATCACGGCAATAGCCATGTATGAAGGCCTTTGGATGTCCTGTGCTTTCCAAAGCACTGGCCAGATCCAATGCAAAGTCTATGACTCCATCCTCCAGCTCAACAGTAAGTAATACAACTTAAACTGACCATAATCAAACTTATTTTTATAAATAACCTCCCTTTGAACCACACATTTGTCTTTGAGACTCTCTCTTAATTGAAGACTGCTAATTTGACTTTAATGTGACCATACTTGTAAGAACAAAATTGGGCAAATGCACCACACCTGTAATGGGGAAGTTACCAACTGCCTCTTTAAACCACCGTTATACTTGCCCTATTTATTTACAACTGTAAAAATTCCTGTTGCCCGACCTAACCGGTTTAGTTACTTATTGACACTTCTCCCCAGTGAAAATTAAGCATGTTGTTTATTTAAAAAAAAAAAAAAATCCCGATACTGTATAGCATTTATGACATAGTAGAGATTTGTATGTGAATGTTTACAACTTCTGTGTTCTTTCAATTTATCTCTTAACCTTCACTCTCCCGCCACACACATGGGCTATAGTGAATTTTTTAAAACGGTCGCAAAATCATGTGATAGAAAACCGACTGTCAGCCTCACTTGGATATAGAAGTCACTAGGAGGAAGTAGCCATGTAGGCCTACAATATGGAACAAAGTCAATTTACGTTAACTCCATAAACTACATTTTATGATTCTTATCTGTCTGAAGGTGTTTCAAAAACGGGGTTAGGCTAAATGAGTCAGTCATTATTGCACTTCCTTGTACAGTGTTCAAATTAGTTTTAGACATTTTTCCAATCTCAATCAAACATGCGCAACCTGCCTTAACTAAACAATACTACTAAAGTAAAGTTCTGCTCAGGAATCACTTGTGAACAATGGTTTGATGTTAAAAAACAGCAATACAAAGAAGCTAAATTCAGGAACACTGCATGCCTTGACTGGACAGAGGGTCTTTGTTTGTGGGTAGAGGTCACAAGCCTAAAATGTTAACCTGTAGCCAGCATGTGAAATTAGGAGTGTCCTCCCATGATGTAACCTGAAACCTGGTCAGACCTGTTTGAGTTTCTTGCACACTCGAGTGCCCCCCCCCCCCCCCACTATAATCAATTTTCAGGTGTAACCAGTTGAAGTTTGACTCTTTCTATCTTTTAGTATCTTTAAAAAAAAGGTTTCAATGAGGTTATGCACGTTTACCTTTTCACTGCTTGACAAATTGAGTCCTTTTCCCTTAGGTGCACTCCAGGCAACACGCGCCCTCATGATTGTGAGCATTATCGTAACGGTGGCCGGCTTGGGTGCGGCCTGCATGGGGATGAAATGCACCAACTGTGGTGGAGATGACAAAACGCGCAAGTCTCGCATTGCAATGACTGGTGGCATTATCTTGCTGATTGGAGGTAAGTTTTTTATTTTGTAATACACACACACACACACACAATACATCACACATGCGCAACATTTTTTTTAACTTCATTCTTTGGCTACCCACAGCTTTGTGCTCCATTATTGCCTGCTCTTGGTACGCTCATGACATCATCCAAGCTTTCTACAACCCGTTCACGCCAGTCAATACAAAGTGAGTATATGCGCTAATGCAAGATAATCTATTTTTTCTTAGCTCATGTATGAATCAAATGATGTGCTTACCTTTTCTGACTGCTGTGTAATCTTTTTAAAGGTATGAGTTTGGGTCGGCCGTCTTCATTGCCTGGGCTGGAGCCTTCTTGGTTGCAATCGGAGGTGGCATGCTGGCAGCTTCTTGCCCGAGAGGCAAACCTACACCAAAGTATCCCATCTCCAGACCTCCTAGCAGCACTAAGGAGTATGTTTGAGCAGGATAAGGATCCCTTCAAAAAGCAGCATAATTAATCTCGGAAATAGTCAAGACAAGTTGTACCTGTGTATTGGTTTATTCAGGGCAATTTTGAAATGTTACTGTAACTTTATAACCAACACGTTCAAGTTGCTAGCTACTCAAGAAAGTACACCAACTTTGTACTTTCTGAAAAGATGCGGTCAAATCTTACTTGTATTTTAACACTTGAGCGTTCAAGTTTTCATGAAATCTAAAGCACATTCTCCTATTGACCATGCTTAAAAATAGAGACCATGTTATGCTGTGTACTGTCACTGTTGCTTGGTGTTAGTGAGAGGCAGAAAAGAGGAAACATTTAAAATCTTTGACAATATTCATGCCGAATGCCCACAAGTCTTAGTGTCTGGCACCTGAGAAGTGAGATTTATAAATTTCCCTTTATTTGTGCCTTTTATTTATATGAAGACAAATAATTCTGTACCACAGTTGACTGCTTCAATCAAGTGCCAGAGTAAAATGCTTAATTTACGAGATTTTTATTCCCTAGCAAGATTGCCAATGTTTTCAATTTTACCTGCGTCAGTGAAGGTGTTCAATAATTGTGTATGTTAATGGCTTATACTTGTATTCATTTTTAGTTATGGATGTTGCATTTTTTTTTAATTTGTGATAACGACTATGTTGTACATAAACTGGAAATACAAATTTAACTGACTCCTATATTCATTCAGCGACAAAGTCCGTAACTTTGACTTTCCTGACCCCTCGTGGGTATGTACAGTAACTGCAGTTTTAGTACAAGCTACCGTTTATTGCGGATACATTTCATGAAAGTCAAGCCTAAGTAAAATTTAGCCAATTGACGCGATTTTTTTTAAAATTTATATCCGACGCTTCGCATTCTTTAATAAACTGCCCTAATTTCGTCTAACTTTCCATTTATTATGACTTCCTCCCCTCTGAACAAAGATAATGACCGGATTTAAACTGAATTACCCATGTTTTATTCAACCACAGGGCATTCATGTAAATATTCCATTTGACTAGTTACTGCTCACTATTCTTCCTAGAATGTATATATTGGCAGAGTACATTACCTTATCAATCCATCAAATGTGGGCCACATCACAGAATGCATCATAATAATTTATGAATTACGTTAGCGCATTGCAGAAAAGAAAACTCACCAGATTACGCCATGCACTGCTTTATGGCAGCACGTGGAAACCCTGACCAGAGTTGTAAAAATCAGGGCTGTAAAATTTTCAACGCTGACAGGAACCCAAGCATTGGCTAGCGAACCATCTTTATTGAAAACTTGGAATGGTAGTTACTAAACCAGGCTTCTTTATTCAGCTGCCATGCAGGCTTTCAAAGCTCTGGGTACCAATACAAATGGTGGAATAGCTGTCCAATGATGCATTCAGGGATTATGACATGTATAAAACATCAACTGCTTATGTTTTATGTTATGTGAACGAAACCATTAAACGGACGGCCGGCGAAAAACACAAGACAACTTAAGAAACAATCCAAAAACAAATCATATACTCAACAATCTTCTGCTACCTTCGGTATTCCAAACGACCATAATTATTCTGTGAGCCAACATCAAGGTCAGACTTGATCTTACACATTTGTTATCCCACGTTATTGTTCCACCACAAATTTAACTTACATCACAGCTTTTGGTGTCACGCAATAAGATGTTATAATAATGAAAAACTGCATAACAGTCCTTGGTGGCTCCTTCAATAATTCCAGTATAAGATGGCAGTGTCTAATATATAAACCTCTTGTTAATTATCATGCATTGAATGAGACTGAATGAGAGTGAGGCACAGAAAGGTTTAGGGTGGGACAAAAGAAAAAAGGACCTAATAAAAGTCGTTTATTTCGTGTCTGCGACACTTTGTCGCCACTTCCACAGCTCAGCAACAGCCTGAGGATGGACACACACAAAAAGAAAAAATATCTATCAAGCTGACAAACTATTAACAATGAATATAAAAAGGTACCAAATATGCATACACTACCTGGGCATCAGATACTCTATAAGAATTCTTCACAAAGTTTGCGAATTTGGCCTGGACTTTGGGGAGCACTGTGCCCTAAAACAGACTCAAAAATGACTGACAGCACCAAGACATGGACTGATCCCAAAAAAAATAAATAAAAAACGTTATCACTAACCTTCTTCATCATCTCGGTCATCTTTGCTTGAATCTCAGGAAGCGTCAAGGTTTCCTTGGGCGTTGGTGGGGTCTTGGGAGATTTTCCTCTTTGCCTGGGGGTCTTCACCTTTACAGAGCAGTAGATGATATAGTGATGAATTTAGTTTGATTTTGTTGGATTCACGTGGACAAATGCATACAAATTGTATCAATAGGGCTTTGACTCCTGAAAGGCATATGCAACATCGCTTGGCAGCAACAAGTGCAAAAACATCCAAAAGGAAAATAAATATCAGTTACCTGCTTTGGAGTAGTGGGTTTTGAATTTTTGCCATTCTGAGCAGATTTTGGTGTGGCCTTTGCCTGTTGAATACAAAGCTGTTGAGCATAAAACCAGATGTAGCTGAACTGGATATTATAAATGCTTATTTACCTTAACAGGGGTTTCCTGCTCCTCCTCCTCCTCATCATCCCTACGTAAAAAAAGTATGTACATATATATATATATACCAGTTGTCTGGAACCGGTGGCACAGGAAAACCTCCATAATCCTTATTTTTCAATAACCAAATGAGATGTTAACTCCACTCAAAGAGTTCAAGCTAGTAGTAACGCAATGTATATTTGCTGAATACGCACTCGTCGTCTTCATCATCATCGTCGTCGTCCTCATCATCGTCATCTGCATCAAGTGCCACTTTCATCTTTTTCTGCAGAGCGTTAAATGTAAACCAAAGCACATCAAGAAAAAACTGTTAAGGATAACAGATCCTGCTCAGCCTAGCTGCAGTTTACTCAATGCTCATTGGCCGGCTAATGCCACAAACCTTAGACTTGTGCGCAGGAGAGGAGGCGGGTCGTTTCTTGGACAGTATTATATCTTCCTCTTCTTCCTCCTCCTCCTCGTCATCATCATCAGAATCTTCCTTAAATTCATCAGATTCCATCACTGCAGCGGGAATTCAGAAAAGTTAAAAGAAACATCGATGTGGATTTGGACAAAACACGAATTTTAACGTTTAACCATCCTACACCAAAACTTACTGACGAGATGTTGCCCGCTGATATGGATGGGACCAGAACCTGCTTTCAGACGGAACACTGCAGGCGGTGAGATGGTGAAACCCCCAAGACACACCTGGGGGGTCACAATCAGAAATAAACACATTAAGTGTTTACACTAAATTGATGTTCTTCCAGGATTTCATTTGAACCTTTAGCCAGTTAGAAGTTCTTAACACTATTATCACCAAGTCATGACCCAATTTTGGAGGTTCACGTACTGTTCAGAGATAACACAAACCAGTGTTTCTCAACTGATGTGTCGGGACCCAAAGATGCGACCAAAACCTGCACCCGCCCTGTGGTGGATACTCACACATGGCAGAATGGAGGGTTTCAGAGAAACCACTACTGCGGTCACCTTCTGACCCTCAGAGTCTTTTCCTTCCACCTCCACGACTTGAAGCTCATCTTTTGTGGTCGGGTCTGTACACGCCTGCAGAGCATAATTCAGTTCATTGTAAACTTTAAATAAGCCTTCAATTTTCTTCTGCGATTGAGTTGTGGGCAAATGCATGGGTGGTTACCATTCGTAGATCCAGCTGATGCTCAAAGGTATCATCCTCAGGATTGAATGTGACTTCCTTTCCAGATTCAAGCGCACAACCTGATTAAGACAAAGTTGAGACACAAACACAGTTCAAATGGTTGTTCAGTGGCTTTTCTGTGAGAAATATCTATTTAGCTTAAAAAAATACATATCTGTGAAAGGTTTCCAAAGGCTATTTTTGAACAGTGCAATATTCTTAACAACCTTTGACCGTTTGTGACGCCATTGTGACGTAGTGAAATACTAGCATGCCCACACGGGGGCGCCATAATATCACCGTGGCCTTTTCCACGTGGCCTGGCCCAACCTTTACTTTTTACTGGTAGCAAAAAAAGTCTATTCAACGCGAAAAGGTATTTGGGAAAATATAGACCATCAAATCAATAAGTACGCTTAAAACCACTAAACAAACTAAGCTGTGAGGAACAATACAAGTAAAGCACGACACATCGATTACTGCCTTTGTGATTGATTGATTGATTGATTGAATATATATTGATCCGAAGAGGTACAGAGGTGCGGTAGAAGGCACCAGCATCGCCGAATGGACAAAAAGGAGAAAAGAAGGAAATAAAAAGGAAAAGAGAGAACACTGCTGGGAGGCAGCCACTCACGGCGCCATACCAAGAAAAAAAATGGGTACATGCAAACCACTACGAAAGGTACAATAAATCGTCACCGAGTTGTTACATGTTTGTAACAGAGAGCGTTGTACTACGAAATCGCGAAGCATCCATGAAAAGGAATATGTGAGAGGGGAAAGAACCCCCACCTTGGTCCACATGTGAGAGCCAACGTTGAGCCGATTGTACATACATACGATCGGGGGTCAGCGACTAAACCCCTCGCTAGTTAAGTAAAAGTCCAGTGTAAATGATCGCAAGCCGAAACCAAGAATAAGCTAAATAAAAAGAGAGAATACACGTTTTAAAATCAGCATTGCTCGTGCAACTACGGGGGACGCCATGTTTGGGCCAAACACGTGTGTAGCAGCACTGAGCCAGTACGACACACGTTGACCGAATTTGACTAAACGTGTGACTCCCAAACCTCATCGAGTCGCAATAAACAGCCCTACGTATGAAAGCCACACATTATTTTATCCATTTTCATTTTTTAAAAAAAATAACTTATCTACCACGAACACACGAAGAGAATATCCGATGCTCTTCACATTTACGTCAGTAAAAGTGACTCACCGTAAATAAACGTCTGTGGGGCCATTTGTTCTTCGTCCATACCGTTCATTCTGTAAAATTAAAGGACGGTTAACTGTGGAAGCAACTTAAAACAAAGACGAAATGCGGCAGGACGGGCGATACACCTCACACTAGTGCGCAAACTGGCGTGTATAACTCCACCCCCTCGATTCTTCTTCTCTGCTCTTTTCTTCTTTGGTGTTTAACTGCTGTTTGCATACTGTATTGGGATATTACCGCCACCTATAGATCAGTTTTCAGTACTGCTTTGGTTTACAATCTAGTTTAAATTTCAGATATGTGAGTTTAAAAATCGATTAACACCACCAGTGGATGCATGAAATTATAACTACTATTATTAATTTATCAACCATTTTTAATCTTTTATGTTACTTTGCAATACACGAGATGGTGTTGGTTGTTCAGCCAATTCAGCATTGAAACAAACGTCCGAAATAAAACGCACTCAATGCTTTACATTTTTATTTGTATGGCTTAGAATTCTATTTGCAAGGGTGAGACAAATCAATTGCAAACTAAGACCTGAGTTTATGACATCCCACTTATATTGTACATCAAAGAGCAAAAAGCATGTTCCACAATACTTTTTACACTTTCAAAACAAAAAGGAACAACCAAAAATCAAAGTCAGAAAAATACAACATTTAAAGTCTATTATTTTTAAATAGACATGAAGACCAGTATATAAACGAGTAACATGACTCAAAGACCCACATACTATTACAAGATGAACAACAGATTAGGAACATTACAGCCAGACGTATACACAACGATAAATCCTCGTGCAAATGTAACAAATATTTGCAGATAGAACTTTTGGAGAAGCAAACATTTTAGGAGCATCTTTGGGCAACTGATGAATACACACAAGCAATTACACGTATCATTATCTTTAACTGACCCTCCACTAAAACGCAAGACAGTTTTACTTTCTCAGGGGTCACTTTGAAACACTCAAAACTTTGCAACGATAATTCCAATCAATTTCTGTAATGCAAGTCTTTGCAGGGAAACCGTCTGTATTCAATCCACAGTTGGATAAAAGGGCAAGAAGAGAGACTGAATGCACTGCACGTATTCATCCACACACGTACACAAACTAGCCCTCTTATTTGGACATTTTCTCATTTTCTCCTCCTCCTGGCCTAGATCACATTCTCAAAGAGTTGCATGGATCTCATCATGATTTCATCCTGTGAGGAGAAACATTATAAATGACCACTGTTGAGTGATGTAATCCAATAGTGAACATCAATATATATGTACCAGCCAAACACAAAATGCCATAACTGGGCCTTGACATGACATATTTATTATTTGGGTAGTAGTACGCACGATGTAGGACTGTACTGCATTTTTACATAATGCTACATCTGTGAACGTCAATTCAACTGAACTTGTGTGTAAAGGTATGATTTTGGTGATTCAAGACACCAAATTTCAGTGTGGCTACAAAAGAAAAGAAAATTCCAACTGAGAAAAGACATACCTCCTGGCAGGCTATTACAAACTCCTCCAAAGTTACCACTCCATCTCTGTTTTTGTCCATTTTCTGTGGCAACAAAAAAACATAACATGGGTCAGCAAATATAAGTACCGTAATTTTCGGACTATAAATCGCGTTATTTTTCATAGTTTGGGCGGGGGGGCGACTTATACTCAGGAGCGACTTATATATGTTTTTTTTCACAAATTTTTACTTGATCATTAACACATCACTTACTTACAAGTATAGTTGACCACTTCACATGTTATTTTTAGTATAGTTGATCACTTCACATGCTTTGATATCTTTATCTTGAACATATTCAAAACATGAAATATAGAGAGAAAAAATCGCAT
This sequence comes from Syngnathus typhle, assembly GCF_033458585.1. NCBI lineage: Eukaryota > Metazoa > Chordata > Actinopteri > Syngnathiformes > Syngnathidae > Syngnathus > Syngnathus typhle. Next base: position 8,287,642 of record NC_083752.1, read on the forward strand.
AAAGTAATTAATAGGGGTGTAAATCGCGGGTTTTGTCACGATACGATATCATATCGATACACAGAACTACGATACGATATTTGCCGATATCTTAAAGCCTGCTGCGATTCATTCACGATATATCACGATATAGCTCTACGATCGCTATATATATTTTTTTAAATAAAAAATATAGAACAATATCCTGATTTATAACAATTCATACGCAAAATCAACAAGGTACTGCAAACTCTTTATTTAGGAAATTACAAGAGTATTGTAGTATATACAAAGTGCTTATTTTAACACTGAACTTTGATGTCGTGTTTTTTCTTTAAATGTGCGGCGAGATTTGTGGTCCCTGAATATTTGATCATTGCATGGCAGGATTTACAAACTGTTCGTGTCTTGTCCGTTGAGCCATCTTTTCTTTGGAATCCAAAGTGCTTCCGAACGAATGACTTGAAGCCTAAAGGGGAGCAGATTTCCTCGTCTTTTTGGACACTAGCCATAGCACCAGCCCAGGAGCCGCGTACTAGTTGTCGACTCCCCTTTCACGTGCCTGCTCTGCTCACAACACAACAACGCCGCGCACTGCTCCCTGCTCCCGGAAAGAGGAAGCAAGCAACAATGAACTGGATTTCAAAATAAAGTCGCGTCTAATGTCCAAGGTCAAACACGGCGATATAAATCGATGTTTACGTTTAGCATCGATGACAATAAATCGTAGAGCATTATATCGATTAATCGATGTGTATCGATGAATCGTTACACCCCTAGTAATTAACACTTTAAAGCGCCATGTCCTCTGTCACCAGGATGACATAAAGGACGAGAAATTCGATCGATGGATTTAATGATTTGGAGTGACACAAATGGTTTGATAATATTGTTGTTTATGTGATAGTTATTTAAAACATAGTTTATATATCGTTGTATGGGCCTGTGGAATAATTTGAACTGTGGCGCGGCACACGGCATTGTTGACAAAGGACGATCGATGGATTTAATGAATTGGAGTGACACAGATGGTTTTATAAACATGTTATTTATGTAATAGTTTTTTTTTAAATAACTTAATGTTACGTCAGGCTCCTCGTTTGTGTTTGTCACGTTAGCATACCGTATCGTTTGGCCTGTTGTTGCTCGTTCATGTCTGTTCTTGGTGTTGGACTTTGTCGAATAAATTGCCCCCCAAAATGCGACTTGTACTCCGGAGCGACTTATATATGTTTTTTTTTTCATTTTTTTGGCCATTTTATGGCTGGTGGGATTTATACTCCGGAGCGACTTATAGTCCGAAAATTACGGTAAGCTAGACCAGCCTATATGGACTCTTCTCATAGCAAACACTGAACTTACCTGAAAGAAAGCATCCACATGCTGCTGTGCCACATCTCCCTTCAGTGCAGGGTGAGTGTACCTGCCCATCATGTCATAGATGGCCTTCACAATCTCTGTCATCTCCTACAAGAAAAGATGATGCACAAATGGACTCAACGACAGAACAGAAATCATTCATGTAGATTCTCGACAACAAAGTTGTACAATGCTCACCTCCCTATTTATGTATCCATCTCTGTTAATGTCATAAAGGTGAAATGTCCATTCAAGTTTTTCCCTCAAGGTTCCCCTCAGCAGGATAGACAAGCCCATTACAAAGTCCTGACAGAAAAAGGTCAAAGTGTCACTGCACATGTGGCAGCCAAATCATTATGTACCTCATGCAATTAATTGCACTTCTTTTGCAGCTTTTACCTTAAATTTAATGGAGCCATTGTTAGTCGTGTCAAATGCATTAAAAAGGTAATGTGCGTACATACTTGCATCTGTAATACAAGAAACAACAAAATATGTGAGATCTGCTTTAAAGCACATGACTCAATAATTTACCTCCATGGGGAAAGAATTGTGCATAAATGTGTTTAAACGTCTCCTCATTTACGACTCCACTTGGACATTCCTGCAGAAAAGGAGAAAGACAACTGCTTAAAAGACATTTGGAAACCATATGAATGTGAGATGTGATTTACATTCTTGAAACCACGATAGAGAATCTGGAGCTCCTGCTTGCAGAAGTTAGTTTGGGATTCCAGTTGTTCGAGAGCCTCCGGCCTATGACACACTGTTGTCATCTCGAGGTCATCATCTGTTTTATCTACAGAGAATAAAAAATACATTTAATGCAATCCAAGATTAACTTGCCGTGTTGTGCTTGAAAGAATTTGTAGAACCATGAAAATTGCGATACATTGTGCAGATATGACTCAGCAAACACATTCAATCTGTTTTGTCTGCAGAGTAAGACGCTTGTTGAGGAATTTAATACCCTACCTAGAAAATATATTCACGGTAATAAATGTGTCTGGTACTGTTGAGCATATTTAACTGTTGAGAAATTATTAATTTTAATAATAATATTAATATTTAGGCGGCTCGGTGGAGCACTGGGTAGAACGTCCGCCTCGCAGTTAGGAGGGTGCGGGTTCGATTCCACCTCCGGCCCTCCCTGTGTGGACTTTGCATGTTCTCCCTGGGCCTGCGTGGGTTTTCTCCGGGCACTCCGGTTTCCTCCCACATCCCAAAAACATGCTTGGTAGGCCGATTGAAGGCTCCAAATCGTCCCTAGGTGTGAGTGCGAGTGCAAATGGTTGTTTGTCTCTGTGTTCCCTGCGATTGGCTGGCAACCGGTTCAGGGTGTCCCCCGCCTCCTGCCCGATGACAGCTGGGATAGGCTCCAGCACTCCCGCAACCCCCGTGGGGACTAAGCGGTTCAGAAAATGGATGGATGGATATTAGTATTTAATATTATTAACGATAATTTAATTAATTAATTAATTACATAATAATATTACTATTTATTTAATATTATGTTAATATTACCAACATACTTCCCTCGTGATCACGCAACCGTGTGATATTAAAAAAAACCTGAGAATTGGAATTGGCAGGTGTCGATTAGATGAGGGTGAGGAGTGTGAGGAAAACATAGCAGCTTGAAGGTTATGTGACAAACGCGGTACTGATGTCACAATCATGATGAGTTATTTTCTGTCAAACTGCCTGGAGGATAACTCATCTTGAAATAACTTTCTTTGCCCAAAACAAATAAAAGAATTTAAAAAAGCGATGATAACCAGCATTTGTGGAAATAGTCCGACCATAAGATTGTGCTTGGAGGAAAGTGATGGAGATAATGAGAGATGTGTCAGGTGGTGATAAAGGCCCAGAGGAAACGTCATAATTTGTGAATGACACTTGCAAATAGTCTTGCACTGTTTACACAAACAATATTAGCGAGTGTTTGCCCGAGTGCTGCTTTCTCCCGTTGTTTACATGGTTGGATTCAGTAAGCAGGTGGTGGACCATCCATTCCTTGAGAAATGATTCCTGATTTAGGCCACAGTGCAGCGTTGCCAATTCAATAACAATCCTATGTACGACATGTCCAATATATCCAATTCTGTCCTTGCAAGAATGGCGTCACATATTCGTTGTTAGAACTGCACTGCTTTAATACTGATGATCAAGTTGATCAAGTAGTCAACACGTGTCCCGTGTCAAGTGACCACTTTGTAACAGATAACTGCATGAGAAGCATTCCATCTTTCCAGTGTAAACAAATTGCCGACATATGTCAGACTCTAATCACGCAGGTTGCCGGTGTGCATCTTTACAATGTCGATCTGGTCTACTACTACAATTGTATCATTCATCCTAACACAATGTTGTTCACTCTTCAACCGGGTCTCCATGACAACAAGCTTCTCGTGCATGAGGTTGTGGAAAGAGGTATGATATGTGAGCTGGGTGTTAATTCACATGCAACGCTTGTTTCTCTCTTCCGCACGTACACGTGCGGGCGGCACATGTATCATTAAAGAGTCAGGGTCCGTGATTTTGCTCGGTGCTTATCTTCAAGGACAGCCTACTTGATGGTACACTGTAATCTCTCCATCATAAACACGTCGTATGAGATATGACTGGATACAGTGCCATCAAGTGCGGTTCAAATTGAAACGTCCCATCATCTATTGATTCTATTCTTTTCATTTATTTCATTTATTAGCATGTCTACTATTTAAATGCATTTGTTTGATTGTCATCATATAAATCTACAAAACACACTATAAATCTACAAAACACACTTGCTGTTTTTTTTTCAGTCCTCCACATGTGTGAATTGTCATTACTCTGTTCACTAAGCACATGTTGCACTTGTGCGGCAAAAAACACGAGCAATACTTCCATAAATGTCCCCGTTCATTATTTTTTCTCTCATCTTCACATACCTCTTGTCGGTCTTCTCTGCTTGGTTTGCATGGTCAAAGTTCCCACCACTGCACCCATGTTGTCGCCGTGTCTAACCAGCCTGACCAAACAGCCCAGATTGTAGTAGTGTTCTTATTTCTTTGTTGTTGTTGTTTTTTTCCCCCTCCGCGATGGCAGTCCGGGGGTCCCTCGTTGTCTCCTTTCACAGCTGCAGATCTTGGATGGGATTTCCTCTCGCAGCTTTCACTGAAAGTCGACTCTCCTCCAAGTGACGATTCTCTTGGATTTCTGAGCTCATCTTCAAACACACGCATGAGCTGCTCCTGCCTCTTCGCTGCCACTCCCTCTTTTCTGTGTCTCCCTCCACTCATCTGTCCCCCCTCTTTCCATTTTGCTCCCTCTTCATGTTGTTGTGGCGTATTGCTATACTGATGCAGTGCTCACTAATAACACCAATGGCAGCAGGTGAAGGACAGGTGAAGCTGACACATATTTGCGTGGATAGGTCATCATAGACTCTCTTGCTATCTGTGCAAAAGAATGAGTGCAGACACCGTCAGCTTGTTAATTTTGTATCAAATAATTTCATTTATGCTATTCTATTACTATTATACTAACTCACTATTCCTTTTACTATGTGTCAGTGAATGACAGCTTTGAAAATCCTCAATTTTTGTTCCATTTTTCTTCTTCAATGCAGTTCCATTTCTTGAAAAGTGTTTCAGTGTTGAGACATAATTATTTGAGGACGTCAAAACACAAAGTGAAGCCACTGTGGGGTTCTGTTAGTGCTAGTGGTTGTGCTGAAGGCCCCCAGCAGTAGAAAGCAGACCCAGGAACCATATCCACCATGATTGCATGACATTGTTTTTTGCTCCGGAGGGAAATCAAGTTCTATATTCAGAAGACTATCACAGACCTGTGCAATTCCCTTGACAGATTTTTTTTTTGCCATCTCCAACCCTGCCTGCACAGGGATGTGCCAAGTTTGCTGCACTGCAGTCTATAACATCATTATCTTTTCATTAGCTTCTCAACACCTCATGAGCTGCAACACAGCACCAACACACAGACAACCTCGTCATCCCAAGCCTTCTTCAGAAGCACTAAGTATATTAGGCAGGATTGTACGCAAGGATCAGGACAAGCAGATCAAGACTGCATACAGTATCAACTGATGTAATAAAAAATCATTTTTAGTGACATATGAGAAGTGATTCATGGCTGCACCACAAGCTCTTAAGGGACACAACAGGAAAAATGCTAAATTTGACATTTACAACTCGATTATGGCCAGGAAAAAAGCCATCTAAAAAAATAGTCATTATATTGGTGGTTTAATTTGCACCAGGGATTTATCACGTTAGCCAAAGTGCAACGTCTACCCTGATGCACCTCAAACGGGGTTTAAATGCACCGCAACTGCCGCAAAAGAATAACAAGCTTACCCCTCTTGTTATTTTTTTTATATTTCTCACTGAAACGTGCACGCGATTAGAGCACCCATTAAACATTCAATCTCGGCCTCTGTTTCATCACCTTAGTGCGTGGCTTCGTGTACCACGAGACAGTCAACATACAGTACAGCTAAGTCAAAGTGTAGGTGTCTTTCATGAATCATCAATTATGTACACTGTTTTCCAGGGAATATCAAAACTGTACCTTTACATTTTGAAAAGTCCCAATTTTACTTTAACTCTACCTACTCGTGGAAATCCGTATGAGTCAACTTGCCTATGAAATGTGAATTTTAAATGTTTTTTTTCCCTCACAAGATATGACTTTCGTAAATGATTCATAGTAATTGTAAATCGATGACAGGAGTAAAAATGACAGAAACTAATTAACACCAAAATAAATATTTAAAGTATGTAAAGTATGTTGTTGTCATGGATATGATTGATTGACTATTTATTGATCCCCAGGGGTGGGGAAATTCAGGCCCCAGCAGTATCCACACCACAGAGTGGGTATACAAAAGACACACAGATGGCATGAGCGCAACTCAATAGGCTCTCATAAGGCTGTCACACAACGGCACCACAAAGAAAGTCAGAAAGTGCACAAGATAAAAGCCATCAAAGCTAAACGACAAAGGCAAAAAAGTAACAGCGGCCAACCAGCACCCCTCAACACAAGAGAACACCCCAAAACACACAAAATAGCCTCCACGGGGTACACTCACCCGTCAAGGCAGTAGAGTCATCCTATACACAATCTAATAAGAGCACTTTATAAAGACAACGATGCTCGTATTGCACCTTTTTTTTTTTAAACTTTTTTGTAAGATACCATAAATACTGGAAATATGACGTAAATGCCAGTATCACTGCTGACTACAAATAACATGGCCAACCAAAGAAATGTTTTCTATGTACTGTACAAGATGTGACGTGTGACCGTGTGGTGGCAGCAGAGCACCAAATTACCCTAGAATGTGCAGCTAAAGCTCCATTGCAAATGTTTCCCCCCTTTTTACTCCACTGCACAACTACAAAATAAAAATGACCATTGGAAAGCAGTATGCCTCATTCCAGTGTGAAGATTGACCTTAAGTGGATGAGCAACAGTAAGATCACATGCAACAAACCCATATGAACATTTTACCGAGTGTTACAAAGAATGCTCAAGAGTGAAAAGGGCAAGATAAAAATAAAGCTCAACGATGGCGGTTACATAAATGTAGGCAGAGAGGTGATGTAAAAAATTAAAAGCTGCGAGGCACTACGGCTCCACTTCACTGTCTTCACAACCAGAGCCAGAAACCAGTGTTTTTACTATGTGTAAAAACACAAGCCAGCGTACAAAATTATATTTTTGCCATATAAATAGCATGTTTACATATAAATATAATGTAGTGAATGCAATACTTAGAAACCTTCAATGCAGTCCACTTCCAAACAAAGAAACCTTGAGAAAGGGGTATAAAATGGAAATGAGCTTTTCAGGGTCATGAAGTATATCAGTGGGACATTCTTCCGCAGCTCAGCTCTTTTTAGTCGTGAATGTTTAAATGATGAAGATGAATATGGATGCTGCTGCATTTTCAAGTGGAGCATTTGAAAGGTGACTGGGCTGAGTTTCATGGTTCACGTCACTACGTGTTCAGTATGTAGAAGGGCCCAAGGGGGGGAAATAAAAAAAAGCATGAAATCAACTCCATGTGTGGGAGATGAGTCTTTACATTCTACAGCTCGCCTGACATGGTTGCGTGCGTGAAGTTAAATATGTGTAGGCAGTGTATTCGAATTTTCCTTCATGCATATTCTAACAGAAACTCAGAGGCTTGCAGAAAAAGATGAGCATGGTTGAATTGTTCTAAGATGCTTAACATAGAACAGGAGCACAGGAAACTAATACACACACAGCTATTGAAAGTGATCTGTAATAAGTACGTCATCAAGTTTAGAGATACTTTTTAAGGGTGACACTGTGTCCAGATGTAAAGAGTGAAGTACCTTTTGCGAGGCTTCCTGAAAGCAATCTGTGAACAGATTGGATTAATTTGAGCACCCCCTGTCGACAGCGGGCTGTACAGCCAGTCATCTTCGTATAGCAGCACAAAGAGACAGACTTGGGAATTGTCTGGTAAAGATCCGATTCTTCCACTGGACCTCAAAAAGGATTTGGGCTGGAGCAGTCTTTTTAGGAGATAATAGTTCAGGGGGCGTGCTTGAGAGAAATCCACCTCAGTAGTTACAGTACACTGCAAAGTGGTTGTGGAAAGCCATCATTGTCGTTTGAAGTTTGAGGGAAAAAAAGAACCAAATGCTCTTTCTTTGCAAATTCAACGACACTTGCATTCATGCAGCGTTTTCCTCTTGAAGTTCCATCTATAAAATCTACTGTGCCCCCCCCCAAAAAAATCGCTCTGAAGAAATCATGAAAAATGTCTTGCAACTTTAAACTCCCGGTATCTTATTAGAGAGAGATAAAAAAAATACAGTTCTTCTCTCTGAAGAAAAAAAAAAAATCTACTCACAGTGTTGTAGTCGTATCAGCAGCTGTTTTCTCTCTCTGGGAATGGTCGATTCTCTCCAGGCTACTTGAACTGTAGTGTGGGGCTCGAAAGAGGCTGGATGAAGGTCTGTGGTTTATCTCTCCTCTGGTGCATGTAACAGAGTCGGACTTGAGAGTGCCAACAGCACTTAACAACAACGCACCCTCCTCTTCTTTTATATCTGAGCTCCCTCCTCTCTCTATTTGGTCATGGCTGATCTCTAAGGTTTGATTTTATGATATTAAGTCATTTGTGCGAGGTCATTTTCTCTCATGCATTTCATATTTTCTTGTGTCAAACATGCACATTTAATTATTGCCACCTTGTTGGCCACATTGTGTCTTCATTATATGAGGAATTGTGCTTTTGCAACCAAAATAGCTGAAGAGATTTTTTTTTTCTCTTTCTCACCTCCTACGTAAATACACCTACACTGTAAGTGGTTGCATAATGTGTGAATGCATTTCGCCATAATAACACCATTTGAACTGCATAAGTACAAAGTAACAGGTGCTATTCAATTTAATTTTTTTGTTAGAAATATCCATCCATCCATTTTCTGTACCGCTTAGTCCCCACGGGGGTCGCGGGCGTGCTGGAGCCTATCCTAGCCGTCATCGGGCAGTAGGCGGGGGACACCCTGAACCGGTTGCCAGCCAGTCGCAGGGCACACAGAGACAAACAACCATACGCACTCGCACTCACACCTAGGGAGAATTTGGAGTGCTCAATCGGCCTACCCGGAGTGCCCGGAGAAACCCCACGCGGGCCCGGGGAGAACATGCAAACTCCACACAGGGAGGGCTGGAGGTGGAATCGAACCCGTACCCTCGTAACTGTGAGGCGGACGTGCTACCCAGTGCTCCACCGAGCCGCCTTTTTTAGAAATAATATTGACAATTTCTTTTACTTAGAAATAATTTTGTTGACAATTTATATTCCTTTTGGTCTTTGTCCATTGTCCATTCGAACTGAATAAGTACAAACTAACAGAGGTGCTATGCAATTTCATTTTTTTTTTTTTTTAGATATAATATTGACAATTTCTTTTCCTTAAAAATAATCTTGTTGACAGAATTTATATTCCTTTTGGTCTTTGTCCATTGTCCATTTGAACTGCATAAGTACAAACTAACAGGTGTTTTAAAATGTTTTGCTGAAGCATCATTCAAATGTGGAAGAGACAAATAACATCTTTTACTCAGGGTTACACTCTTTTACTGCCATCTAGCGGACAAATATGAACAAATAGGGATGATTCAGTTACTAAACGTGGTGGTGAATAAATCATTAAATTTCTATCTACTTGTGATCTTCAGTTCACCCTTTTACTCATTGGATCTCTGTGAAGTCAAGCACTTGAATACTGTAGAAACTGGATGTCCTCTCGGTTTGGGTCTTTGAAGTTGAAGCTTTAATAACTTTCATTTACAGTTACAGGTAGTACAACATTGACTCCTCGCTCGTTCTGTTTAACTATAACTCTCCCGCTCTCTGTGTCACGCCCTCTCACTTCCTCCGTGTCTTAAAGGGGTAGTGTCTAATTATCACGACACTACATCTCTCCTTTTCTTTTAAATGAAATGTCTTTCCTTAGTTTCAGCTTACTTACCCTGACAGAATGTACAATTGAAATAAAGTGGTTTCCAAAATACAGTCATGTAAAATTGTGATTCCGTATTATACTATGAATTCAAAATCAGATATACAAACACTTTAACAAATAACTAAGCTTAACATCTCTGAGCAGTACTGAACACACATTACTCTTGTGTCGATAACAAACATAACGGTGGCGAGAATTTGTCAGTGTCTCATCACTCTATGTAGCCTTTGCTATATCTCAGTGATGAGTCTTTGAGGCGGTCGTCTGTTTACCCTCACAGGGCGTCGCCTCCTGGTTCCAAGGTTAACGTGTTCAGGATCACCTGCTTGTCCATTAACACTGTCGTCATCACAGTTATCACCGTCTCGTGTTGTGAATGGGACTTCCGGTCTGTGCTTCAAGAGTTTGAAGTGCGATCTATGTCTTGTGAGTCTGTGGTCCTGTCTCTGTGCAGTGACCATCGTTCCGTTCACTGCGATGACTTTGTAGGGGTTTGGGTTGAAGGGCGTCACAAGTTTTCCCGTCTTCCTCTGTTGTATTAGGACAACATCACCCTCCTTGAGCACAGAGTGTGATGCGTTCCTCCTTTCGTCCGCATACTTCTTCATTTTGTCCTTCCTCAATCCATCTGTCCGACGGAGATCATCATCACTGGGGGGACGAGAGATGGACGGCAGCTTTATACTTATGGGCCGACCATAGAACACCTCAGCCGGAGGCCGGTTGGTGGTATGATGAGGTGTCGCACTGTAGTTCCTGAGGAACTTGTATAGCTCTTGTTTCCACGGCTTGCCTTCCAGCGTAGCTGTGTGGATCGCTTTGGTCAGAGTCCTGTTGAATCTTTCAACTGCAGCGTCGGCCTGTGGCCAGTAGGGGGTTACCTTCCTGTGGTGGAATCCAAGGTATCTTGCAAAGTCCGAAAAAGCCTTGCTCGAGAATGGGGGCCCATTACCGCTTCTCACCACTTTTGGGATTCCCACTGTCGAAAAGATTTTGTCCATGACAGGGATGAGTCTGCATGCCGATGTAGATGGCATAATCTCCACAAAGGGAAACCTCGAACACTCATCCATGAGGACTAACAGGTAGTCACCTGAAGGAAAGGGGCCACAGAAGTCCACTGCAACATCCTCCCAAGGCCCCTGTTGGAGTTCAGACATTCGCAGCGGTTGATGCACAGTCTTGGGTACTGCATGTGTAGCAATGACGGAGACATGCATTCCAGTGTCCACGTCATCTGTGATACTGGGCGTGTGAAGTGTTTGTGGATGGCGTGACACGTAGTCTGCCGAGTTTGATCTTCCAGGTTTGTGAACAATTTTGAGCTTGTAAGGTTGCACCTGTATGAGACCTAGTTTAGTTGCAGTGTCATGGCCCAGCAGCGAGCCGTGGTCTCCATCAACAACGTAGAATGCTGCCTGAGCTGTTCTCCCATTGGCAGAGACTGTTGTGGTGACCTTACCACGAAGGGAAAGGGGAACGTTTGTACCATAAGGGTATATCCTTTTGCTTGACTGCTCCAGTTTGAGTTTCGTTTTCAACTCGCCGTAGGCTCTTCGATCCAGGAGATTAGCTGAGGCTCCCGAATCAACAAGAACATCAATGCATTCACCAGCTACCATGACTGACCTCACTGGCGGTTTTCTCCCCTCCGCAGCTCTAGTGACAAAGATGTACTCATCATCCGTGCTCGAGTCATCAGCCGCGAGATGACTGATGGGAGCGGTGTCAGCACCGTCAGCAACAATAGTTTTGATTTGTCTGCGCCTGTTAGGCCACGACATCTCTTGTGCGCTCTGTGTCGGTTCCATTTTCCGTCCATGTTGACGGTGTTTCACCTTCATGCCAGGGCCGGAGAGACAGCAGCGGGCGAAGTGGTTGAATTTTCCACATGTCCGACACTGTAGACCTTTCGCTGGACATGCTGCCTGACCACCCTGATGAGGAAACGCACCTCCACAATTCCTACATTTCATCCCTGGCTGATCTCTACGGTCCATGTTTTCCATACGGTGTCCTGAGGTGGTCCATCCTCTGCGTCTTGAATTGAGCATGGCTGCAACATGTCCAGTATCTCGATTGTTTTCAATGCCAGACGCCTGAAGTTCCGATGTCTCGAAAGCTCGGGCCAGATCCAATAGACCTTTCAGAGTCATGTCCGGGTCTCTCAGTGCCCTTCTCCTGAGACGTGATGATGTGCAGCAGAGTATTATCTGAGACTTAATTTCCTTGTCTACATTAGTGAATTCACAATTCTGAGATAGCTGTCTCAGTCTGGTGTGAAAAGCATCAACAGTTTCACCTGGGTTTTGTTTCGATTGTCTAAACACGTAGATTTCATATTCTACATTATGACTTGGACTGAAATATTCGGTGAGTAGTTGTACTGCCTTATCAAAATCACCTGGTTGGCCTCTTTCAGGAAAAGTCTCAAAGATATCCTGCACTTGTTCCCCAGCGTAGTACAGAAGCATAGCCTTTTTTCTTGTTTTATCAGTTATGGCAGCCGCCGTGAGAAATGTCTCAAATCTCCTCATCCACTTCGTCCATTTCAGGGAAAGGGAAGCCGGCTCTGCATGTACATCAAAAAGGGGAAATGCGGGTAAACCAGCCACACCAGCCATCGTTACAATAGGTTTTGTTCGACAGCGTTTTCTTTTCCTTTCCACAGGAATACCACTGTCCACGTGTGTGTGTAGCCGTTGCTAGCCCCGATCCAGCAGGCAAACCGTTGTGAGCGGTAGAAACTCCGTCGCGGGGATCCGTTCACGTCAGTCGCGCAATATCCTCGTCGCCATTGTAGAAACTGGATGTCCTCTCGGTTTGGGTCTTTGAAGTTGAAGCTTTAATAACTTTCATTTACAGTTACAGGTAGTACAACATTGACTCCTCGCTCGTTCTGTTTAACTATAACTCTCCCGCTCTCTGTGTCACGCCCTCTCACTTCCTCCGTGTCTTAAAGGGGTAGTGTCTAATTATCACGACACTACAAATACCACACAGGAAAACAACTTGTTAGCCACTCATTAACTTTCACCGACAGGGTCCAGAAGAGATCAAACTTTGAACTGCTCATGTCTCCAAGTAGACTGCTTTGCTAGTATTCAAGTTATTCATCTCTGTTTGTTAAACCGTGTCATGAGACACTTGGGAATGGCTTAGTCCATTCGAGAGGGTTGATCTTTTGTACACTTTCAGTTTTCTGCGTGATGATCCCCTGCAGAATAGCAGCTCTGCATAGGCCTTTCTAAAGTCCCTATTCAAAGCGGGATATAGGATGGGATTCAGGACGGAGTTGAAGTAGCCCAGCCACAGCAGTACCGAGTGAAGTGTAGTCGGGGGGTTCATCTGTTCTTTGATTCCTGTTCGGGTGAAGAAGGTGAAGTAGGGGAACCAGCAGATGACAAAGGCCCCAAGCACAGCAGCAAGTGTTATGGTAGCTTTGTGCTCTTTTGCTATGGCAGCCGTTGATGGCATGCGGGCGAAAGAGGGCGTGGCTGCACGGATTCGTTGGACCTGAGGAATCAATCAATCAATTAGACTTTAATTTCAACTATGTGTGATTGAAATTGTGCTCTCTTCCTTTTTTTCCAGAAGTGCATACAGCTGCCTATCAGACCTGTGCATGGGAAAATCACTGCTAATGTAGCGGATTTGAGTCATCATTGATCTTATATTGTCACATTGATATTATCAATGCTATAAATTAACAAGAGATGAATTACATCATGAATTCAACTTTCTGATTTCAGGCCACCGGGAAATAAAAAGTCCAACCAACCTGTTTAGATACTCACCTGTTGGCGTGCCACTCTGAATATGCAGAGGTACATTGCACACATAACCATCAGAGGAAGGTAAAATGAGCACATGACATACAAAATAATGTAGTTGTTATTCCATTCAAATTGGCAATAGTGTCCCTCCTTGTGGTCTTGCCCCATGGGCCAGTCCAAGTGCTGCACTCTGTAGTCCGCTGTATTCCATCCCAAGTGAATGGGCACAAAAGACACAGCCAGCGACAAGGCCCAGATGGCCATGATGGCGAAGGTCACCCTCGGAGGTGTGATTCTCGACGAGTAACTGAGGGGTGCTGAGATGGCGAGATATCGGTCCACGCTGATAGCCAACAAGCTCAGGATGGAGGCAGCGCACAGCATGACATCCAACGAGACATAGATGTTACACATGGTGCCTCCGAGGGGCCACTTGCCACTGCGTAACTCCAGAGTGGCGGAAAAGGGCAGCACCAGCAGGCCCAACAGGAGATCTGTCACCGCCAGTGACACCACAAAGCAGTTAGCGATGCGCCACAGTCGGCGGCTGAGGCCCACGGCCAAGCATACCAGTACGTTCCCACTAATGGTTAAGATGATGAATGACACCAGAATAAGCCAATGGAGAGCAGTAGAAATCATGATGTTCTCCTGTGCTGAGTCACTGATACAATGCTGAAGGCTAGCCCTTGTGTATGAAGGTCACAGAATGAGAAAAAATATCTTCCCAAGTACTTGTGTTTTTTTCTTTTCCCGGCTGGGACTCTCTGAGGTCAACAAGTCCCTGATGAAGAAAAAAAAAACATTATCATCATGCTGACAACAAAATGTGCCAGTAACTGATTGTGCATAATATGCCAGAGCAGAATTATTGGTGCTATCAATTACAGCAAGTCGTCCAGGTCCTGAGAAGCAGAGTAGCCCCAGGCCCAACTATACTTTTTCAAGCCAACGTACAGGCATGATATGATGGCTATCAGAAACAGCAAACTTGTTGTTTGTATACTCATTGAGGATGCAAATCAGATTCCTAGTGATTTTTTTTTGTAAGAGCTCCAACACCTTTGCTTAAGCATGGGCTGTTCTATGCATAAAAAACAGTAACCGTAAAACATCCAGGCAAAGCCAAGGAGTAAAATAAAAATACTCGAGCTGTTTAAGGACATCATGATTCACCCCCTGCCCATCCTACCAAAAAGAAATTGTCAGTGCAATGCCATGCTTATAAAATAACTCCTTTTGGAAGCTTGAATGTCATCCTGATCTTGTCGGAGCCAAAAACACAATAGCTGGACTGAAAATGAATTAAATTGTAAATTAGTTAATTAATTTGTTTTAATTAAATTAGGGTTGGGAATCCACAATTTCCTACCATATTTGTGTTTACTGTAACAATCAATAACATACTTAATTTAGCCTCATTCTCCTCATCCAAATCCACAAAAAGGGATGCCTCACCTCATTTTGTTCTGAAAATTTCTTCCCAGATCATAAAAAATATCTGATGCCAGCCAAACACAGTGGAGGATCCCTCTCTCGCTTTCCCCCTCGCTTTTGGTCTACTTCTGATCCTCACTCTCACCCGCGATGTTTTTGTTTTACTCAGACAGCAGTCAGCCAAAAAGGCACCTTCCGCCCATCTCTGGTGTACTTAGTCATAGTTTGGGATTAATCAGTCACTATTGTATCAAGCTTGAAAGAAAAAAGTAATTTTATGATTACTTTAGTAAAAATAATACCCATGATTTGTTTTATGCATTGTTATTTTTGTTGAACTTGAGTTCAGTGTTTTGGTTTTAAGCATTTTGAAACAAGGTATGTGTTTCTCAACTCCAAGTGCTTGTGGTTTTAAAAACACATTTTAATAATCAGGGATAATATGAAATGGATAATATTTAAACAATAGTATGACTAACTTAAAGTTTGTAGTTTGAAGTCTTCCTCCCAGCCCAGTTTTGGACATGCGACATGCAAGATGTATTCAAGTTACATCTTGACTAAACTCGATTGTTGTAATGGATAATGAATGATTGAAATGTGTTTTGAAAAGAACACAAGCATGCATGTGATGTTGACCTTCTGTCCAAAATGAAGCCCCACTAAAGGAACCCAGGAAAAAGGAACTCACATGTGAAAACATAATTTTGTTTGTTGCATTAACATTATTTTACTTATTGTTCAAGGTACGTGAAAAGTATTTTTTGCTTCCAGGTTCTCCGCCAATTTCTTCCATTGCATCTCAAGTGACTACACCACGTGCTGGACATGAGCCAGTACTGAATGGGTGTCACATCTATCATGAGGAATCTGCAGGATTTTTTCCCATCTCCCAAATTCGGCTAAAAGGTCCCCATTGCACGTGTTGACTTGTAGTGCATTGAATGGTAGTTTGGATGGATGACTAACAACACAACGCAGCTATGCAAACCTCATAATCAATACTCAGTCCAATTTATTTTAATACCAGCTTGCCAAATATTGGGATTAGTTGAAACTAAACCCTCTTGTGTATGCATGCTGCTGTTATTGACGCTTCATTATTAAAGTTACTTATCATGATGATTATTAATTTTGTTGTGGCTGCAAACTATAGCTGATTATAAGCCAACAACAGCAATTAAAGGAGCCTTCGAGCTGTGTTGGCTGTCAGTCATCCCCTGACGTGTTGTTGAGAGAGACGTGACTGAGCCTGAGGTGATGTTTGAGACTAACAAGCTAATTCTCGGCCTTTCAAGGATGCTGGCCTGAGTTGCTTGATGTTTTAGCTGCACTTCAGCATCTAAGTGGTCTTGTGTCAGCAATTGTGCCTTTATTATCGCAGCTAAATAAAACGTGATATAATATGAAGGGCACATTTTTTTTATTTCAATTTTTTTTTATTTTAAAAGTGAAATACATGCATTATATTGATGAACTACATAAAGCAAAATATTGTTATTTTATTTAAAAAAATATTTGTGGTGATATCTCATGGATATGCAATGAAAACTTGTCATTGTCTCAAGAAATTTGAATATTACAGAAGAAAAAAAATCTCAAGATTTTTTATATCGAAATTGGGAAGGAATTGCTTTTGCAACATACGTATAAGGGCTTAATCATTCAATTTATAATCATGAATTTTACTTTTTTAAATTGAGCCGTGGAAATAAATTAACTTTCCTATGATATGTGCATACACCATACAATATATATATATTTTTTGTTACGATAACAACTGCAGGATGCAACAACAGAAACTCAACCTCAAAAATTAAAAGGAAAGAACAAAGTATATCTGTAATTGTATTATTCATACGATTCATTCCAACAACATTAGGCAAGTTTCAAATCTACTTAACAGGCCCACGGCAAGCACTTTCTCAGTCTGAAAATTCCACGATCGTGGCTCTTTTTTGTGGCTTGTCAAATCACATTTTCATCCCACAGAAGCTGATCTCTCACATCTCCAGTGGATTACCGAGCCTCCAAAGAGCCCCCCTCCCCACCCAGAGGACACTTGACCATCGGAGGAGGAGTGACAGTAAACCCCGTGCCCTTCTTTGCCTCCCTCCATTCTTTGTCGTCCTCAGGGAACACTGCCACTGAGTCTCTACGTCAACATGACTCATTAGTCGCGTTGGCCAATCAAACCGGTCTAGACATAACAGAGGAATCATAATGGGTGCATGATTCTTTCACTCTTCAGTGAAAAAGATGAAAGTTCTGTAAATTTGTTGTCCATTACCAAACCGTTTGGATTTGGATTCCTAAACTTGCTGCTATTTCCTGGGCAGCCATTTTAATAGAATTTTGTAGAGCTTTTTGCTTTTCTTCTTTGACTTCTTCAAATTCTTCACAGCTTTTCTGAGCAGATTGAAGTTCAGTGCACAAGATTGGGAAACATGGGCAGCTTTATTTCTCCTTGTTGAGTGTAGATTAAGAACCTCCAAGAACCTCCTTTCCTGCTGTCTGAAGTCATACTCCACACTGAATAGACAAATATTAAACAAAAACATTAGACACAATTCAACAACTTGACATTATGTAATAAATATGATTCGTGAAAAAAATAGCTACCTCTGTCCCCATCTTTTGCCGCTAATTAAATATGTGTAAGAAACCACCGTTTATCATGTACTACTCAAATGACCGCCCCACCCCCTTTAAGGAGGCCATTAAAACACTTCAACACATAATTTTAAGGTCAAGAGAAGAAGACGGCCTCTTCATCTTCATCATCCGCAGCATTAAGGTGTCTCAGGCTTTGCTTTGCAAAGCACCAGTCTTTTTTTTTTGTGTTTAAAGAGATCAGAAGAATTTCAGATTTCCGAGCCTTTCTGAACTTCCTTTCCACAAACAGAATAGCTGGCTCAGGGGATGACAAATTTTCATTCTATTGCCTCCACCTGATGCAATGTTTCATCCTGACGGTGTAATTATGAACAGAATCTATTTATATTGGGCATCGATTATATTTTCAAAAGTATCCCATTTGGATGAATCTCATTTGTTGCATTAAAGAGCAACCCTAGTCAGGAAAAAAAAATCAAAAACATCACCAACCTGTAAACAATACAAGCCGTGTTTTGGCAGGTGGAACAGTTTTTGAGGTCCTGTCCCGTTTTGTAGCATTGTCGACTGTAAAAAAAACATAAAACACAGATCTATTTAGGCCAACATTTTAAACACTGTGTGGTAAGAAGCGCTGATGTCAGCAATTTAAAAATGCTAAAACACACATTCTGCCAGATGTATAATCAACTCTAGTCTAAAACATGACCTCAGACAGTCGCAGCATATTAATACTCCATTCTGGATGAGAGTGATTGACAGAGACACATTGCTGGAAGCCCATTTAAGCTTTGTTATGTCCTCGTTACATAATAAAAAATAATTTGAAAATCTACTGTATGCAAATGTTACTGAAGTTGCCTTATCATGTGTGCTATTGTATTACCCAGTGGAAGGATTGTGTCCGGCCTCCAGGTCATGGATGATGTTCAGCAGAGTAGTGATTCTGTCCTTGTTGGCTGCCAGACTGGCCTCCACACTTTCAAGCTTATGCTGTATGCTTGCTGATTTACAGCACTGAGGGGAAGAATGCAGAAACAGGGTAGCTGCTTCACGAGGGTGGCAATGGGCCAGGATCAGGTCCGCTGTGTCCTGCTTGGAGCCAAATTTTGCATCTCGGCTGACTATTGCCTCAGCCTCACTGGACCCGAGGCGTCGGAGGGATGCCCAATTGCAAGGCGTACAAAATTCTCCCTCACTGCAGCATTGGGCTGGTGCAATTAGAGACAAATTTGGGCTTTGGAGAGATTGTTGAAACGGTGCAGCTTTATTGGACTCGAGCCACTGCATGCGCTCGAGATCATAATGTACATTTCTGTTTGCCAGTGTTGAGATAATGGGCTTTCCTTTTGCAGTGACAGAGGTTGTTGGATAATTTGGACGCGTCTGTTTATCTGCATTAGAGTCAGCCGTACTGTTTGCATGCATGGGTGACATGCTCAAGGCAAACTTTTCTGTATTTGAATCCATCTGCTGTTGCTGCTGGGCTGCTGGGCATGTAGCACACTGTCCCTCGTGATCTACTACCGTGCTTCCTTGATATTGTTCACCCGCTTGTTGTTTTGCGTTCATGCGACCCTGCAGACAAGAACCGTTTGACTTAATTGGACAAATGCTATTTTGAAGAGTTGTGTCTTGCGATGGAACGGAATATTCTTTTGACACATTACACAGTATATCGTTGATTAGATCGCCACGCAATAGCTTTTGGTTACTACGCAATTCACTAGTCTTGCTTGAATTGTTGGTTCTGTTTGGAATGGTTTGTGTCACATTTGACACAAAACCGTTTTTGGGCACTTTTGACAGCAGTGCAGTCGGAGTTATGTGTCTCTGATTTGGAACAACAGATTCGTAAGTGGGTTCAGATGTGATGTCGCTTTGTGTTTGGCAAGGCCTGAATTTGTTAGCAGAGGGAAATGTATGAGGATTAATTGATTTGTTGTGTTCGTGTGACACATCGCTTGTTTTAAGTAAGGAATTAAAGGACACGCTCGCGTTCTTTTGGGTTAGTTTTAAAGTGGATGAAGGGTGAATATTTGAAGAGGTCCTCGGGGCTGTGTTTCTGTACAAAGCATAATTAGTAGCTGTGGAGATGGGAGCTGACATCCCCAATTTAGAATCAAGGATTGCGCAAGATGCATTTAGAGATGTTGTGTTTCCGCAATGTGTTAATTCAGAATGTGAGGACACTGGACGTTTCGGGGCATCTAATGGTTTAGGATCATGCTTGTCACTTGAATTTGTATTTTCTTTGAAATTAACACTATGTTTGACAACAATATTGCTGCACGAACTTAATTTTTCTTGCAGTGTCTCAACTACATCAAGTGAATTGGATTTCAAGGGCTCTGATAATCTGCTGGAATATTTATGTGATAGTGAGTCATTTTTTGTTTTTATTTGTTGTGCTGAATGCGTCGAGTTCTGTGTTCCGTGGTGCAGAAACACTGTGTGGCTCGGTGTAGGTTTTGCGGACATGAGTGCATTATTCAATGTTTGGACGGTTTCGGGGAGGCTAGCTGATGCGTTTCCTTTGCATGTTGTGTACAAATGAGATGGAGTGTTTTCTTGCGGGGCATGTACAGATACACAAACTTTTTGCAGGGCCTTAGGTTGGTATTTAAAAGGAGTCTGTGGGTGTGGGGAGTTTGATTTAGTAGCTGTGGCCATAAGAGGAGTCGATGGGAGACTTCCCGTTTTTTGGGGAATTTCATTGTCGAGAGGCATATTTGTTAAAGTGTCTAAAGGATAATCCTTTCCTGTTTCAATTTTGGCTTTAGTGATAGTGATTGCATTAGGGTGGATGGCCTGAGAATCGGTTGAGGCGACGTCATGTCCATGCGTAGAAAACTGTCCTTTAACTGAATGGACTGGACATGCAGGGTGTCGTGTTATTTCATGTCTTGGTGCTTCGTGAAGATGTGACCCTCGCTGAGGGCTCGTCTCTTTTTCTCCGTGAAGAGAATTCTCAAGGAGATGATGGTTGCTTGGTCGGATATCGGTCTCATTACGGGGCGACTTGCTGGAGTCGTGAGCCGAATTAAATAGTGTTTCTTTTTGGGAAGCAGGAGTGGTTAGAATTTTCTTCCCTAAAATCTCAACTCCCGCTGTTCGTCTGCCTCCACACTGGTTGCATATATTTGGTGATCCACGGGTATGTTTGGGAGCAGAAAACATCAACATATTCGTCGACTCGGTGTAATG
The DNA here is from genome assembly GCF_033458585.1 of Syngnathus typhle. Lineage (NCBI taxonomy): Eukaryota > Metazoa > Chordata > Actinopteri > Syngnathiformes > Syngnathidae > Syngnathus > Syngnathus typhle. The sequence continues at coordinate 8,308,535 of NC_083752.1, forward strand.
GGTGTGCAGTCTTTTTTGGTGTCCTCTGTGGGTTGGGGTGGATTCATCGTTATCAAGGCTAATGCCACCCATGGCCTCTGAATCAACCACACTACCGTTAGCGTAGCGAACAGTAGGTTTTGTTCTTGGAGCCACTTTGGTTGCAGTTCGTGTAGAATGTGGGGTGGACTTGATTGTTCTAGAAGTGCAGTAACTGTCCTGACTGCACATAACATCGCCTAAGGTCTCTCCTACAAGTTCTTGAAAAGTCACTTCCTTTTTACTTCTCAAGTCTCCATTCCTTGTCCCATTTTCTCTACCACTGTTGGTTAGTAGTAATATCTCTTTGTACTCCTTGGTAATGTAGCTTTTTGTCGTGCGGGCACTGTGATCTGATTGCGTGTGGAGTTTATACATGAGCTGTGCACACCGCGCGGAAGGTGCTCTGCCTATCCCTGGGGATGTTTGCACGCCAACGCTGGTGCTCTGAAGACCCCACGTTTGCAACTGTGCTCCTCCGGTTGCGTCGCCTCCAGTTGTCCTCCAGCTACGTGCCCCCACCAAAGCTGGGACGCCTAAAACTGGTACGGGAGCGGTCAGGTCAGCTGCTCGTCTCCCCATCCTGTGGCTGATTGTTTCCAACGTTTTACAATTTAAGGGATTGTTTGTGTAGCATTTAATACGTCTGGAAGCACAAGAGGAAAATGCTTACAGTTTGGAGGAGCTGCCTGGGAAGGGTTGCACTACACTATAAAACTATTTTCAGCAAAATGATCCAAGACAGCAAAAACTTAGCGAATAGTTGTACGAATGAACTGAACATTTGACATCGATTTTGCCCTTTGGAAACAAATGGGATTTTTGTGGAACAACATACAAATGCAAAAGACCAGATTCTCCATTGTGTAACAATTCAAACCTACAAATATGAATTAACTAGTCTGAATTTGTTATCAAATGACACAAGAAGCACCCTCAGTTATTGGAAACCTTTGTCTTTCTCATTAGATTGTTTTATATCTAAATATAACTCATCTTCCTCCCCAATTTCAGATACCATAAACAATGGAACAAAATAATCTAATGAAACACTAACTGAAACTAGTTTTGTCACATTATGAGGGGGAAGAGGATCCAAACACAGGGAAGCAAGAATTTGGGGCTGGAGTTCAACCCCAAAAATGATTTCATGTAAAGAAAAAAAAAGGTGAACAAAGTAACACTGAGGGTAGAAAACCAAAATAAACAGGAGTTCAAAACAACTGGGAACAATGTATAAAAACAAATACTTGGACTTAACATGATGCGACACAGACAATCAACTGAAAAGAACTGAATAAAAACGAGAGCTAAATACAAACAAACCAACAAAACAACGAGAAACACATGGATGAGACACAAAGGATAGGAAGAAGCTGATTGGGCGGCACTCGGGACACACAAGATTATTGGGCACAATAACTTGACAAAACAAAAATCAACTACAGGGACGCGAGGAAAACAAACTAAAGCCTAGATCAAAACCAACTCAAAAAACGAATATGCGCTTGCAAGAGTTGATATACGTGTCATAACTTTAACATGAATACAATGTGACAAGACTCCTCTCACCCTCCTCTTCCTCCGCTTCACTGACTGCCATCCAGACATGCCATAACTGCAGAAAGAACATGTAGTCAGTTATCCCTTTAGGGACTGTTAATTTGGGTGGCCATGACTTGAACTCTCTGTGTTGTCTTTGAATAACTAAAGGTTGTAAACAGAGTCAACAACTAACTTCATGCAATTATAGTATCCTTTGATCAAGATAGAAAATTCTACTTTAATATCATACCTGATTGATGTCCATTTCTGAAGAACTCCTCCAGAGCCCCTTAGGTGCGGAGCAGCTTAGACGTTAAAATAATTATGGAATAGTTATCCACTCCTGCAATGGTAACCCTGTTTTGCAAACAATTCATTTCTGATTTAATCTACTCGGAGTTTATATTGGCACTGCTTTTTGCTCATGTCCTAGTCTCGATACTACTGTATGCTGCCCTCCAAAATACTCTCGGTCTCGAGTGGCTTGCGTCTTCTCTCTTATTCACTCCCTCTCTATTATCTCCATCACAGTCCTCTCACCTCCCAGCAGCAAGCATCCTGATCTACAGCTGGGTCGAGATTGGGGGCAAGAGAGAGAGAGAGAGAAAGAGAGAGAGAGAGAGAGAGAGAGAGAGAGAGAGAGAGAGAGAGAGAGAGAGAGAGAGAAAGGGGAGGTGAGGGAAGTGGAATAGGGACCGTGTCTAAATTACCATTATTAAAAAATGGGAAATGCATTCAAAAGAAACAAATATTATCAAGCAAAAAAAAAAACCACCATATAAAATCGGTAAACCTGCTACATTTATTTAGCAAGACTACGCAACAACTAAAATCAGTGATGAACTGCTGTCATATGCCGAGCAAGAAGATCTGTTGCAGTTCGAGGAATGGTTCCTCTGCCCAAGAATGCAAAAGTAAGAGTCCTGTTCATACCTTTTCTGACTCTCAATAAAACAGTAAAAGTAAGCAAATTTAATTTCCTGTCACTTTATTTCCAACTTCTCATTGCTCTGTCACTTGACTTTTTCAGCTTCTGTTTTTTCAGTTAACATACCTTTGCCCCTTCATTTTCCCACCTCCTTTTCGTCCACCGACTGACAGTATCAACTCTGCACCCTCCCAATTAGCCGGCCTTTGTGAGCAGTTATTTCTCCAGTCACTGAAATGATTAAAACAGACCATACTGAATAAGATTTTATATGACGCCTTTGTGTGTTGCCTTCATTAGAGCTTGCTCATAGTCTATTACTACCGATGCGGCAAACAATGAAACTTCATTGGTGCATGGAAGATTGTTCCTTAGCCCCTAGGTGAACACTTCCAGTAATAATGTAAGACTGAAAATGTTTAGCCTGGCATAATTTCCTGGGTACAACTGTGTACTGTAAATCATTACTGGCTGTATTTGTTTATGTGGCTCTTAATAGCGTGTTTTGCGTTCTTTCTAATGATACAACCAAACCTTTCAATGAAGTTTTATGCACACCGTAACGATATGATGATTGGCATAAAGATTTTAGCAATCACAAACACACATGCATTTGTTTTTCTTTAATCTATTGTTTTGTATGTGGGATTTCATTTTGGCCGTTGCTAATAGAGAATAATGTGCATTTTTTTGTACCATTGGCAGGATAAATAACAGCCTTCCTCATGTCTAAGAAAATTAATCAAATACTGTACCAATATGTAATGTGGTTATGAACACCAGTAGATGTCAGCATTGTAAGAGAGATGGACTCTGGGAGGAGTAGAAAGGGGGAGAAAATGCAATAAGATGAAAGTTGGGAATGTTCTTCAGTCTACATAGAGATGGCGCACTTAACACACAAAAAAATAGCAGACGCCCCCTCACAGACAGTAATTAACATGAAAGCCCATTGTTCAAATGGAAGAGTGGATTAGACTCCCATGTGAGCACGGGCGGGCGTCCTTGAATACCCACCAGCTTGCGCTGATGTGCGCTGATCATGCTTTTAAAATGGATTATTTTGATTCAGAGTTTAAACACGAGCATTATTTGCTGCAAACTTGCAGCATCTTGGTGTAAAGGAACTATGTTGAGATGAGGAGAGGAGCTTTAGGTATCGTGTATGTCATCATAATCCTACAATATGTCAGTTTGAGCTTGGAGTGCCTTGTGTCACCTCAGTCAGTCCGGGTCGGACAGAACACCTCAGATGTCATCACCCTCAGCACAGGCTCCCCTCAGGGCTGCGTCCTGAGCCCCCTGCTGTTCACCCTGATGACACACGACTGCGTCCCCAGGTTCACCACCAATCACATAGTGAAGTTTGCAGACGACACAACGGTGGTGGGCCTCATCAGTGACAACGACAACCCGGACTACAGAGAGGAGGTGGAGCAGTTGGTGGGCTGGTGCAGAGACAGTGGCCTGATCCTGAATGTGGAGAAAACGAAGGAGATCATCGTCGACTTCAGGAAGAACCAGCCTCACCACGCTCCACTGATCATCAACAGCTCAGCTGTGGAGGTGGTCAGCAGCACTAAATTCCTGGGGTTCCACATCACAGACAACCTCACCTGGACTGGGAACACCACGACACTGGTCAAGAGGGCACAGAAGCGCTTGTACTTCCTGCGGAGGATGAGGAGAGCCCACCTGCCCCCACCCATCATGAGGACGTTCTACCGAAGCACCATAGAGAGCATTCTGTCTCTCGGTGTGGTGTGGGGGTTGCAGTGCCTCCGATTGGAAGAACGTAAGGAGAGTGGTGAGGACAGCAGAGAGGATCATCGGGGCTCCTCTTCCCTCCATTCAGGACTTGTCATCCCAGCGCTGCATGTCCCGAGCCCGTATGATTGTCAGTGACCCATCACACCCCCACCAAGGACTGTTCTCCCTGCTACCCTCTGGGAAGAGGTTTTGCAGCATCCGCTGCAGGTCCACCAGGTTCTGCAACAGTTTTTTCCCTACTATCGTCAGACTGTTGAACAGTCAACTTAGCATTCCTCTGCGCACTTTGTAAGTACTGTTTTTGTTTCCTGCACTGTTTACATGCTTTATCACTGCTACACTTTATACTTATCTTATTTCGTATTTATATAGAAATGTCACTTTTTATTCAGCCGAAATATCGTTTCATTGTTGAGAGCCGTATGCAACGAAATTTCGTTTTGTGTGCAAAATGACAATAAAGTCTGTCTGTCTGTCTATCTATCTGTCTATCTATCTGTCTATCTATCTGTCTATCTATCTGTCTATCTATCTGTCTATCTATCTATCTATCTGTCTATCTATCTATCTATCTATCTATCTATCTATCTATCTATCTATCTATCTATCTATCTATCTATCTATCTATCTATCTATCTATCTATCTATCTATCTATCTATCTATCTATCTATCTATCTATCTATCTATCTATCTATCTATCTATCTATCTATCTATCTATCTATCTATCTATCTATCTATCTATCTATCTATCTATCTATCTATCTATCTATCTATCTATCTATCTATCTATCTATCTATCTATCTATCTATCTATCTATCTATCTATCTATCTATCTATCTATCTATCTATCTATCTATCTATCTATCTATCTATCTATCTATCTATCTATCTATCTATCTATCTATCTATCTATCTATCTATCTATCTATCTATCTATCTATCTATCTATCTATCTATCTATCTATCTATCTATCTATCTATCTATCTATCTATCTATCTATCTATTGTCAATTCAAAACATGGTAGAGCTAATTGCTGGATCTGCTTGGCTACAGCTATAAACAAAATTGAACCGTCTTACAAATTAAGTTTATATGGGATCATTCATCCTGAATGTGACAAACTGGACAGAAAACAGAATCAAAAGTCAAGTTTGAGATATTTAAGAAAACCTTTATTTGTGACTTTTTAACAAAACACATTACCAGGTTGATGAAGTCATTAGAACCACTATTATCACCTTAACAATAAGCAGGTGTACAAAAGAAGTTTATGAACAGATCTGCACTGTCATTAGCATGTGCCACCCACTGTCACACCCAGTGACTGACAAATATTCACTATACACGAGCAGAGAATACATCAACTTTTTTTTTTTTTACATTTTATTTATTTTGGATTTTTTTTGGTCCTCTTTTTCAACCTTTTTTGTTTTCATTAAGTAAGGAATAGTTATGGAGGGTGTGTACATGAGTTCACAACAGTGTTTGTTTGATCATTTCAAAAGTTCAAGGGTCAATTTTCTTACCAATGTAAACCATATGCCCCCCAAAAAATTCATAGCATAACACAGTAGCATCAGGAATATACAGACGATCCAGTGCTACTTTTACAGGATAAAAAAAATGTCATACTTTTAGGTTTTGCCACAAATTCGAGTACCGTAATTTCCGGACTATAAGGCGCACCTTCAACGAATGGCCCATTTTAAAACTTTGTCCCTATATAAGGCGCACCATTAATGCATCATGTCCGATTTTTAATCCAAATCAAATCATTCTCCATTTTATCTTTTTTATTTCAACTTCAGACGCAACAAACTATTTTATAATCACAAAATAATGATCCATAGTCTTTTTGATTCTTGATTCATAGTCTTCAGCGGGCCACTTATGATTGATTTCATGACACAATGCTTCGGGCCAGTTTAAATTTAGGAATTTGGTGCATATATAAAGCGGACCGGACTATAAGGCGCACTGTCGGCTTTTGCGAAAATTCTAGGTTTTTAGGTGCGCCGTATAGTCCGTAGAATACGGTACTGTTTGTATTGTGTTGTGTGTACATGGATTTGTATTCAGGTTTATGTTATCCAATACACATTTCCCAGTGAAAAAAGGTCTAATATATATCATTTTCTTTTTTGTATACTATTTGTTTTTGCTTTTAACATGCAAACACTTGGTGATCTGACAGCACAGATGTACACCTGACGGACGGACGGACGGGGGCAAGGAAAGGTGAGCATGGTTGGTTTTGAGCATGATAACAGTGCCCACAGCTGTGACTGGAAATAGGATGGTTCCAGAAACGTAACACTGACAGACTTGAGACACGTCCACTTGCATTGCCTTCAGCTCAAACTACACATCTCCTCCCATGCTAGATTCCTCAAGTAAGGGCAAAATAAAGTTAATCTTTTTTTATACATTTGTTTATACACTAGCAAAACAGCTCATAAAAAAACAACGACTTATTTGCAGTAACTGAGCTTACTCAGTAAAATAAGACGGTCACCATGTTCAAATTCTTGTTGGTGCGAATGGTAAACTGCCTTCCAATTTCAAACCTTTTTCAATGTTCTCGTAACATTGATGGATGGCTCAGATACAAGTATTCAACACAACTTCCTCTGATGACATAATAAGGGAACAATGCCAATGTTTGACATTAGGTAGTACAGTGTCCTCTGTTTGTGAATATGGATCATGACACAACCAGTCCTACAGTCCATTTTTACGGGTGGTATTCCCGACTACGTCGATTCGGGTGGAGGAGGACGAGGAGGGAGGAAAAAAGCAGCGGGCAAGCACATCCTACAAGCACTGAAGCAGTCGAAGCGGTGGTGATGAGCTTGAAGAACATCTACTTAACATTCAAAGACAGAAGAAGAGGGATCAGGCTTGAACAAGCAACCGTCTTGCCTCACAGCCTCGGAACACACTCTCGTTATTAAGAATGCCATCAAACCTCAAGAATAGCGTGCATGTTCTATATGTTTGCACTTTGGATATGCAGCACTGAGAAGAAAGTACAATTGATGTTGGGGAGTCTGTGTTTACAATAATGTGTGTTTCAGATTGAATATGATGGTGCACAACTGGATTACGTCCCTTTAGAGTTGTGCTGTTTAGATCAACTGCACATAAATTACACTGCGTCACAAGAGTACAAGAGGCAACAACAAAATAGTCAAGCTAGCAATAAAGATGGTGCAAATCATACCAAGTCTCATAATTGCACTCACCAAAATTAAAGGATGTAATTTTAATTTACATTAAATTGTGTTCTTAAAAGATTTGAGGTCATTTAAAATGTTCCCAAATAATTTCTTGTACTTTTTTTCAGTGTTTGCTCAGATAAAGTTCTCATTCGGTGTTATTCGAGATAGGATGAACACCTTGGTTCATATTTATTATTGCATCAACCTATGTTTAATTTGCCCCAAATAATCAGTCCTTTTGGCTGATAGGCTGAACATTACTTTAATGGAATGAATTAAGAATATCTAATTTCCAATAAATATTGATGTTGGCCTATTTTACAAAATGGTCATGTGAATTTCAAGAGGCTGCCTTAGGAAAAAAATAATAATGCAAAAATGGTTAATATGGCCCAATCAATATGGTTTTCTTATTTTTAGATCACATTGTCATGCTAAAACAGGATAAAATGTCTAGTTAGGCCCAAGTGTTGTAAACGTTAAACACATTGTGACATTGACCTGGGAACAAACTTCATACAGTTGGTACAAGCCAGTGTAGATTCTGAACGTTGGCAATGTGCTATCGTATACTGACAGATTGCTGTATTTTGAGTTGATATCTTTGTGCCACCTTACCGTCTGCATAGCAGTTATTTCTTTTTCAGGTTTTCATTCTTTTTTTTTGAAATAGAAAAGACCACATTTGCTGAATATTTACGATATCTACTTAATACTGACGAAAAAGTCTTATTTTTCAGTTTGGCTTTCACTTATCTAGATGCGACAGTATGCAGGGTTCATTTGTTCAAGCATGCTTTCCTGACAATAGTTGGATACAAATCGCTTTTTTTATGGCATTTTGATTTTCATTATACAAACTTGGGAGTGAATGCAATTTTCAAGCTACTATACCAATCCCCCAAAAGGCCATCTGAATATACATTTGAATAGAATGAACTACTATTGGTCAAAGTTGAAGGCCAAATGAGCCATAGAAGAGAGGAGGCGCATTTGTCGAGCAGGTTTGCTTTGTGCAGAGAGCCGAGCTCCACCGAATAAGCGATTGGCAAATGTACAATGTAAGTAGAGTGTGTACTGTGATGCATATGCTGCAGAGACTCCTTCATATCAATTTGGCTTTTTGGCTCCGTAATCAGGATGGCATCTTAATAGCTTCAATTCAGCCCTCTTTAATCATCCCCTCCATCATCCTTCCCTTTCTCTTTCTTTTCTTTTTTATCCTTCTTCTTTTTCTTCTTCTTCTTGGCTTCCTCCTTCTTTCCAAAGCTTATGAAATCCCCTTTATCGTCAACAGGGCCGGGGTCATGGCGGATAGAAATGATGGCCGGGGATCCGGGGATGATGAAGGCTTCAGGAGGAATCTCGCCAGGTTTCAGGCCCTGTGGCGGGCAGTAGCTTTGTCCGGCTCCGTATCGGAAGTGCCAGCTGTTGCTGTTGACACCGGCTCCTACTGGAGGGGAGAGCTCTCCACCACCTTCACCGTCTAAAATAAAATACAACACGTCAAATAAGATCGACTTCTAATATTATAAGCATTGAGTTTACAAAAGAAGATTCGCTTTAAAATCATTTGAACGGTTTGCGGGTATCCAGAGTGTCTGTGATTGCAATAGTGAGGTGAAAAGGTCACAAAAGCACAAACGAAAAAGGAAAGGGAATGCTCGATGAGATCCACTGAGATGTAGACAGCGAGGAGCAAAGCAGTAAGGAAGAAGGGGGCGGGGGGCAGCATAGCAGCAGACACGGTGCTCTCAGGCCCACACCAGTTCTCTCTCTCTTTCTCTGCTCTGACCTACTTTCCAGCAGCATTTTATTTAGATCAAACAAGCCTATGCCAAAAGATTCTTCTTGATTTTTCTTTGTAGGCTATTTATGATATTACTGGAATGCTGAGATGGTTTCAACTACTCTCCCTTCTGGGAAGGACGACTGTTACACAGCCGTCCACATTTCTAACGAGTTCATCAAGTCAATTACATGCATGCACTTGTGGCAGAGGGCAACAGTCGGCAACTTGGCATTGTTGACCCGTCAAAACATTGTTATAAAAAGCAATCTTGACAATAGTGGACACCAATTTGTACCAGCATAACTCACTATTCACATAAAAAATATTTTGCTAATATTTTTGATGGAATAGAAAGTGGCAACTTCAGTTTGAGTACAATATGAGGATAACAAACCAACTCTGAAAATCTAAATGATGAATATTAAAGAGAAAAACAAATCCAGTCTGAATTTGGATTTATTTTCCACAATGTGCCAACAAGAAGAGCAAGTAAGTTAATTACTCCGTGTAAATGAGCTTCTTAATGATACAGCAGTGTCAGATTAGACGATTTTATCTCACCATGTAAATCCCGTAATACTGTGATGCTGTTCTGTTTTTGAGGATTATGACATTTGACGGAATGCATTCAATTCGGCCGTTAATCCACAGAAGAGGCACTAGCATTGAAAACATTGGAGGTCTTTTTCAGACCTTATTTAATAGCCAAAATATAGAAATTTGCTCTCCCTACCACGCAAAGTAAAATGCAAGAAACAACCAAGTCTATTTTACTTTGTGAGACATAAGAGACAATAGCGACCACACAACACTGTCATTCTTCTTTTCCTTCAGCTCTATCAGCAATTTCCCTCTGCTGCAGCAATTTATATTCTTACGCTTGACCAACTGAAGCAAAATGTCAAGTGGCTGAGTTTAATCAAGTGAATGTTGTCTTGAGACGTCCCTGTGGTGGCTGGAGCAAATCTTGTCCAAATACAGGCACAGGTATAAATAAGAGATATTGGCGTGTGTGCGCGCTTAGCCTGCAAAAACCATGTTTGGAATTCTGCCGCTGTTCATGCTTTCCTATCCATCACACAAAATGTGGATCAGAAATGAATTAAGGAGAAGGTGCAGTCCTTGAGGTGGTTGCCATGACACCTGATGTTGATTGAAGCTTTGCATTGTAACCCATATTTGAAATAGACTCTTAGTTTCCTTCCCAATCTATCTTTGCATTTTTGTCATTCTATTTTGAAGATGTATATTGTGTATTTCTTCCTCTGTATTTTCTTTCCTTATACCTCACCGCTCCATTCTCCTCCTTTTGGTCTCTAATTCTTCCATTCAGAGATATGGCTGGTTGCCATGGGAACAGCCTTCACCCACTCCCTGCTGATGGAGGGTGCGGCTGCTGCAGCAATCTCTTGGTTAGACAGTGTTGCCAGGCAACAAGTCACATGGTGTTCCCTAGCAACAACACTACTGCAGGAACTTGCCAATCCTCTTAACCTTTCTCGTTCTCCATCCCACCAACACCCCCCCCCCCCGCACCTCTCCTTTGTACCTCTCCTTAGCTCTTCCGCTCCTAAATTACTTTCAATACTAAGGGCTCTGTTTTTTTTTTTCTCACTGCAGTCTCATATTACTGATAATAGCTTTTGTCATCGCCTTCATGGCATTAGACAAATGTCTCCTCTTTTGGGCCACTGGGCCAGTTACATAAACACCGTTTTGAGGTGGCTGCAATTAATATTCATCAAATCATGCTGGACAAATTCATCATGATAACAATTCACTGCAATTTTCAAAAGAAAAAAAACCCCGTTGCCTTTTAATGCATATTAAAAATGATCGACTTGCGAGCTGGTGCATGAATATGCCTCTGCACTGAACCACCATGAACAGAATTGTCTCCTCATGCACACAATGCATTCCTGATATGCAAACTGTGCAAGCTGGTATTTCAGAAAATTGTATGACCAACAGAAGCAGATTGAACAAATAAACATTTCTCATCCGTAAACCAACACAGAATATGGCATAAATTGCCTCTTTAACACATAAATACACCCTTGGTGAGCTACAGCGAGGCATATTTTACCACTGACTGGCCAAGTGAGTGACTGTGATGAAACGTCTCACTTTGGAGTGTGTACCCATGCTCTAATTCCCAATATTAGACAGAAAATCAATAATAGGCCGGAGGAAGGAGTGAAACAGATCACAGTGTACCGAACCCCCCCCACAAAAAAAAACCTCTTTTAAGCCAGCAAAAGCTGTTTCTCAGCCATTAGCACTGAGCCAATGTGTGTAAATAATGAAGCACAGGTCATGTTTGAGGTCAGCACTATTTACATTGCTTGTGATGCCACAGATGTTCAACTTTACCACCCACACAGTGCAAAGCATTGTCTATTTTATGGGGGAAAGAACAGCAACATTTTTGAATGCCCAGTAATTTGAATGGTTAGCAAAAGCAGTGTTTTAAGATAAAGATTGAGTCTAAATAATGATATTAATTCTGTTAAGTCAACCATTAACTGGGAGTAATTCATCTGAGCAATTATTGCAGCAACACAAAAATTATGCAGATCAGCTGAAGACAAAAAATGTTTTCAATTTCAGGTCAGCTTCAGTCAAGTGAAGGTAATTTGGTTTCCATGCAAATGTAACAATTTATTTCCTGTGGTTACTTTGCAAAACTTTATTTTTTAATCCTTTTCCATCTAAACGCGAGATTGTCTCCTCACCTGCAGCACTGGACACTGTAGGCCAGTTCTGGACCAGCATGCCCTGAGCTCCCTGCATCACAGAGGCCTCTTCCATGTGAACCGAACTGAAAAACACAACACTTGAAGTGAGAGGCTTTATCGGAAAAAGGGCCCTCTGCAATGCAGTATATCCAGAAACTCTTAAGTGCAACACTAATGTTAGGACGATGGATGGCCGTGACACGAATACAAAATGTTCACTAAAGAATGTTGTGCTTTTACTCGCTAAAATGCTGATTACTTTATTGGGGTATGGCAGACAAAAAAATTGTGTATTTTCTTTCTTCCCCCGAGTGATTATTCCAGAAATGTGGGTCAGTGAATTTGGTGCTACATACAAAATGCGTAAAGAGTAGAAGATTACAGTATGCCTGTGTCGGGGTTAAGTGTTAATGAGAGCATCTCCTCTGTCCATGAACATTACAGGCTATGACATTCTCAAGACGGCGGCGGCAAATTGCAGTGATGGTTTCTGTTAATCCACATCATGTTATAGTCACTGGTGACATGATGCACATTAGGATACTTCATCACCATAGAAATTAACACTAATTTCTAATTAAAGCAAACTTGGATGGAGCAGAAGAGTGAGCAAAAGAGCAGTCAGTACTGTTGCCATGAAATTATGACAATTCAAGACAAAGGAGATGCATGTGGAGGAAAAAACTCATTAGTGTGAGGTTCCAGATGTCCTCGTATCGCATTAGAGCAACATTTGATTGCATATATTTTTTTGCATCTATTTGTAACCTGATTAGAACAAAATTCAAAGACCAGACGGGGATGGAAATTGCTTGAATTGTATTCAAAATGATTTGGTTCGTTGTTAATGAGATTCATGCTTTCATGAAAATCCCTTCATTACTCAGACAAAGATGGGAAATATTCTGTTCTAAATTCAAACCTTAAATAAACTCAAAACAACAGTCTCAGATACATGTTGAAAATATTTCCAAATAATTAAATTCAGATGTTTTGACGATGCTGCACCCTATATTCAATGTTTTTATCTATTGTATTTAATTAAACTAATGTTGGGATTTGTTGCAGTACTAAAGCAAAAAGTCTAACTGCAGTCCAAAATGTCCTATGTTGTCTATGTTAACATTTTCACACCTCCAGGAAAAAAAAGTGTATAAATAAACAGTGCGTGCCGGGTTAGTTATATGTGCAGACACTGATGTGTGTGTACATCAGCTAATCTGCGAAAGGTCGTAACTCATTTGTCCTTCCTGCTTCCTGCTTAAAGACTGCAACTGGGGGATGTGATGCTCAGAATGTAAATGGCCTGCCTATATAGTATTACACTGCAGAGAAGATTCACTGCATTCACTGATGAGAGATGCCTTGAAGGATTTTGGGGGTTAAAAAAGATGCTGAGGGTCAACTCTTTCATCCTGACAGCGGCAGATTCCGGTTTGCAGTTTAAGTCAGGCTTTGGAGGACTGCTTCTTATATAAGGTGACTCCAAAACAGTTACTTACCTCTGCACCCCGGCCCTCAAAGATGCAGAATATCGCCAGTCAGCGTTCGGGGCTTTTGGCTGAGCGTGCAAGAGGTGAGTGGAAAAGCGGATGAGAGGGAGATAGAGAGAGATAACACCAAAGAGAGTTTAGTTCAATCTCATACAGTGCAGAGCCAGGCCAGGCTAGAGCCTCATTAATTTATAATGACACACATTCTTGTTCTGGATGTGATTGGAGCACACACACAGACATCCATATTGATATCCACAACAGGACAGACGTTAACGCACGTGCTTGTACTAATTAAGGTTAGTGATCGATTTTTGACGTTTTTGTTATTCCCTCCAAACTGCTGTAAATGAAAGAGTCCTGCTCTTTTAGCTTTGTGAGTCTGTAATGTTCCCCAGCAGACTTGTGGTAAATTATCGGCCGGAAAACTAATAAGCAAGAGACATCATTGCCCCGGTAACCACACCCATTGCTTCTGGTCTACTTTTGCAGGGTATTATGGGATACAAGTATGTCAACACTGTAAAGGTTGTCTACAATTCTATTTTTTGTAAAGAACATGTTCAAATGTAACTTCATAGTTTTTACTCAATTTTGCAAAATAATCATGTCAATATAAAAGCTACATACATTTTTAGACAACTAGGTCCTTAAGTTCCGTGAAGAATAGTTTAATGTGCTTTACTTTAATGAACGTCTTTATTCATGGTCTATTAATTTTGTTTGGCCCTTTCAGAATAATTTTCAACTCGACTAGTTTACACATTCATGACTGAATGCCACTACTAAATTTGTCTTTGGTCAACTCTTCATTCAAAATTCGAACCAAAATTTAATTCTAATTGTAAAACATGGTTAATTAATGTAGACCCACTCGGTGAACTGTCTCAAAGACTGTATGAGTTGTAAATGCTCATAATGAAACTGAAAATGGTATTGCATATTTTCAATGAGAACAGAATCATCCTTTTTACATCCTTAGTGCAAATTGGCCAAACCACAAGTCTCAATCTTAATTTTGCTTGACAACTAGTCTTGTAGTAACTTTTACTGAGTCCATCAAAGTGCACCAATCCAACTGTAAAATCTTAGTTTCATTCAGACACAGACATGCACGCTTAGCTCAAGCCCACTTGGTCAGATAAGGAGAGCAAAGAGGTAACGACATGACCCGCTCTGAGAGCGAATGTGATGACAACCTCAAATGGAGACACAAATCTCTGAATCATCAGAAATCACACAGGGATGTGGCAAATCATCAGGACTGACGTTAATGTAGTGTGAGTGCTGAGCTGGGCTAGGCTGAGTGCCTGCACGGTATCACGGGCGAACTGAACCAAAGCGAACGAAGCCCAGCACTCATTCAGTTGTTGGCTTCCACGCCGGAGGGGAGCAAATAGGCAAAGTAATAGTACCCATTTAAAATGAGACAACGGCATCTTAACCGGTAATAAACGGTTCCATCTGCATTAGGACTAAAGTTGAGAATGTCTTTGAGTTTATAGTATAGACACGACATACCTCTGGGCAAATTTGAAGTGAGGCATCCGGCATGCTCAGCCTGCGTACAAATCCGCTTCCGCTTGTGAAGAAGCGATCGGCACCGCTGCCCCAGGTGCCACTGATGGGCCTTCCTGTGTTGTAGAACATGAAGGTGTCACTGCCAGAGGTGGCAGTCAAGCAGGTCTTGTAGCAGTAAGTCTTTGTTAGCGAGCCATTCCCGCGCACTTCAATGTAGTGAGGCTCAACTTTAAGGTCTCTTCGGAGTACCACATTGTTATTCGGTTGCCCTGCGGCTCCCCCGGCAGCTCCACCTCCGCCGGCACTCACGCTACCGTTCCCGCCGTCAGGAGGGGGTTTCTGTGACCCACAGCAAGGAGAGCAGGAGCCAGGTTGGGTACAATAGGCATGGCAGCGGACAATCGCTAGTACCACCACGGTGACCAGGAAAACAAAGGTGGTGGCACTCAGAGCGACAATCAAGTAGAGAGTTACGTTTGAAAGAAGCAGTGGGCTGTGGGGTCTGATGATCCTCTTGGGGTCTGGGACAATCTTGGGGGGCACTTCCATGACCGCCACGTTGATGGTGGCGGTGGAGGAGAGGGCAGGCTGCCCATGGTCTTTCACTAAAACTGTCAGAGCAAATGAGGTGGAGTTGTCTTCCAGGATCCTGCGAGTGGTCCTGATCTCCCCCGTGTGTTCGTGCACCTTGAACAAGTCCAGGTCCGTTGCTGTATCCAGCATGTACACCAGCCAGGCGTTTGGACCGGCGTCTGCGTCGTATGCCACCACTTTGGTCACTAAGGCGCCGGGATCTGCGTTCTTTTGAACCGTCTCCAAGGAGCGCGTGCCATTACCCGGAGGGTTGACGATGAGTGGTGCATGGTCATTCTGATCCATGATGTAGATGTAGACGGTGGCTACGCGACTAAGCGGAGGAATGCCCCCATCCTGGGCTTTGACCTGGAAGTGAAACTCTCTGAGCGACTCATAGTCGAAGGCTCGCAGGGCATAAGCCTCCCCAGTATCGGCCTTGACGGAGACATAAGACGTAACAGGGATGCCGTGGTTATTGTCATTGAGCACCGTGTAGGTGATACGTGCGTTTTCCTTGATGTCAGCGTCTTGAGCTTTCACAGTGCACAACGAGGCCCCGGGGCCATTGTTCTCAGTCACATAGACAGTATATGACGTCTGCTCAAATCGCGGTGGGTTGTCGTTGACGTCAGCCACGTCGACCTGGATGGTCTTCTGAGAGGAAAGGGGGGGGGTTCCTCCGTCGGTGGCACTCAGAGTGACATTGTAGGCATCGGTGGTCTCGCGGTCCAAGAAGGCTGAGGTAACCAGGGTGTAGTAGTTTCGGAAGGATTTGATCTTGAACGGAAGGCCTGCTGGGATCTCTAAAGACACCTGCTTGTTAGCGCCGGAGTCCCGATCGGTGACGCTAATGAGGGCCACGACTGTGTCGGCGCGAGCGTCCTCCCTCACCGGGCTGGACAGGGACGACAGCACAATCTGAGGGACATTGTCATTCACGTCCACCACTTCTACCACCACCTTACAGTGTGCCGCCACTGCTCCAGGGCCTTTGTCCATCGCTTGGATGTACATCTCATAGGAGTTGGTCTCTTCATAGTCAACATTGCTGGTTACTCTTATTTCTCCTGTATTAGTGTCCATGCTAAACATCTGCCTCACTCGCTCAGGGGTGTAGCTGCTGAAAGAGTAATACACCTCTCCGTTAGTGCCCTCGTCCAAATCAGTCGCGTTCAATTTGATAACCAGGGTGTTTTTGGGCGAATTCTCCAACAGTTTCACCTTGTACACAGAGTTGTCAAACAAGGGAACGTTGTCGTTTGAGTCCAGGACTCGCACGTTAATGATCGCCGTGCCTGTTTTCTCAGGTGTCCCACCATCAACAGCACTTAAAATTAACTGGTGGTAAGGCGTTTGCTCCCGATCAAGGGGCTTTTTCAGCACGAGCTCGACGTGCTTTGTATTTAAGGAGGGTTTGTTAGATACCAGCGCAAAATGGTCGTTTGTGCTCAGCTGATATATACGAACTGAATTGGACCCAATGTCCGGGTCCTGGGCATTTTCAATTGGGTAACGAGAGCCCGGTAATGCAGATTCTGTGATCTCAACTTGATACTCATCCCGGGGGAACTGTGGTGCATTATCATTGACATCCACTATCTCCACCACAATATGGTGCACCTCAGTAGGATTTTCCACCAGGACCTCCAGATTGATGAGGCAGGTGCTGGATAAATCACACAGCGCCTCCCTGTCGATCCTTTCATTAACAAGCAATTTGCCGTTTTTAGGGTTGACAATCACGTAGCGTTTGCTGCTGCTGCTGCTGGAGGTTACCTTGATTTTTCGGCTGGCCAGCTTTCGAATATCCAGCCCCAAGTCATGCGCCAGATCACCGACCAGTGCCCCATTTTCGAGTTCTTCCGTTACAGAATAGCGCAACTGTCCAAACGAAAGGCCACAAAATAAGGAGAATATCACAAAATAATAAAAAGGCACATTGCTCCCTAGCCGGTTGCGTATCCCCGCAACAGCCATTGCAAACTCATAGGATCCGCAGACGGATTAAATGCAGCCTTCCGCCTTTTTAACTTGCAGTACCATGCGTCCCAGCACCTCATTAAGGTTGGCTAAATGGACTCCAGCTGAATGAAACAGAAGTCGCTCATCCATTGTTGGACCCGGCGGTGGCAAATCCTCTCCAGCTCACCCATATTTCCTTTGTCCGTGATGCGTTTTTTTCCCCGTCTCCAATGCGCGCTCCTGACGGGTGTGTTTCCTCGCCACTGGAGCTGTGAGATCTGTCAAACGAGCCACGATGTCTCCTCGTACCCTTTCAAATTAAAATTGCCGCAGCTGGGGAGTGTATTTGTGGGACACTCGGATATTGTTCAAGGAAACCTACTAAATTTGGTGTTACATTGGGGAATTACGTTGGTTTCTGTAACATCGACCTGTATTTCTAAGATCATTTGCAAGGCGAGATACCCTCCATTAGTTTTGTTTTGGAAACCAAAACCGGCAAATAGTGCAGTGAATACCAATGACTTCACAGTTGTAGTGGTTCATCCCACCCTTGCTCGCGCTCAGACTTCGGTACCCCCCCCCCCCCCCCCCCCTCCCTCCCCACCGATCTCTCTCCACCCAAAGAGCCAATGCGATGTCGCTTCTGGGAGTGCTTTCGTCGTACACGGCCAATTATTAAAGCTGCTATAAAATACATGCACGTCGTTATTTTGCAGTGATATTATTGACAATTAAAATAGGCTAATAGTTCAGATAAAATCCACCGTATGTCTCACACGAGGAGTGATCGTTTAAGGTGAGCAAAATGTATAAATGCAATGAATGCATTCGATCAACAGCCACGATGGGGTGTTGTCCGTCCGTGGAAGTTTAATTAACATGACGGATGAATCGTGTAAAGCGCAAACACATGTTCAGAAACCGGCTTCCATTGTCTGCATTGGAGTCGCAAGGATGCTTAATTTGCCGGTAGCGATTCTGTGGTGCAGCCTACCGAATGACGATCATTTGGGCAAGGCGCAGCAGGGAGAAAACATTGCACTGACAATCACAACCTTCCCTCCGCATGGATCACTGTCAGTGGTAGACCCCAGACTGTCAGGTCACATCATCACATAGGAAACGCCCGTGGTGGACCCCAGAAAGCAGAAGTATCATGTTCCCTCCGGTCCATTTGCCAGTGAGAAACATGATATGGGGTTTTACATATATAGAGACTGGTTGTTCATTTTGTCAATTCGGCAACATTAGCCAACATACATGTTGAAGGGATACTGCACCACAAATAGATAACCCAGCTGTTCAATGTGTTATCAATTGATGTAGCGTGTTATATTTGCATATTAGGGAAGAAGATGTAAGAAAGAAAAAAAGGTTCCAATATATAGTGCACTAGAGTGCTTATCTTGCCAGAATTGTGGTTGTCCATCTTGCCTACAGGTGTGAACCGGGTTGTCGATCTGTGTTACATCATAACTTGACAGAGTTTTTGTCCGGTGCTCTGCTGCAAAATTATTACGTAAGGTTAGATGGGCAGCTATTTGAAGTTAAAGTGATGTAGGCTCAGATTAATATACACTAACTAACCACAACACCGGGTCCTCTGGCACACAATTAGACCAATTAGGAAAACTGAAAGTCTTCATTTCTTTTCAGGACAAGCGCAACAGCACTAATTTAGTACGATATTTGGACGATTTTGCTTAAATTTTGTTTTCCATCGTGCACTCTTACGTTGCAAATTGCAATAATAAACAATGTTTACCCATGGCCAGCAAGTGTTTAATAGAATCAGTTGTACGCCCCCGTTTAAAGGAAGGAGCAGTGAAAATCTCCTCCAGCACCATGGACAGTTCCTTAGCGCTATGAGCAAGCAAAAAACACTGTGTTCCTTCCTGTACACCTAATTAGATTAATTAAAATGAATTACACAGTCACAGTGGGTAATAAATGAATTTATCACCTTCATTTCATGATGTCCTCTATCTGTGACTGTTGCATGTTTCTATTTTTGACGGCAGACCACGAATAACCATCATACAAGCGGACTACTGCATATTTGATATTATTTTACCATTATCTTACCCTCAAGTTATTTGGAAGTTATAGTATTTGTTTAAATGTTTAAATTGATCACAAGGAGGTGTAAGACAGTAAATTACATACAGCAAAATCTACACTTAGAGCATCAGCAAGTACATGTCACTCAAAGTAGGACATAGTGTTCCTCTAAAAATGGAAAATTGCTAAAATAGCTCTGTATTCACAAGACTCCCCTGTTCAAAGGTGTGTTGCTAAGCCTTCCTTCCTGCTTATAGAAATCGTTTTGGGATCTGTTGCATAAAATCAGGACATTTTGTTTCCATGACAACCGCAGTTTGCTGCAGTGCCAGTTGTGATCACTGTCCTAAATTTGATGTACCACACTGAACTGTCAACATGTTATTTTAAAAAATGCTGCATTCGAAGCAATGGATCACTGTAGCTTGGCCAGTAAATCTATAGCCGATTTACCCAAGTCATTCGGTTATTCCTTTTTGCTTCCACAAAAGTATAACTATATGAAAAGTCCAAGTATAGTGTTGTTGCCTGAATTTTAGTTCTGATGTGTCTATTTGAGAGAACCAAAAGACATAATGGCTAACATCATAATGCAGTGCTGACCCCTTGGCAAGGGCCGACACATAAATAATCGGCCACAGGCATCACTCAAGATGGAGACCAGGCAGCACTGCACTTAGCGCTATCCTAGTGCTCCATCAGACTGTCCATGAGATCAAAACACTTCAGTGCATTGTTCCTCTGGGTATATGAGGCATCTTCTTAGACTTCTAAATAATCAAATAATTATACACAATAGAAATTCTCAGCACTGTTTTCTACATCAAACAAGCCTTAATAATGTATCATAAAAGCAATATGACAAAAGTTGCATTTGACATGACATTTACTTTGTTTTCCCATCTCGCTCTCGGTGTGTTTTTAAATGGGACTGACAATGTGTTCATATATTTCTGCAGCTTTGCTGTCACCGACTTATCTCTTCAAACACGCCAAGCCGGGCTGAACTGAACTCAATTGCTCTTCACTGTCCCTTTCCATTGATGGTGGAAAGCGAGGTAATAAGACTCATGACCTCATTTTGTGTGGATTTTAGCTATGATCCTTACTGAATGGAATATCTTGCACAATTGGGTTAAATAGCCAAATCCTGATTTGCACATTATTGAAAATACCAGAAACATTGTGTTTATTTCTTATGCTATTTTGTTTATTTTTTATAAGGGTAAATTCCAGTCACTATTTTCAACCAGCTGCCTTCATAATCATATCTAACCTTTATCTATCATTGTTAAATATTTGACGTGTTTAATAATAGCAAGTGTTTGCATTAAATATGAAAGTGCCAGACTCTGCTGACACAAGAGGATGAATCACGCACATCCTGATTCTTTACACGCTCAGCGTTTAAAAACACAGACAGATGGCGCCGGAGAGCATGTTTCTGCCCAAATGCCAGCCCGTGCAAAGTCTTGAATGGACTGTTGCCATCTACAGCCTTAAGCAGGGAGTTTGTCTCGAGATACTCTGGACCGTAACAAATGTTATAGCAATTTAATATGCAATGTGTTAAGGGTAGCGGATTCAACTCTGCAGACAATTGTTATTACCGTGTCCACTGAAGAAACAGCTTCATGCTCACTTTTAAGGGTTGGAAAGAGAAAAAATAAAATTGGCAAATAACATAATCTGTTTGAAATCCGTTAAACCGCTTGTGTTCAAATCTGAGAAGCTACATCTTTTAATAACCTAATCCACAGGGGGGAAAAAAATAGTGAAACCGATACTGAAGCCAAGCGGCTTCCGTAATTCTCTGTGCGTAACTGATCCGTTTGTCAGTAGTACATCAGTTTTGTTTCACCTTATTGATTTAATATTGCATCGATGAACTGCTGATTTAGATTTGAGAAGGTGCGTTGTCATGCAAATTCTTCAAAATAAGAGTACAACACAGTTTTCTTGATTTCCCAAATCCTCCTCATCTAACATAATGACAGTAAATCCCTTCAACAACATAGTACAAACTGAACATGATACTTGTTCGTGTTTGATCAGTATGTGGTCCACTTGTAGGGTTATTTGAGGACTTGCTACCAAGCTGGCATGCAAGACAAAGTCGCTCTCCTGGCTCCTCACAGCTGGGTTGCTAAGTCAGTCCAGCTCTGGATCATAAAAAGAACGTAGATTGCATGCAAAGTACTGCTGAGGGCTGTAACATTTTATTCACCACATGTGTATCGTATTCTAGTTTGCAGACGTAAATTCATGTATGGTAATGAAGGATTAAACAATGTAACTATACAGCTCTTTAGGCTTTAATACATCCTGACAAAGCATTTCTTTGCGCTGTTGTATGATGAAGTGGAAGCACAACTCCCTTTTTTTGTGTCTAAGAATGAGTGCGGGGTTTGACGGAGAAACTGGGTCAGAGTGTGCGTGCGTGTGTGTGTGCGTGCGTGTGTGTACGTGTGTGTACATGTGCGTGTGTGTACGTGTGCGCGTGTGTTCAGTGTGAGCATGAATGTCTTTGACACCCGACAAATCACTTTTGATAACTTCACATTTTTCATCCTTCTCATCCATCAGAGGCACAACAAAGAGGCTGATTTTAAAAAAAAAAAGTTTATTCCAATTGTCTTGATCAAGCAGAACATTAAAGCCAAATAAGCAACATCAAAACCAGACAATTAACTGGACTTGAAAAGAAACCAAGGCCATTCTCTCCCAGTTGCTCTTTGATCCACGAAGTGGAATGGAAGTTGAATCAATTTGATATAAGTCTCAAGTATACTACACAATCTGACTGGTGAAGCAAAAGCGGCGCCAAAATTCACAAATAAGAACTGACGACAACACCAACAGAGAACAAGCACCCCTGTGCCATTAGATCACAGTGAACTTACAGAAGATATCAAAAAGTCAACTTTATAAAAAACACAGGTATAAAGTGTTTCCATTTACAGTTAATGCATCTAGCTGGAAAACAAAAGACTGACTATCTATCAATGTCGACACTCTATGAGCAATACATTGTGGTATGAACTCTAATTTTGCTAAGCAAATTCCCGCAATCATTTTAGTCAGATCAATGGATTTGATAACAATATGTCTTTGGCTAATGATAAAATTTGATTTATATTTGTTGTTTGAGGTTCACAGCATATTTTCAATGTGCTTATGATGTACAGCGGCACCAGTTCAAACCGGCATTGTCAAAAGTTTGAACTGGATCCCAGTGATTTACAATACTGCTCGTAATTTTTTCATTCGTCGCACGCCCTGTATTTTTTCCACAATGCAGAAGGCACACGAAAAGCTTATCAGATGTGCATTTACACACTTTAGGAAGTGAGTGGTTTCAAAATTAATTGCACATAGAATACCTGTAGGTAATATTAGCGAAAATAAGAATATGATTCCAGACACATTATATATTCTTTTCAAATATGTTTTGTGCATATTTTAAAATCTTGCAATACTTAACTCACAACTCTTTTGTTCAGCAATATGTGCATATATTTAATTGAGTAGGCTGCTTGAGATCTGAAATTTGAACCAGATTTGCTTCCTCTAACGCTAATAGCACCTAAATAAGTTCAGTCACTTGTTTCTGAGAAATGAAAGTGATGCCTAGATGGAGGTCAAATGAGGGTCAAATGAAGAACAGCATTGTCTAATCTCATTTAGAAACTACAGAATAGCAAAACATCAAATCCACTAAGCTACACATATGCAACACAAAATGCCCTTAGAAAAAAGCCCACTGAAGCAGCATTAAAAGTTAAGACGCAAACAATCAATAAAATGAAAAATAATAAAAGTCACATGGATTTCAGTTCAATCATGATTTCAATATTCTTCTTTACATAAATTGAGAGCTTTATTATTAAAAGTGAAATATTAATATAAATTTTCTGCTTGTTTTTTTGTAGCTTATATTTTTATTGCCAGTTTTTGTCACCTTATAATATTGATAGAAAAATGATGAACGGCCATTTTTTTTTCAAGTATGGGTCAGTATGATTGAATGTAAAATCCACATTCGCATTTTTGTTGGTTATGTCATTCCTCAAATGTAACATCAAATTTGAGGGCAATCTTAACTGATCTTGTGCTCCCTCAAACCACATCCCAAGTATTTCTAAAATGAATAGATACGAATAAATAGTACTAATACATGGTCAGTCAGACTATTTAAAAAAATTCTCCACTTGAGCTTTCAAAATGTTAGACTACAGACAACAGAATCTTTTCCCCATCTTTCATTTTGACATTTTTTACTACAATATGACAGAATGTCAAATTACCAGGTGACGGCTGCACTGACTACAACTTGAAGGCCCTGCAGCGCATAGTGAACACGGCTGGTAAGATTATTGGTGCTTCGCTCCCCTCCTTGAAGGACATTTACACCTCCCATCTCACCCGCAAGGCGACCACGATTGTGAGTGATGTGAGTCACCCCGCTCACTCTATGTTCGAGCTTCTGCCCTCTGGGAAGAGGTACAGAAGCCTGCGCTCCCGCACCACCAGACTCTCAAACAGCTTCATACTCCAGGCTGTTAGGATCCTGAACTCGCTTCCCCGTTCTGCGTAGCGTCCTGTACTTTTACTGTCTGTATGCACACTGGCTCTTATTTGTTGTGTTATCTGTTTATTTATTATTTATTATTACTCTTATTATTTATTGTTTGTGCCTTCTTGTTTTTTACATTGCGTCGTTTACTTGTATGAGTATCGTGTACTATGTCTTGTCACCGTGGGATAGAGAAAACGTAATTTCGATCTCTTTGTGTGTCTCGGCATGTGAAGACGTTGACAATAAAGCAGACTTTGACTTTGACAGCGGGAGTGTCATTTAATAACACCTCCACACATAAAACAGTCAAAATGTCATTAAAAAATAACGGAAACCACGCAGCATTTAAATGACTGTATAAGATAACCCGATACATTTCACTATGCAAATCGGAAGAATCATGTTCACCCTGACTCTTATTGATTAGGCGTGTTTTGCACACGGCACTTCTGTTTTCGTCCCGAAAGAGACTACAGCAACAGAACCCGTTAAGTTGCATCGAAAAGGAAATGGCATGAGGCTAACTAAGCCATGTTTGGAATATTGTTATCAATGTTTCGTCCAAATGAGACATATTTTAGAATCATGCAGATTCATGCTGAAAATAGAAGTTCTGGGATAATGAGGTTGAATGCATTGAGGATGATTACTTCTCTCACAAGATTAATAAAGTAGACCGTATCTATCTGACTAGCTAGCTCATGACAACGTTTGGATGATTTAAGGATAGAAGCGTTGGCTTGGAGGGATTCAAGGAAACTGTTTTACATCTGTGTATGAGTCAATGACTGCCAGGAAGAGATGATTAGATCACGGCAGTTCTCTTCTGGTTGCCTGCTGAGAGTCAGAACACAGAATTAGTCCTGACATGAACATGCTGAAGATTACAGAAAAGTCCTCACTCATGCAACAGTGGATTGTGACTGCTTACTAGCTGCCACCATTATTGAAAAGTCATTGTGGCAAAAGTAAAATCATTGGCAACTTATACAATTTTCATTTAGAATATAGCTCTTGATGTATAAAATCATCAAGAAGTGTGGACAAAGCATGCATGAGCAGGCATCATAATGTGATTTTTGGCCATTACACAAGCTTGGCCAGATTTAAGGATGGCCAGATGTGCACAACACAACCCCGACCGGCAGCCAATTTCTTTCTAATCTGTGCTCGCAGTAAGCTGATGGCTTTCCTTACTGGAGAACCTGGCCAATTTGAATGGAGCATTTAAATCGGCACAGTGTCCGGCCCGTGTAGACAAACACGAGCCGCAGTTCATCTGGCAAAATGTCAATCATAGGATTTGAAAGATGAAGGAATTGAAATGAATGTGTCAGTCAAATGATGCAGGTGTATTTTACAAATAGTGCTTCTACGGCATATATACGTAGCAACCAGCGTACCTCCAGTTGTAGAATGGACTCCTTTTCATTTTGAGTACTTAAGAACAAAAGAAAGAGACAAGTTGTACAATGAGTATGAGGGTCAAACACAATGCAAAACATGAATCATGTCACCAGTTTTTACGAATATAAAAATATTATTTCAAAAAAATCCACAAGGTTGAGAAAAATGTTGCCGTAGCCACAGTATGACTCTGAAACATATTCTTTCAAGTTCCGTCAGGTGTGGTGACCTTAAAAGTAGTGTGCATAAATTGTGAACGGCCAGACACCTTGCATCAAACAGCTCATTTAGCACATCTTGTCCTTGACGAGAAGCGCTCCGTGTCTGCGCTCTTTCAAGTATTCCCGCGCTTCCGCCACCCACTACTGTGATATGCATCTGGGATAAATGACCTACATACTACATTAGACATTGAGCTGTGGAACATTGTGCGTGCAGGCGTGGGGGCGGTGTATTTGTTTGACCTAATTATTCAATGTGATCGCTTGTTGCCTCTTTCAGTTGAGTTGACGTCAATAACTCGACAACTAATTTGAGGGCAAAATATTGCACATTATACGTACCTCCAGTGTGGATGCTCTGGACTCTGTGGTCTCACTTGGCCCTATGCTCCTGGGTATGCTGGACACAAAGTAGCCAGCTCCTTTGGGAATTATGGGCTGTCTCACGACCACTTTGCCTTTCCTGGTCTCGGCCAGGAACAGGCTGTACCAGTAGGCGTCACTGGAGATCAAGGTGGAGTCGGCAATGGTGGAGCTCCGCTGGCTGATCACACTGTTCCTGCTGATCACACTGTTCCGATTAGCCGGGGGGATCTTGATGGGCTTTGGCTTTGGTTTTTGACACTTGAGTACGATAATAACCAAGATGGTAATGAGCAGCATGAAGGAGACAGCCCCTAAGCCGATGACTAAATATAGGTTGAGGTCAGTGAAGACGTCATACTCCAGCGGCAACTCTGTTGTCTCTGAAAAAGCCATGGAGTGTTCCACGGTGGATATTTTGATAGTGACTGTGGTGGAGAGAGCGGGGTCGCCGTTGTCTTTTGCGACAATGACTAGACGTTGATGCCGGGGGTCTCTGTAGCTGAACATTCTGGTTGTCCGGATCTCGCCGTTGTATTGATCCAGACTGAAGAGGCTTGTGTCACTGATTTGCAAGAGCTGATATGTGACCCTGCCGTTTTGTTCAGAGTCGGCGTCAATGGCGATTACTTTGGCCACTAAGTGTCCCTTATCCGTAGATCTCGGTATCACCTGCTCTACCACAGAGCCCTGCGCCCGCCACGGTGACACTATGACAGGGGTGTTGTCGTTTTGGTCCAGAATGATGATATGGACGGTAACATTACTGCTCAGCGGGGGGACCCCCGAGTCTCTTGCCTCAATGTGGAAAAGATACTCCCTCTCTCGCTCAAAATCAAAGGTCTTCAGGGCATAAAGGTCACCGTTTTCTGGATTGATGGAGAACAGCATTGACATGGATGTGTTCACTATCTCCTTCTCCATAATGAAATAGACCAAGTACTGGTTCTCATTCAGATCTGGGTCAAGCGCACTCAGAGATGTCAGCAATGCTCCCGGCAGATTATTTTCCATAACGTGAATCGTGTAAAAGGACTGAGGAAATGTGGGCGCATTGTCATTGATATCATGAATCTCTAAAGTGAAGGTCTCGCTTTCAGTTAGCGGCGGCGTGCCTTTGTCCGTCACCTTCAGCGTGATTTCATATTTGCTCTGTAGCTCTCTGTCAAGGGGCTTTGAAACCAAGAGCTCAAAGTAACCCTCTGAGGATTGATTGAGGATGAAGGGTAGGATTTCCTGCTGACTTAAAGTCAGCTCCACTTCCCCGTTGACTCCGGAGTCCCTGTCGCTGACGCTGACCACGGCAATCAGCGTCCCCACGGCGGTATTTTCGGCCACAGCACTTTTTAGAGACTTGATGGTCAGCTCGGGGTAGTTGTCATTCAAATCGGTGATGGACACCATCACTTTGCAGTGTCCTAACAGCGGGGTTGACCCTTCATCCTGAGCTTGAATGTGCATCTCAAAATTCTGATTCTCCTCAAAATCAACAGCCCCCTTCACCTTGATCTCGCCTGTATGTCGGTCCAGCGAGAAGAGCTCCTGCGTCTTCTCGGATGTGTAGAGAGTATAAGAATATAACAACCGTGCGTTTGTGCCTTCATCCAAATCTGTTGCATTTAAGGCCATGACCACAGTTCCTGCACCGGAATTCTCTGGAACGTTGACTTCAAATACCGGCTGAATGAACAGGGGGGCGTTGTCATTGATATCGAGGACATTGATAATAATGCTGGCTGTGCCGGATCGAGGAGGAACCCCGCCATCCACAGCGGTTAAAATCAGATTATGCACCGTGTCCGTCTCCCGGTCCAAATTGCCATTAAGAACCAAATCGACATATTTGGAGCCATCGCTGCCAGTTTGAATGTCAATGTTAAAGTATTTGCTCTCACTTAGGTAGTAGGTCTTGATTGAATTAGCACCAACATCTGCATCTACAGCATTTGTTAACGAGAATCTCTCACCGGGAGGGGTTGCCTCGGAAACATCCAAATAAATGGTCTTCCTCCGGAACACGGGCGCGTTGTCATTAATGTCCATGATCTCCAGTTCGATGTTAAAAATACGAATCGGGTTTTCTAGTATGACATCCATTTTCAGAAAGCATGAGGCTGTTTTAGTCATGCAGATGCTCTCCCGGTCGATCTTCTCACGGATGATGAGCTCTCCGGTGTCTTTGTTGATGTCAAGGTAATTTCTGCTGTGAATGACGTCCAGCTTTGCTTTCCGTTCCACCATGCTTCGGACATCTAGACCCAAATCTGTGGCAAGGTTGGCAACAAAGGAGCCCGCTTCCATCTCCTCCGGAATAGAGTAGCGGGTGATGGAAAGCACAGAGCTCCATAATGCACTGAATGCAAAAGCGGCCATCAGCAGCTGTGTCCGTGAATGCGCCATGGGAGACGCCATTACTCTGCCTTTTATGAATAGCGATTGAGCAAATTCGTCCCGATGTTCAGGCTGTCGTGATGCGAGGAAGCGCCGGCGTCATTCTTGCCTCCACGCGTGGGGGATGCAGCAAGCGGTCCATGCAGCAGCAGGGGCGTGTGCAGCGTTTGTGTAGGCTGGCCTCGGGTGGCCCAGCTCACAAAAAGGAAGTGGGTGGGGGCGAGGGAGGCACAAAATACCACCCAAAAATGCATCAATATTCATTCCTATCAAAAAACATATTTAGTGCGTGTGTAATTGGGTAATCAACACGCGCAAAATAGTCATTTAATAAATGAGAGTTATTTGACTGTCTTCAGGGCAGAATTTTATTTTATTTTTAGAGCAACAATGAAACACGTATGTCCGACTGCAAGCACTAATGAGCACTGCTCTCACCGAGAACCATATAACCTCCCACTTAAAATCACTAATCAAGATAAAGCAGACAGTATATTAAATTGAGTTTTCTTTTGAGGTAACCATGGCAACCATTAGTTCTTTGTCATTGCGTGTGCCTGCATGAGGGCTTAAGCTCAACAACGGGGATGATTTTGATGAGAGATTCTGGGGCATGTGTCTCTATTTGCCTATATTGTACCTCCATCTAGTGACACATTTAGGTATTACAGAAACATTCTGGCCACATCGGGAGGGCTCGGCCACAACCTTTTTGCATCTGGAGGAGCACATGGCCATGATGAGGTTGCAGCCAATTAGCTCCTCTGCAGAGTGAGTGATGCACTGCACTGAGCTTTTGTTATTGGCAGTGGCAAAATGAGCGATCGCACTACTTACAGTGTCAGGCTTAGCTGTAGAAGTATTGCACGTGAAAACATCACACGCAAGGTTGAATGTGAATTTTATTAATAGAATATATATGCTATACAACACACTTTGTACAAAGTGAACATTTCTACTGTATATGAACATGTATGACGAGAATGATGAATCATGGAGACTAAATACAGACGATATGACAATCTGAATTTTAGAACACATTTAAGTCATTTTGTATTGTATAACCAACATAGCAAGCCTAAAAGCCACAGGAGGATCATCACCATTTGAATTGTATAATTATTTGTGTGTGATATGAAAAATAACAGTCAAAACTACTCAGAGAAATTAAGACACCACTTTTCCACCATAAACAACACTTCTTGAGGAGGAGTTAGCACTTACTGTTGATATTAGTATCAATCAATTTGGGGCTGTAGGTTTTGGACACGAACTGGGAAAACAACATTTTGTTTCAAGTAAGCCCTAATATAAGCCTCTTTTATTGTAACTACAGCAAATTCCTTTTTAAAATCCTGTACAATTTTTTTTAAAGAGAAGAGACTCATTAGGTACAAATATATCATACACAGCGTGACCAGAAAGGTCGGTGTCTTATTCAAAACCCCTACTGCTTATGAGGCCACCATCTTTTCCATACGTAGGTTCATATTTAGAGATTAATTTCTTTTTCTTCCCAAAAGTAGAAAATGTGTTGTAGACATCTAGGTCACCTCGAGGTGCAAGCTTGAGTGTGCTGTAGCCAGATGTGGTGCCGGGAATGTACACATTGTGCTGGTAGTCTGACGCCTCTGAGGGAACGTACACGTTGTGCTGGTAGTCCAGTGCCTCGGACTGAGGCTGTGTGTACTTTGAAGTCCAGTTGAAGTTAGGATCAGTTTCATCTTGAAGAGACATCTTGCAGTCTGTGAAAATGAGCATTGAAGATGACAATTGTATGATTGCACTTACATGACTAAGAAGGGACACTCACCACTTATACGGTTTCCCCAAGTCCAGTACTGTGGTGCCACAGAGCAGAAATACTCATCAGCACTGTACTGCTGTGGACGAGCTAGTGTGCCTTCCATATTTCCAGAACTATACCTGTAGAAATAAAAATGCAACTTTGGTATCGTCTGCATGCAGTGCACATTGGCACTTGCACGCACTGTCTGTCGTCTTTTGACCTATTCACCTCTTGTATGCTGAATTGCGTTGATTCTTGGTCCAGGTCCAGTCCTTGGTGGAATACTTTAGCTGCATGGATGAAACACAGCAAATGCAAATCAATAAGTCGCTCAAGTAGAGCAAATGTGTTTTCTGCTTGACTGGTGTGCCCTTTTCTTCTTTGTTTATCTTGACATTCAATGGCTCTGTAGCTTGCTGAAAAAAAAAAGAAAATACTTCTTCGACATGCAATTATCATGCAGCTAATTGACGTAGCCGTCATACCGTTGACTGAGTAAGAGTAAAACAAAAATGTTCAAATGATGCTAATTTTGTGGGTGCACCCCCTACTACAAATATGTAAATTTGGTAGTAATCGGCTCCAGAACAGAGTTGAAAAAAACAAAACAATTTTCACAGGTTTGTAATTTGCCGTATACGCCTGAGGAGTCAGAGAAAGCAAACCCTAATGAGATCATTATGAAGTAATGAGAGACAAATTGATTTGGTGTGAACTATCACACCACTTGGGGTGCATGAAATGACTAATGGAATAAATCATGAATGTGATTGCAAACTTAGCGGCTCATCAGGGGCACCTCCACATTGTGACGCATCCTACTGATGATTTACACAAATCAAAGTTCAACATCTACTGTGCACTGTATATAATGTGTGAATTAGAAGCTACGTATTTTTTTCATGCCCCACTTCGTTTAATCACATCATTATAAATGTATTTTGTGTGCTTTACCTCTTTCTGAGTTGAAGTTCTGTTGTTGGCCAGATCCTTACGGTCCAGTCCGCTCCAACCAGATGTCAGGTAGTCAGTGCTCTTGGCATTGTTCTGTCCAGTAGACAACACCGGACTGCATGGTTTAAGGAACATGAAGTCGCTTTTGGAGGATTCTGGTGTCAGACACATCTTGTAGCAGTAGGATTGCGGGAGCCCGCCGTTGCTGTTCGCCTCTGTGCACCCGAATGAGTCCGTTGGCATTCTGATGTTCAAATTGGACTTTTTGAAGGTGTCGGCGGTGTTGCCGGGTGACACCGAGCGACAGCAGCAGCAGCAGATGTTGGTGGGGGGAAAGTTGGACTCTTTGTCGGACACGCTGTCCTTCAGCTTCCTCACTGTAACAATGACGATGATAGCCACTAGAAATGTGAAGGAGATGGTGCCGAGAGCCACGATTAAGTAGAGGCTAAAGTTGGAGCTGTGACGGGGGCTCGGTGACAGGTCACCCGAATCGGGCTGAGATCTTGGCAGGCTGTCAACCACTGACAGAATGATGGAAACCGTGGCCGAGAGGGGGACTTGGCCATTGTCCTTCACCAGAATGACCAATCTGTGCCTTGTGGGGTCTTTCTCTACTAACTGTCGTATTGTCCTAATTTCTCCTGTGTATAAAGCCACGCTGAACATACTCGGATCAGTCGCTTGAAGCATTTGGTAAAAAAGGCGTGAGTTCTGACCCGCGTCGGCGTCCACCGCCCGTATTTTGGTGATCAGGAAGCCAGCATCCACAGATCTTGGCACCGCTTCAACCGGGGGTGTCCCATTTTGAGGAAGAGGTGACACAATGACAGGTGCGTTGTCATTTTGATCCAAAATAAATATTGTCACTGACACGTTGCTGATTAAAGGTGGGAACCCAGCATCTTGAGCTCGCACTGTGATTTGAAAGTTTTTTAACTGCTCGTGGTCAAACGACCGGAGGGCGTAAATATTGCCATTATCTGAATTGATAGAGACGTATGTGGAGGCGGGCATCCCTTGAACATCAACTTCTATTATCGAATAGGACAGGTATGCATTCTGGCCATAGTCTGGGTCCTGTGCCGTCACAGAGCAGATGGAGGCCCCCGGTGCATTATTCTCCGTCAAGTAGACAGTATAAGCGGGTTGTTTGAATAGAGGCACATTATCATTCACATCAGACACTTGGACCACAATGGTTTTCCTTGTAAATAAAGGCGGAGAGCCCATATCTCTTGCAGTCAGAGTAATGTTATATTCAGCCACTGTTTCCCTGTCTAGAAAATCACTTGTCACCAACGTGTAGTAGTTTTTAAAAGAAGAGTGCAGCTGGAAGGGGATCAGATTTGGGATCTCACAGTCCACGTTGCCGTTTTCCCCTGAGTCCTTGTCCGTGACGCTGATGACAGCAATAACAGTGCCAGGGGGCGCGTCCTCGTGAACAGGCGTGGACACGGACGTAAGGATGACCTCTGGGAGGTTGTCGTTCCGATCCAAGACGTTCACCAGCACCTTGCAGTGGACTGCGACAGCGGAAGGACCTTTGTCCTTTGCCTGGATGTAAATTTCATGCATCCTTGCTTTTTCATAATCGATCAACCCTTTGACTTTGATTTCCCCCGTGCGCGCGTCTACTACGAAAAGCTGGCGCACTTTGATGGGTGCGTGCCCGCTGAAAGAATAGGTGATGTCTGCGTTGGTTCCTTCATCCAAGTCGGAGGCGTTGAGTTTGATGACAACTGCACCCTTTGCTGCGTTTTCCGCCAGCCTTACTCGATAGAAAGATTGATCGAACACTGGAGCGTTATCATTGGCGTCTAAAACTGTGATGTCAATTTGCGCAGTTCCGGACTTCTCTGGAGAACCTCCGTCCACCGCTGTCAGGACCATCTGGTGCGCGCTCTGATGCTCCCGGTCCAACGGGTTTTGGAGAACGAGTTCGGCGAATTTACTGCCGTCACTTCTTGTCTGGATGTCCAAATTGAAATGCTCATTGACGCTCAGCAAATAAGTGCGCAACGAATTGGAACCCACGTCCAAATCTTGCGCGCTCTCGAGAGGGAAGCGGGATCCCGGTAATGCAGATTCCGAAATGTCTAGATTAAATTCGGTCCACGGAAAGCTCGGGGAGTTGTCATTCACGTCCAGAATTTCGACCTCAACTCTGTACAGCTCCAGAGGGTTTTCGATGACCACTTGCAAATGAAAAGAGCACGCCAAACTCTGCTCGCACAGTTCTTCGCGATCTAGTCTCTCGTTTACAAATAAAACTCCGTTTTCCAAATTTACCTCCACGTACTGCCTCCTGGTACCGGAAACGATACGAAATCTTCGCGCAGAGAGTTTATCCAAATCCAAACCCAAGTCCTCGGCTATGTTTCCCACAAAGGCGCCATGTTCCAGCTCTTCTGGGATGGAGTAGCGGATCTGTCCACATGCCGAGTCCAACAAACAGACAATCAAGGCAAAACCACAAAGTATGGACCATTTGACGCACACCTTTCTCCTATTCACCTCTTGTGTGTCCATTTGGAGGCTGGCTCTCAACTCCCATCAAAACTTGACGCTGAGGCCAAATTGCGCACAATGCAGTTTGGAGGGCAAACAATGAAAAACTTGACATTGGTGGGACTGATGCGGCTCCTGTCTGCCTGAGAGCAAGGAGAAAAGAGAAAAGAAAGGGGGGGCGGACTCACAGGAGGGTTTGCACAGATTAGTGTGTGCGTGCGTGTGTGCGCGCGCCCTCGTATCATTGGCCCTCACTGTTTCTTTTGGGGGCAAAATGACATCTGCTTGGATCTCTACTGCCTATTATAGCCCGGTCCAACTCATGTCACAGTCCCAAGGTTTGAAAATTCCACCATTCAAGTTATTAAAGCAATTACATTCATTGTAACTATATGTATAATTACAATTCTGATTCTGAGAAGTCTGAATACAATGTAAAAAAAAAACTGCTGAGAAGGCTTCAAGTGAAAACAATGTGAGGGCATTCATCAAACCTACTGCATCATCCGGATCTTTTCGACTATTATGCCTTCAAAAAGATAATAATGCTCAAAGAGGAATTAAGGGAACAATGTGGTAATCATTTGTAGACGTTATAAATAGTATAGCATTTGAGGATTTTGTATATGCAATATTGCTATATAAATCACAATTAAAATAATCATTTGCAATACAGCATCCATTGGAATTCATTTGATTGTGCAAGTATGTTGTGAACTGTGAGTATTTAGAACATTCCAACACATCGGAGACTACTATCCCTTCAACAGAGCAGTTTTATCTGTTTATCGTATACCCAACACACGCTCGACCCATTTCCCCCCCGAAAAAAAAACAGTTACCCTGGCTGAACGCTGAAAACACAATCTGTCTGCAGCAGTGAAACGGCAGCAGATGGCGAGGTTTTCCACGGGCTCATGCTCTTTTTAATTAATGGAATGGAGATTAGAGGGCATTTTCCCTGGATCATTAGTGAACAGAGGAATTAAGACATTTTGTGAGAAATAATCCCAAGGCTATCCATGTAATGCACATGTGGTTTCCTCTCAGTGGTCATATTGACCTGCTTTTCACGGCCTAAGTGCATGGCATCACTTACCCACTGCACAACTAAGTAGCTCAGATAAGGGGACACAACCACCACATTTAGGGATCAAAAATACAAAAGAGATTATCTTCCTGTCAGTCACTCCCTCTCGCTCTCCAACACACACACGCGGACAATGTCCCTCTTTTGCTCACTCAAGGGCAAAAGTAGAAACGCAATCCTTTTGTCTTGAACCGATTTTCAGTTTTAAAGCGTTGGGATTTAAAAAGGTTGGGCTCCATGCTGCTGCAGCTTCTTACTCTTAATCGGTTTTAGCATAAAATAAAATTTGATGCACGTACTGCTAAAATGGTCTTAAAAGCATGCGTGTGTTTTGAGGCCAACTAATTATTCTGAATTGATGGTTTAACATCCCACTCCAGATTTTCTGCACTACCTTCTCTGAACATGCCATAAGCAAAACGGTACTTCTCAAATGATTGACTGCTCTGGTTATGGTCTTAATAACAATTGCCATCGCCGAGCATTCCTTCTTGCGTATTTGTTGCGATGCTATGATTTTAGTGCTGACACAATATAAAGAAAATCTAATTTCAGTTTTAAAACACAGATTAGGAGTTCTGCATGTCTGCCTACATATTGGCCACTGCATACACTAATGAGTTACAAAATATCAGGTTTGTATTCAGTTTACCTTACATCTTCATTTCCTTTTCATTTCCTGGTCAAGAACAGAACTATATATATATATATATATATATATATATGTTTTTTTTTAACTTTGTTGTTAACTTTGAGAACTATATATATTTACATATACATATACATATACATATACATATACATATACATATACATATACATATACATATACATATACATATACATATACATATACATATACATATACATATACATATACATATACATATATATATATATACTCGACGACACATTATCAGTAGGGTAAAACTAACCTGTCTCACGACGGTCTAACCCCAGCTCACGTTCCCTATTATATATATATATTATATATCAGAGGAAGAGTGGCTAGAGACACCATCATGGGAGGACAAACCCCTACATGGGATGTACCATCGGCAGATAAGTGAAGTGGCTGACATCAAGAAATCCTACCAATGGCTGGAAAAAGCTGGACTGAAGGACAGCACAGAGGCACTCATCATGGCTGCACAGGAACAGGCTCTGAACACCAGAGCAATAGAGGCCAAGATCTACCACACCAGACAAGACCCAAGGTGTAGGCTGTGCAAAGAGGCCCCTGAGACAGTCCAGCACATAACAGCAGGGTGTAAGATGCTGGCAGGGAAAGCATACATGGAACGTCATAACCAAGTGGCTGGCATAGTGTACAGGAACATCTGTGCAGAGTATGGACTGGAAGCCCGAAGTTCAAAGTGGGAAGCACCCCCTAAGGTGGCAGAGAACGGGCGAGCCAAGATCCTGTGGGACTTCCAGATCCAGACTGACAAGATGGTGATGGCGAACCAACCGGACATTGTGGTGGTGGACAAACAGCAGAAGAAGGCCGTTGTAGTGGATATAGCAATACCAAGCGATGGCAACATCAGGAAAAAAGAACTTGAGAAGCTAGAGAAATACCAGGGCCTCAAAGAAGAGCTTGAGAAGGCCTGGAAAGTGAAGGCCTCGGTGGTGCCCGTGGTCATTGGGGCACTTGGGGCAGTGACCCCCAAACTGGAGGAGTGGCTACAGCAGATTCCAGGAACAACATCAGACATCTCAGTCCAGAAGAGTGCAGTGCTAGGAACAGCCAAAATACTGCGCAGAACCCTCAAGCTCCCAGGCCTCTGGTAGAGGACCCGAGCTTGGAGTGGGAGACCACCCGCGGAGGGTGAGAGGGGATTTTTTTTTTTTTTTTTTATATATATATATATATATATATATATATATATATATATATGTTTTCTTTTAACTTTGTTGTCATTTGCAAATCCACGCACACCTAAGGCAATGTTAGTGAAACATGACATTGTAGTTTGTCACTGCTGGCAGACAAATCCCATGGAGGGAAATACGTAGATGGATGGAATATCATGCTTTGTTTTATTACGAATGTTTCCATTTGCATGCAACCTGATGATGTTGCCACTTGAAATAAAGCACATTCTTACTCTAAGTGGATTTATAATACTTAGACTGATGATATTTATCAAGCCTGTTGTATCATATGATTTTGAGTGGATTCTCAGTTTGCTCTGTTGTATGAGTCTATCAGTCTTGCTGACAACAATTCTATTCAAGAAGGTGATGGATGAGGAATATCTTGCTTTGTTCGCTGCCACATCGCTGCCGACCCTGTTTTTACCGTCATCCTATGCATGATGTGTTGTCATTCATGGAGGTTTAAAAAGTAACAAGTCTATTAAGTACAGAGTAGAAAGCACATAATACATGATTTCATACCTAGGATGCAAAAGTAAAACTTGACTTTGGACTGTAGTTTAATACCTCAATATGTCTAATTTTATTTCCTGTTTAGGCTTCCCCATTCTCTGCATGACTTGTCTTATTATTACTGCTAGTCTCTCTTGCATGTCCTTGCACTCATCTGCCGCGATCCCCGTGTTCTTACCTATAATAAAGCTCTTTTTTTCTTCTTGTGTTCATTGTCTGCATGAAAAGACTAACAAAATATGTGCCTTTATTCTTTGGATTTTCACCAAGTATTTCAACAAATTATTCATGGTTTACTTGCTTCTTAAGTCGTGTAGCTTTTTTCCTGAATTTATATTGTAGTTAGTAGTCTAAGGTGGAGCACTTTAAAACAGATAATGCAAACACATTTACACATGAGGAAAGCAGAATCGCTCTTTGACTGGAGATTACAGCACAATTGAGGTCACTGGCAGATATGCAGGGGCTAAACAATTAACGCGCCGACAAGCAGATGTCTCCGCGATACAACGCACCAGCCAAATGTATTAGTCAAAAAAGCGCTTTAAGGCGATCTTTGTCAAGACAAGCCACTGCTTTATATCCTTATCAGGGTCTAATGTTTTGGTATGATATTAAGAACACACAGGTATTTCCTTTTTTTGTGGTTCCTGATAATTGTGTCTACATTTGTTGGTGGGTTGTGATGTTAAATATATATAACTATAAGTATAAAGTATCAGTAAGTGAAAGTATAAATATAAGTAACTATAAGTATACTAAGTATAAGTATACTAAGTTTAAGTAAGTATACATATAATTAAGTATAGTACACTTAGTATAAATATAAGTATACTTAGTATAAGTCAAAGTATAATTAAGTATACTAAGTATAAGTATAAGTAAGGATAAGTAAGTATCCGTATAATTAATAAAGTATACTTGTACTTCGTATAA
This sequence comes from Syngnathus typhle, assembly GCF_033458585.1. Taxonomy (NCBI): domain Eukaryota; kingdom Metazoa; phylum Chordata; class Actinopteri; order Syngnathiformes; family Syngnathidae; genus Syngnathus; species Syngnathus typhle. The sequence goes on from NC_083752.1 coordinate 8,346,803, forward strand.
ATACAAGTATACTTAGTATAAGTGTACTTAGTATAAGTACAATTATAAAATAAGTATACTAATTATACGTATAATTAAGTATAAGTATATTTTGTATAAATATACTTAGTGTAAGTACAAGTCTAGTATAAGTACAAGTATAAATGTAATCTAAAATTAAAGTGCCTTATGTGGTTTTCACATGGTCTCCCCATGCTTGTGTTGGTTTTCTCTGGCTTCCTTGAAACACATTTGTTTTCTAACGTGATCGGTTGTTTGTTTCTCCTCTCCACTCCACAGAAACCTATCATTATCTTAGCCCATTTAAAATGGCGCCCTTTTCGGTCAGAAAATCAACAATCCCAAGTACCCTGCTTATTATTGTGTTCACGTGTAAAATACATGTTGCAGATTAGAATAGAAGGTACTAAATAACTATTGTTACGGAGGAATAAACTGAGTCCAGCAGCTCTGGTCGTCAAGGTGAAAATTAGACCAGCTCTAAACAAATGTGTTTGGATTTACAGATTGAAACAGTAAGGAATAATAATAATAATAATAATAATAATAATAATAATAATAATAATAATAATAATAATAATAATAATAATAATAATAATAATAATAATAATAATAATAATAATAGATGATGAAGAGGAGGAAGAGGATGATGATTTTGATGGTGGTTTATTTTCATGTCCTCAGTATTGGACACTTGTCATGACAGTAATGGACTGCAATTCTTTTACATACGTAGTGTCGTGTGAAAATGTCACCCCCTACTGGCAGTTTGATAAAACGCAGCTTAGTGGGCTTTGCATTGGTACCAGGTGTCAGAAGTGACTGTGAAAGTTAACTAATATTATGAATAAATAAACTGATACATCAATAAAAAAACATAGATATAGAAACAAGCAGTTTTTCATTTCATTGGGAAAGCAAAAGCTTTGGCACATCTATGCTAAAGATGTATACATTTTCAAGTTTACCTCTTTCAACTGACCCGAGTCATTCACCCAATCTTCAACTGATGAGAGAACCTTTTGCACAAAAGCCCACCCATGGTTCATGTGCCAGTCAATGGATATTGCACCGGAATTTCTTTTCCTTCCACCGACCCTCATTCTACCCTCAATTGCTGCCATTTATGTCCTAAAGGCTGTCATCGCCACTCTGTGTGCTGATGCCTACAAGGCACCTCTCCTCCTCCTCTATTTTCCCCAATTCAGTCAAGCCTCTGGTTGTTTGTCAGGAGTAGAGGATGATAGCCCAGTTATTCACTTTAGCTTGCAGCTTCCCTCAAGCTTCGCCACCTCATTTTGGCTGCGTGCCCCAATAATTTTCATTATCTGGTTTATTGTAGGTATGCTATTGTGAAATATCTCTGGATGCATACCTGCATAGAATTTCTGTCGCAGAATTTTACATTATGGCTATTTGTAATTTGAGTAAGAGCTTGGGATGTTCTCTTTAGTTGCAAGTGATGCCTGTCAAGATTGCAAGGCAGGATTGTACCTGTAGAGGTCAGCACATGTCTAATCTTTTTTTCTGATGATCGGGTGGGTGACTGGGAAAATCCGATGTAATATGTAATTGTATACATTATGTAGATTCAGAAAGCCCATTATACTTGACACTGTGTAACCCAAAATGCAAATATTTGGCTCTCGTGGCGCTGGAAGCAATATTTTGCACAGAATAATAAACATCAGTTTATTTGTTTTTTTTCTTTAGAAAAATGGAACTCAATAATCATTTTGACACGTGGATACTGTACTCAAATAGTGTATTTGGATAAAATGGGAATAACAAGCAAATGACTGTAAAAGGTTGATGTCATAACCTGGATTAGTGAAGTGGTTGGGACTAAAATGCTGAGTGCTGCTGACCAACTGTTAATTTATGACAACAGTGGTGTTGATCAGGTGGTTTGTTCCCTGCTGTATATATTAATTCTATTTTGGATAATATATTCCCTCTTGAAATTCTACCCCACATTGAGTGGTTTGAGGAGTACTTTATCTTGCCAATTATAATTAGCTGGAATCCCTCAATGTCACAACATGCCAAAATGGATTATTGACTAAATTTATAACTGTTCAACGCCTCAGGTTAAGTCTATAACATATAAATCAAATCTTTCTAATTTAATTTGCAAATTAATTCCCAACAAAATGGGTCACATTTAGATGACTGAATGCCGAGAGATTATTTATTTACTTTATTTATTTACTTATTTAGCTTCAACAACTCACCAGTTCCACGACCAGGAAGCCAAACTAATCTCAAGAATAAAACAGTTTAAAACATGCTGTTGTCTGTGTTGTTTTATAACTGCAAAAAGGAAATCATAGAAATATAAAATGTACAATAGTGGGAAGAGTGTGAATTATTGAAAAGAGAAAGGTATGCATGTTAGTGGTATGGAACACGTTATGAGTACTTAATATTAAGATATAAATTATAGCATCCCTTATGCCAATGGATGTGGCACAAATATGTCTCCTGGCACCAAACTCCCCCAAAGTGATGTAACGCCTACAGACACCAAAACTGCTTTGGCAGATTAAAAACCAATAGCCAAATCGTTGCAAAACTTTTGCCCACCCTCTTTATGTTTGGGGCATAAAGATTTGAATGGAGTCAGTCAGTTGACACATGTTTTCCAGCATGCTTGCCCATCTGACAAGTATTGTGGATAGAAACTCCCGTAGCAGTCGGCAGAGCCAGTGAAGAAGGACTAATTCCACCTCCCACAAGTCCTTCAAAAGTTGATTGCCTGGGTGGGCAGCATTGGAGGCAATTCCTTCTGCCCACCTTTTTACTCTGCTGTGAGGTGAATGTTCAGTGGGGATCTCGCAGCAAACACTAACTGTCATTCAGAAAATACACTGCACTTTCTCTCCTGCTGCAAGGAAAATGGATCGTGGCACAAGTGGAGGATATGCGTGCACTTGTGTGCCTATGTGCCCGTTCACTGCCTATTTTACATATACGGTTAATCCTACCAGCCTTAACGACTTAATGGGGGATTCATTTTCTTTTATTTGCTGGAGAGCTGTTTAGTATTTATCCTACGCTGTATATATGATTATATTCCACTTTATTGGAAATATGCAAGCATATTCTACCCTCAGTTTGCCAATTGCAGTTAAAATTACGTCCAGTTAATATGCAAATACCTAAGAGAAATAATCCCCGTATGGAATGAGTGTTTGATGGGGTGTGTAAATTTTACACAATGTCAGGAAATGTGTCAAACTTTTTTCCGTATTGGGACTGAGCCGAGCTACTGGGGTTTGACAGGAGCTTCAAATCTTGGCACTTCAATATTACATGATATGACACACTGTATAGAAGCTTTTGCACTAGTAAAGCCCATGATGCAACTTCTGAAAAAACAGCACTCATTTTCAACTCCTCACACTTCTTTGGATTTGGGTTTTAACATTTTCGGGATTAATACCTGATATCAAAAACTGATTAAACCACTTGTAATTCTTGTTCATGGGAACATCTGTTGAAATGACCGTCTTGTATTCTGAATATGCATGTACTGGCCAAATCTTTAGGGACATTTACTCAGTTAAATAAGCCCCAATAAAAGCTGCATAAATAAAATACAGTCATTATAATAATAATAATAATAATAATAACTGGGATTTATATAGCGCTTTTCTAGGTACCCAAAGTCGCTTTACATGTGTGTGTGTGGGGGGGGGGGGGGGGCTGGGGGAGGAGGGAGGAAAAAGAACAACATTATTGGGAAAGAAAACTAAGAAAGAAAGAAAGAAAAAAAAATTATGAATTTATTATTTATTATGATTATGAATAAAATAATGTTCAAATTTGAAATTAGAAACACCTTTATATTTGTTTCTCTTCTAACTCGGTGTACACATTTGCATCCTTCAAGGAGAGACATACCGGTAGATATAATTGCAGTTTTCATCAAGTCAAAATTCAGACACAATCTTGGATGATATGGAGGTATACCTAATGAATGCATTCAAACAATCTGCCGTATCAGCAGGCTTTATCAATGAATAAAAAAAATAAATGGTGGTCATCAGGATGAAGTATGCTGATGATGGGTTTAACTTCCTTGTTCAGCTAATGGCTGGATTCAAAGGCAGGGGCTGAAAAATACTGCAGGATCAATATGAAGCACTTATTCTGATTGGGCACAGTATCCACAAACAACTAGCCGAGAAGGTGTTAGTTTGCTTTTACCCCGAGCCTTTGTGTTGTCTTCTTTTCAGAAAAGTAAATCCAATCCCAAGGAAAATGCAAGAATTACTCGAAATGGCGCACACGCGTGTTCAAGGAGTTATACGCATTATCGTATAAGTTCAAAGCCATTCATCTTTTAACACTTAACTTGTCAAACATCAATTTACTCCATATTAAATTGGCGTTATCTAGCTGTCAACTCTATTATAGTACAAACAACACCATGCCTTTTTACTCTAAAAGGGACATTGCCTCTGGCCTTGAACATGTCATTTGTGACCATTTACCAAATGTTGAGCATATGACAGCCCATCAATAGCCGTGCTATTTTTAGCTTTGTTCACGCACAAAAGCCTGAGGAGTTGCTTAGATGAAAATGTATTCATCTTCCTCAACAAGTCAATTTATGAGTATAAAAAGGTAGACGGAGAACTCAATCAGCTTTGACTCTGTCTTTTGGTTTGATGCAAAACTATACCAATGTCAACATTTTTACGGTTGCATGCAAATGAGTATCAGACTTGTTATCATTTTGTACCATGTATTCTTTACCCGGAATATATTCCACCCATAGTTTTAATCAGGGTGATTGGGATCCAGAGTACATAGCTGCAACTGTGATTTGTAGCTTCTTGCCAGGCAGGTCCATGATAGAGTCGAGTCCTGCATTTGCCTCATTCAAAGACTTGAGCTCAATGAATCTTCCGCCTTTCAACTTGATTTACACTCACAACAACCAACACTCCTTCACTCTCTTTTTCTTTCCCTCAAGTGGTAGCTTTCAATTGCAAATGTATGCATGTTCTGACACGAAGCCGGTGGATAAAATCAATAAACATTTTCTTTAATGGATGCCGATCAGCTATTCCAATATGTAACACGCAAGTTTTACAGTAATTAAGGACTATTTATGCCAGTTATTTAACTTCCAACTACATGTCCAGTAAACATGATAATTTTATTCCTGGAACCGTAAATATGCTGATATTACACTCCCCATTTCCCAAAGACACTAAACACAAGACTGTTTTTGACTATTGCTGAAGTGGGCCTGCATCACAATGTATGGCGTGATTCCAAATGTCCTCGATTAATTTCTGACTTGTCAGAGAAGACCATCTGAAATGTGAGACAGTGTGATCGGTTATATTATATTCTACTGTTTAACCATGTAGTCTACTGTACTCGCATTATTGTTAATCGATATTCATACGCAAATCCGTCCAAGTCCTCATCTTCGGTATCCAAATTAAACAGTTGGGCAAGTTCGCCATTAAACATAGTACCAAGTTCTTTCTCGTCGTTGTCACGTTGCTCTTCTGCAATGATCCTGGCTTTCCAGAAAGCTCTAATTGTGCCTCGTAAGCCTGTCTCGTCATCTATGCCATTTTAGACGGTCCAAATGCTGTTTTCTTTGCACAAACGATAGTATTTATGTATTTATTTATGACGGCGGAGGTACGTACGCAACGTGTTGCGTACAGTCCTTGGATTGGTTCACCGCCCCGATCTACGTAAAACGTAATGCCGTCTGATTGGTACATCGGGTCTTCATATTACATCGGGTCTTCATATTACTCTGTATAATACGGAAGCCAGACAACTTAACATATTTTGGAATTTGGTCCACACAAAAGGTATTAAAAGGTGCACCTTCGTTTTTTGAGGAAGGTAAAGTGCGCCTTATGGTGCGGAAAATACGGTAGGTTTAAATACGGGAAGCCTGATCATCCTTGCGTTTTTTCTACAAATTAATTGGAGTCCACCAGAAGGTTGGACATGACGTGAAGACACACAGGCCTGTCTATTATAGCTCCTATAGAACTTATCAGAACGCAAGCCAACCATGAATATGAAGACCGGTGAGTCAGGGTTGTCTTAAGGGAGAAATCTGGAGAAGGTGGTATATCTGCTGCTTAAAGCTTCCAATTTGCGCATTGGCCTCCAGCATCCATAAAAGTATGTCCAATACATTTATTCATTTTTGAACTGTAAGTATCGTAATTCTCGGACTATAAGTCGCGTTTCTTTTCATACTTTGGGTGGGGGGGGCGACTTATACTCGGGAGCGACTTCGCTGCCTCGTCGTTATTTCACAAATCTACTATATAACTATATTGTAGCCAGGGCTGTGGACTCGGTCGGATTTTTGCACCGAGTCCGAGTCCGGCCTCTTGACCATGAGTCCGAGTCCGGCTGTCCATTTTTTCTGTTAATTCATGTGACTGCTTAGTCTTTATTCAAGGCTAATTTAGATCAAAATCTAAATAATTACAACAGTTTTGTGATGGCTTTGTCTTTATTAAACATATAAACGAATACAATAAACAGATACTTTCAAGTTTTAATCATTAATTACACCATTATAGCTCAGACATTTCTCTAAACACAAATAATTAGTGACGACCCCTTATTTGGAAAGCGAAAAACCCATGTCGTACGGCGTCAGCACTATGTTGTTTTCAATAAAAACATGAAGAACTCATGTTTGCGTCAGTCAATTTTAATTTTTATAAAGGATTATTCTTAAAACATAGTGCTGACGCCGTACGACGCCGCACGACATCGTTTTTTCGCTATAATTCGGTATAATTCGAGATAGTCCACCCTCACCCAAAGTTAAGGTTTCATGGGAATATTATTGTCATAATTGTCTGGACCATATATGATAATTGTTTAATGGTAGTTATTGATAGATCTTGAAGATGTCAAGTTATAGGTGCATAAGACTATGTTGGTCGCATTCATGCATATAGCACGTTCATTGTAAGAGGGGAAGAGATGTTGTGTATTTTGGGCTAACTCAAATTCCGTAGTAGAAAAACCCCGGAAGTGGGATGAGCATTCTGTGTTGTTGTGGTACGCCCTGTGAACGCACTGTGAGTAAGGAATAAAGCAGTTATCATTCACGTCGTTGTCCGACCTATTCTTGCTATCTAAGAACCTGGAAAATAGTAAGGATATAACATATATCACGGGTCATTACGACGAGTTTGGTGGAGTTTTTACTGCTTCTTCCAACTCCTACCGCGCTGACTGTAACCTGACACTCTCTGGCTGCATCTTGCCTCTTTTTTTTACTGTCGGACTCGGTGGACTCGGTCAAAACCAGCACCGAGTCCGAGTCCGGCAAAATGACCGAGTCCGACCGAGTCCGAGTCCCCGAGTCCGAACCGAGTCCACAGCCCTGATTGTAGCGTTAACAAAGTTAAAAAAAAGACGTGGGTTTGGTAAACGGCTCTTTATTTAACAAAACAAACAGGCGTGTGGCGGCGTGGACTTCCAGCTACGGAAGTGCGACTTTTAGTCCGAAAATTACGGTACTGTGAAGACATTCTGAATGAGCTGTAAGTTAAGATCATGTTTGATGCTTTACTAATATGACCGCTGCCCTTTGAATCTTGTGAATTATATCTGAACATACACCTCTCGCAAACAAAATTCAATTATTATTATGAAGGTCAACTTTGTTGTCAGCTGGGTAATATGCTACGTTCTTTGTTGAAAGGTGAGCCCAATAAACGGGCAGAAAAAAAAACACATACTCTACTCAGCTATTCCCAAACCGGGTACAGTCTGCCATAAGAAATTATTAGGGGTAGCACAGGAAATGTATCTTAATTCGTCAGAGAATTATTATTTAATAATCACAAATACTGTAAATGAACCTAGCTGCTTCCATTCATACAAAAAAACAAGTCATGGCTTCCTGCGATATAGTATGATTTGTGTTTAATCAAAGAGGCACTGATTTTGCTCTTGTACAATAAAAGTTAGAAATCAATGCTCTATATGATTTTATCACTCATAAAGATGTTGATTGAGCCATTTAGCACCTTTTACAAGCTCAAATGGCTCAACGCAAGTCCTGGAAAAATGACACGAGACTGCTGCCCCCCAGGTAACACCGGCACCGTCCATCCACGGTTCAACCAAGCCTTGCAGTTTCAACATATCTGATGTCATCATGGAGTAATGGCTGTCTCCCATTTCACATCTTGCATTCTAATCTAAAACGATGATGCAATTTGCAGCAATATAATAAAATGCAATTAGAAAGTAAAAGTATTGCTCGGAGCCAAGGCAGGTGAAATTTGTAAAAAGATAATTTTCATTCTCTTTCAAATATTATTTTACCTCACATGGAAAAATATGCATATACTGCAATTATTTTTGCTCTAATGTCAACACTATATAAGTGGCATAAAAAATACAAACTAAACTTGATCATTTCTGGAATATTATATTGTCCTGCATTTTGACAGGGTATATATTCCAGCACATAACTGGCAAGGATTAGCCTGTGTATAGTCATGTCCAATAATACCTCCACAGTACGTTGAGCAAATACAGGTTACTGGAAAGAATCATTCCGCTGTTGATTATTGGAAAATAGCCAAGTGAGGGAAGAGCGGAAAAGCTTTCATTGTGCATGGAAGCATGATGAGTGCGTCGCGCGGGTGACTGAATTGATTAATTTACTTTTTAAAGTGTCAAAGCAGAGGATTCAGTGATGGGGCAAACCCTTTCAAATATTGAAAAGGGTGAATGTTCTTGTGAAAAACCTATTAATCACCGAGATTTTCCGTCGTGCGGATGAATCAGAGCATGGTGATTCTGTGCCTACTTCTACGGAATCATTAGCTACCACTGTCGCTCACTCTGAAGCATACATGGCGGCTAATCAGTAACTCTAATGGACACAGTTCATAACTGTCAATCGGGTTGAGGAACCCACAGAGGAAGACTAAGAGCATACCAACAATTGCAAGAAGCCTTTCCTGCATCAACTAAAATGAAGTGTCCCACGTATTATTTTACCTCCTCATTTAACGCTCCAGGAGATTCGAACACAATGTCGTCCTATTCTTATATTCAGCCAAGCGAGGTGATCTCCCTATAATTAAGGCAACCTTATCGACGCTGTTCCCGGGCGAGTGCACGTATGAGTACCTGTGTTGTCGATGTTTCATCTTTATTAGCCCGAGTATGGTAAGCCTAGCTCTTCATACACTAATCCCCAGCTAAAGAAACAGCTTTCAAGGAATTAACATCAAAAGCAAAGCTTTGCATGCCAACGGGGGAGCTTTCAATAGAGCCCGCTTCAACTATCTTCTAAGTATTTTCAGAGCCTCAGGGATAAAGTGGAAGTTAAGTTTGACTTGCTTGGTGCTCTCCTTCAAGTCTTTGACCTTGTTTTCAGGTTTCTTGATAATCCCTGAGATGCTTGAATATGAGCAGTGTTGAGGGCAGTTCCACGGGGCAATGCCAAAGGTGCTTTTTTGTTCCCTTTTGAGGCTTCAGAGTGCAATCTTGATCCAAATCATACTGCATATTACCAAATTGCGGCGATTTAGGTTTGCATTTGAGTATAATCAGCATGCACGTGGTGTTATAATAGGACCTATGAAGTTCAATTATTCTCTCACAAATCAGTGCTCCATGTAGTGACGTTGCCGGCCGGTGATGATTGCTGGCCCCCCGTATTTTCCCCGTAACACTTCAAGTCTTGAAAAGAATGAGCTCAGGGACAATGATGGCGATTCATTTTTGTCTCCAATGTGATTTTCCAAGAAATTGAAGGAGTGTGGCAGTTGGCTTTGTAGCTTGAAGCAAAAACACAACCTATGCCTCACAAATTGTGAGGTCTGGGAGGAATTCTCTTCGGTAACATGAATAGCTTGTCTAATCTTAATGTCCCATTAGGCTGTTATCAGAAAATCTTTTCCCCTTCCAAATCTGTTGTCGACTTTCTTGGAAGAAGGTTATTTAAGGCATTTATTATCCAGAACTCTGTGACACTGAGACATGTAACTATTGGAAACAGCCTAAGACATTCCCCATTTTTCCCAAGTAGCACTCTTCCATTAGCACAGTCATGATGTCATAGAGCAGCGGTAAAGGGTAATGTAGCACTTAGAATTGTGCTTTAATCGCTCATGCCGAGACAAAGCGCCTGTCTTTGACTGTGCACAAGAGACAGGATCTGCAAATTCATTCTTGACACACACTGTGCAAGTTGGACACAGAGACAATCACCAGAATCTGAATCCTAAAGAGCTGGATTCAAAGAGCACACACATTATAATGATACTTCGCGAGCCAGTTTGCAACATGTTGCCCTGCTTGTCCTTGTATTTTGTCTCTTTGTGTATTCTAAACTTAGTCACCCTTGTTTTGAAGTACTCTATGTAGGTTTATTTTTGCCAAACACGTTTTCACGTGTGTTGGAATTAATGCAGGAGATTCCAACCTCCCGGTTGTGTTTATTATGTGGCAGAAGGGAAGAACACGTCTTTATTCCATGACTGTCTGCCAACAACTGTGGCTAGAGACAAGTCATCAAAGACACAAAGAGAGGATGATATCAACAAAGGACAAACACATCACCGCACCCCTAACTGTAGCTGGATGAGAGGCCTGGTACTGAGGTCCGCCACAATATGACACATTTTCAGTCCTGGAAGAAAACCTCTTGGAGGCTGCAAAACATTAATGACCTGAAACATAAAGCCAGAGCTATGATGGAAGAGATTATTCGTGGGTTGGAATGAACCAGTCAAAGTCCAGATCTTTTTTTTTTTATACTCACTGGAACGCACCATACTTCTAAACTAGAGCGGAAATATTATAATAATAAATGTGGGCATATCCAATCTGCCAATGCTAATGATGAAGTTGAAGATACCGCCCTACATTTAACAGAAGACAAAAAACTCTCATAGAGACGACTGGGAACAAACACTTGCACAGGAGATTAGTTCCCAATGTGCACTGGGGTAAAAGCAGCCCTGAATAGAAGTGATTTAATGAGTAGTGGTGGGGCCTGACAGGCACGTCTCTCATTAGACAGACAGAGTTTTAATTAGAATGAGCACAGTGGCACTGTAGGTGTTTACATTTAGAGAGAGAATCTATGCCACGGGCAGAGGGGATCACACTGCTCACTCCTTCACAGAACAGTGTGAGATGAGAATGTGGAAAAAAAAAGAATAACAAATTCAACAACTTCACATAAGTAAGCACGGCAGTGAGAGCATTCATTAGATATCACCAACCAGCACGGTGTCATTTTGAGGTTTGTTTTTTAAAATGCAGCATCACATAGGGCAACGGCAGGTTAGGTCTCTGACTTTGAAACGAAATTGCAGCTAGTTGTTGGAGGGATGCTAAACATAATTCTTACCACTGTTGAGGTGGTCCTGTTCACCAAACCATCTGAATGACAGCTCATTTTAGCATTTGCACACTACATGACTCCGACATGTCTCATTCTGTGCCTGCATGTATATTTGGTCTGTTAGAACATGTATTAAAAACAGGCTGAAAATCGAATTTCCGTCGAGGGATCATGAGTTTGATTCATGTAAAAATATGATGCATAGGGAAACTGTAGCGTTTTTAATTTGTTCACGAATATGACAGACAACCCCGAGCAACTTCGAATGAAATCTTGCCATAAATGTTTATTTATATCCCTCGAGGACAAGAATGTACCACACGTCAATGCCATGGAGTTGACATTTTGAGAGGATAAATATGTTTCAGATGATTGTTTTATAGGGATAAACCCATTTTAAATTTATTGCATCAATTCAGTTTCCAATTGCCCAATTAGTTTGTTTAGAATTTTTTTCGAGAGATATTTCTAAAATATGACTGAGTGACACACCTTTATTTATAACACCCAGTTCAATAAATTGTTTGAGTCCAGATTTTGTTACGATCCTCTGTTTTCAAAGCTAAAGTCCTTCCAGATAAGCTACTACAAATGAAAGCAGTTCAAGTAGGCTATCAATTGGCAGATGCACACAAGGGCCACTCAATCTCCACGCAGCAAAAGAAAGTAAACAAACAGTTCGGTATTGGCGGTTAGCACCAAAATCAACCACTGGTAGACAAAATTCAGTGGTGGTTGCTGGCTACAAATAAATCTGTATGTGAAAATCACTGAAACTGTAATTGATCAGACTGGTAAGATCTGACTATCATTTATGACAAATCAGCCCATCTGATACAAACAGTTTGGTGGAGAGTCTAGTAAATATATGAGTCATCCCCAAAATGCTCTGCAAATATAAACCTATATGGGAGAAAATCCCAACCATCATCATGATTCTCTGATCAGCATGCAGGGAAAGGGGCCATTATCATGGGAATGACATCGAACTGTTTTATTGGATGCTGCTTTACCCAACATTAGTGTGAATGCCGGTCTTTCTGTATATTAGAAAATCTACTGCCATAAACCTGTACCTCTGTAAAGTTAATGAATCTCACATGGGAGGGTGGGAGACGTAGATCTACTGTCTTTCTCCGTCCCATCCCAATAGAATTGTTCATTAGGCCACCCCTCATTGCATACCATCACGTTCCGTCTGCATGGCGACAGACACATTAGATGTTGCGATTGATGCTGCCCTGGGTGCAGGCAGCTAAATTATATTGATCACTGGTTAGATGTGTTACCTCGTAGCCATGGGAGCAGGTCTTAATGATGCAAAGACACACTTTAATGGTACTGCTCTTCAACCAAGGAATTCACTTCTGGTGCAAGCGGTCCTTGTCACTGTAGTTGTGTACGATAAAGCAATACGATTACAATTCACACAGCTCATTGCACATTCTGACTAGAAACGCAACACAGCGGCTTGCTATAATCACTGTTCGATGGACAAATAAAGCTGTTGAAGTGTCATGGTTGTGTGAAGGGCGCAAATGCCGTGTCACCGAATAAGAGGTAAATCTTACTCCTGGTCTGTTGTAGTGAGCGATTTGGAGACCCCGCCCCGCAACGTGCTGCTATGTTTACATGGAAAATTCTAAGCAGCCATTGCAGCACACAGTCGCTCAATTTGTTACTTGAGCACTAAAGTCAGGGACACAGTACATGGCCTTAAGGGCCAATTCCTATTTTCCCTAAGTGGACACTGACTCCGGTTGTGTGCGTGCTTTTATCCCCATGACTGTGATCTGCTTTTTTTTACCTACCTATTGTTGTGCTATTACGCTTGCTTTCACTGTCTCTTTCCGTATCCCCTCCCTTCCCTTGCCTCTTAACTGGGCTGCGTTATACGACGCACAGCAGTGTAATTAGGACAGTGAGAAAAGTTCTGTGTCGCCTGGAGTACGATTAAATGATTTTCTTTCCCCAAAAACATTTTGTGCTCTGAAATGGGAATTGAGGTGTTTAAGTTTCTCTTCACACTGACATGGCACGTAAATAAAATTGTATTGTATATTTGACTTGCGGCACTCGGTAGCTGAATTGTGTCACTTATGACTAATGAAAGTAATATTCATCCATTAATCAGTAGCCACACCAATTCGAACTCGTGTTGGGCCTGTGAGGTCTTCCACGTAGCTTCGTTGTTCCTGGATGGGCACTAATGTTTCATAATGACTACGGTATAACTTGCACACTCTATTATTTATGGCTTCCTTCTGACACATTTCCTAACAGAGGGTCACAATTTGGTCCATGTGTCTGCTTAATTGTAAGTGTGCTGACGAGGGTGGAAGTTACCCAGACAGCTGGTGGAACAACTGTTTACCTCAATTCTGCATCTCCTATGTGTGTTAACTACAGCCCCACATGGTATTGAAAAGTGGGATGTTACACTAGAGTCTTGAATAAGCAAATGCAAACTCTGAAATAAAGGAGAGTGTTTGTTTGTTTCATGCATATAGACAAAGTTTAAATCTGCCGTTGGAGGCCAGCATTCGTAGTGATATATGTATCAACCACAGAATTTCAATATAAATAAAAGAAAATGATAATCAAGAAAAGTCCATTAATTGTTAGATCGAACTTCATATCAACGAAACACTGTTGTGCATTTAAATACACCCAGTGTATTTCTGTAACTGAATATCTTTAATTGAAATCGAGTCGTTTTTCTGAGTTGGTATTTCACATATTTATTATGGGCACTCTGGCGTTTTGCGCCAAGTTGCAGATTGAATTGTGCCGATACTCTGTATGAATGCAGTGCCCCAAAATGCAATGCTGAATAGACAGAGAAGGATGATGCATTTCCAACAGTGCTGAATCACAAATCTGGGAAATTACATTATGTAAATGTGGTGTTTAAAGTTTATTCAGGCTTGCATCTACTTTAATGCTTTTGATATAATGCGGTGTAAATTTAATTACCCTGAAAATTAAAAACACACAACTCAGACGGTAAATACAATGGAAGTATTTCTACTATTTTATAAGTGGGGTTTGTGTCAGAGTTAAAAAAAATAAAGAAAACATGCAGAGACAAATTTGCTACAAAGTAAATGACCTTTGAACATTATTTATTTATTCTTAAGTTCCATTGTGGTGTATCACAATTAAAACACAAATTACAATACGTACATTGTGTTATGATGGCAGATTGGAAAAAGCAAATGAATTTTCTTTAAGTAACAATCAACAAGAGCAGTTATAGAGGCAGGTATTCTTTTTTCTTTGTTTCACATGATTGTCCTGATTATTCATGCTCACTGGTTCATTCTTGTGAAACATTTTTTTTTCTCTCCCCTGTTGATCCTGCATTTTAATTAGTCATTGATTCAGCGCATCAACCTCTATTGTCAGATTCGAAAGCCATGTTGAGTCAAATTCTCCAATTGTTCCGCTTGACTGTCCTCAGTATCTTGTGCTGTTGTGTTTTTGGTTTGATGAAACATTTACCAGACTGAGTATCCTGTTTGTTGGGGTCATTGCAAGAAAGCATTTGTACCCAGAAAAAGCCATGGTGGAGAAAATGCAAACTTGAGAATCACCTTTTTACAAATATTTAACTTAAAAATGCACAAAGGCACACACACTGTAATAAAAACTACCGAATTACTGTTTTAAAAACAAAAACAAATCAAAATCGATAATGAAAAATTCCAAACTAATACAACTGTGGTGAAAACAAATGACACTGTCAACCCTTCAGGAATTACCGAAAAGGTCACACTTAAGTCTCTGCCTCTAGTGGGCATTTTCTTCTGAGGGTAAAACAAGGAGATGCTGAGTAAAAAGTAGTTTGTCTTGATGACGATGAGGAGCGGTATTGGCAGAGAGATCTGCAACTGAATGGCTATTGAGAGGTCAACGTCTTGATTGTTGACATTTCTCTAGACAGGATATTGGTTAATGGGGGAGGGCCTACCTTGTAGTCTATGGTCGATCATGTGACCTTTACCTTTGTACTGCATTTACCTCTTTACATATTACAGTATATTTAAGTGTATTACATATTACAATGTAAATGTAAACTAAAAATGTTATCTTACGTTGGCTGCCATCACATTTCTAATAAAAAGGACACAATTGGGTTATCCGATAGACGCCTTCCAAAAGCTTTGTGCAGACTAAAAGGCTTGGAAACGTCAACCATTTTGTTCAGCCTCGAGGTTTGGGTAGGTTCTTTGTTTGTGGGTGCTCAAAGGCTTAGAAAGGCCAAATGCTTATCACAGACCAGAAGACCTTTAAGGCTTTAAGACCACCTGCTCACAAAACCTGACTCTGCTGCTGCTTGTAATGCTCTTGCGCAGTGGACAAGAAAACACGCCTTTAGTTTGAAAATACTGTCATCCTTTCCCGCCCTTCAAGTTAGCTAATATTTACCAAGTTAGGCAAGTTACGATAAAAATAATCAGGAATGATTTTCTTTCTGGGTTATTTTCTTTGTTTCAGCTAGAATCTCTAATTCATGAATGATGAAACATTTTTCTACAATCTTTTTAGTCATAAAGGGAAATGTGCTTTCGGCAGTTTGCAAACATATTTTATTAAGGCTGCGTTAGACTTATATATAATCACATCAATATAATTTTCAGTAGTAGTGTGCTCGTGTAGTCGCATGATGGACGGTAAGGAATGTGCAGGCAACTGTATGAACTTATTTTCTACAAAGTATTGTGGAACAGGATGTCCAGACAGGGAGGACTTCTTACAAGGACACCTCGAGAGGAACGCGAATAACAACTCGTCATGGTGGTCCAGACCCAACCGCCCACAACTGAGACCAGACACCTGCGCTGAGCAGCGGATGACCATCGACCAATCACCACACAATATTTTGCATGCTTGAATATTCATATTGTGTTTCTTTAAAACTGGGCAACCCGGAAGAACGTGTTGTCTCTTGATGGTCACAAGAACACACGAGCTTTAGTGTGTGAGGGACCCGGGGGACCCAGGTGCCTGTATTAGCTTGCTTTGTCAGGATTAAACAATTGGTAAATTCGGCCTAATTGATCTCCTGGTCTTCTCTTTGACAGAACGAACTCGCAAAATTGTTAGGTGCGACAGTGTGTGGATTAGGACATAACAACTCTTGTGTTAAGTGTTGATCATAATTTGGAGTCAGATCAATAACTAAAATCCGTAGCCTAACAGTCAGCTGCACCTTTGCAGTCCGTCCTTAATTCGGCTATAGCTTGATATTTCCCTTTGCTCATGCAGATACCCAAGCTGCCCTCCTACCTGGTTGCCATGGGAACAGTTGTCACATGACGTAGAAAAAGACAAACTTCAAATGATAGAGGCTTGGCTCCAAGGAGGTTGTTCGCTGCCCTCACAATTCATCTGACACGGTTGCCTAGGAAACAAGAAAGTGAGACAGGAAGCTGAGAAGAGATGTACAGTAAGTGCTTGTTTGTTTGGAAAACAGAAAAAAAAGCCACTCTGTGCCTTCCTTATGTGCTATTATTTAGAACTAGTCACTGTCTCGTACTATCCTCTTTGTCATTCCTGATGCTCAGCTCTCACTCACAGAAACACCAGATTTGTAACATAACCAGGCCTCATACCCGGATCGAGTATATTCAGTTTTCATCTTCAACTTAGAGCAATTAATAAACTTTGTGGCTGGAAATAAGTTCTTCCATCTGATTGCCGGCACCGTTTAAAATGCTAAATGACCCACTTGTCTTTTAACGATAGCATTACTTTTGAAGAACAAATGGAACATTCCCACAACTTATTTATTTCACTCCTCTCATCATGAAACGAAACGCCTTTCCACAAAGTGAGGTCACAGGAATGAGCTAACCGCTGTCTGCAAAGTAAAAAGTTCGATACTAAGTTGACCCACTTGTTCTAATGACTTACCCTCAAATCCAAAGCTGAGAAGTAGCACAATGATGTTTCTGCACTAGTATCTTATACTATAAATAACAAAGGGGGGCTCCCCAACAATCAGCATTTGATCAAGCTACTCTCTGCCTTGCAATCATGAAAGAGAATACATTAACCTAATATCCTAATAGCCAGAGCTTTGATTTTCTTCAAATCAAAGGAATAGAATCCATGAAATATTACAAACACATCCTCGCCTCCTAACAACAGAAAAAAATGCATGTCCTTAGTTTCCAGGTATCGCATTAAAACTCATTTTGAAACTGTGAATTGTATGATTTTTTTAGCGATTCATTGTATTTAATAGAAGGTGGCAGTGTGATTAGACTTGATGTTTCAATCTTCCCAAACTGTACACGTTTCAACATCAGCAGCAAAACCCAGTTTTTGGACTGGATAACAACTGCAGACCTTGTACTTTTTTTGCTTAATATTTTGTTTGCTCACTTATATCCAGAAATAATCAAATGCAACTGTTTGCCTGTAAGGTCAAATTTTTTTTGACTTATCCAAGCAAGGTCAATGTCAAATGCAAAATCCTGGACCTGCCATGCCTGGAATACTCAATCCCCGCCTTTGTGCCAGGACCCCTGTTAATGTGCTTCCATGTGTTTATAGTGTTGCAGTTGGCTCATACAAAGCAAAGCATGGCTGAACCCAGTATTGTATGATGTATTGTTCAAAGTGAACCCCAAATATTGTTGCCATAAAACCACTTATTCACCTTGAATGAGTCACCACAGAATGTGTGAATAATTAAAACTCAAAAACCAATATATTTGCTGTATTATGAATGGAGGCCATGTGATCATAATTCCTGCCATCCTGTTTATTATCAATGGCTGGCTTATTGGCAAATTGTTGGCAGACAATCGCCATTTGGCTGGGAAACTCCTGCAGCAGTTGAATTAATTGCAGGGAGTGCTTACAACTTTTTTGACCATCATGAGTGGAACAAAAATGGTTATTGGTATTGTGGTTATATTTTATTGTGTGTTGACGTGGATTTTAATCTATATTTTCAGGCGGGTGTCATCATAATAACATGGGCAAACGCATGGTAATTATAGCTGCTGGTTCTTCATTGATCCCTGGGCATAAAAGGTGAAACTGAAAAAGAATAGCGGGACCTTTAACCTCGACTTGGATCAATAAACCTTGTGGAGTCCCTTTTGCTTTGAAAGAAACCCGTACAAGCATTAAACTTCTGATCCCAACTCTCAAAAACATAATTAAAAGAAGAAATGTTGGCTATACGTCTGCTGTGTTGATTTGTGATGAGCTGATGCTGCCTTTTACTTTTCATGTTTAGAAACCCATTCTTTCTCAGATAAATTATTCACATTTGTTTTTGAACCAGCCTTTGTGAAATTGGAATACACTAAATAATTGATGTGTGTGTCATTGATGATAGGGTTTGCATTAAAGGTAATACACTTTCTGTCATTCCACAGGGCAGATTCTTGCCTGATCTTGTTATTGCACTAAAATAGATTTCCCAAGATTCCATCGTGCCACAAGGCATCAGTCACCATAGTCTGCAAGGAGAACCACATGAACAAAAACCAAAAAAAAAAAAAAAAAAATCCCATCTCATGATGCTACAGTAACATATATTTAAATCCAAATATAAGTCATGGTAATTATTCCCATAACGGAAAAGAAAACTCCCAAACAAATAGCTCAATAAGATTTAGAGTAAACCACCTTCTGCAATGATGACAAATCTACATTGTGAATTGGAATTAGGGTCTCTATTCAATGCCTCCTAATGTGATTTCCTGCCAGTGACTGGGGGTAAAAAATGAACACGTTCAAGTATTTGACAAATTTGCTGTTCGCTGGAAGATAATGTGAGACCCATGCAATTCACTCAACACGAACTTCTGTAATTAATGACAAGAAACATGGAGGCTGGTTTCTTTATGTTTCCACATCACAATCAAATGTGTTATTATTGAAGGTTTAACATGGAAATTATTTATTTTTCACTTGTATTCTTTCAAATCTGCAATGAAAGGGACAGAGGAAGTAAAGGACCTTAAATCAAATAGTTCTGCTTCTTGCTCAGTAGTAATTATTGTTAGAACAGCTGCCCAGATACTGCATATGATTTATGACAGAACATCATGGGTGTTAATAGATTTTTTAATTGGTGCACATGTTTAGAAAAATAGCTGTCTGCTACAACATGTACTGAGAAGATGTTAGCTATAGCGCACTTGTCCCATGGCCAGTCAACTGAGTGTGGCATTAGACAAAGAGGGTGATGATATACTGTACTCCAAGAAAACCCAATTAAAAATAAACATATCTAAATTAAACATCCTGCAGCCTGCATATGACAGTCGGTCCATATGTAATATCTCTACTCGGCATCATTGGTCAGAAAATGAGAGAGAACATTTCGACTAGCTGCATAAATCTGCAAAAAAAAAAAAAAAAAATCTCATTCCTCACCCATCTAGCCAAAAAGGAAAAATAGAATACTGGATTTTTAATGATGGACTGCCGAGCTATAGAACTACAAACATAAAAAAGAAAATAACAAATGTGTGCTGCTTTGAATACTATCCCAAATGTGCATATACGTATGTTGGTGTAAAATAAGTTTGCAAATCTTGTTAGGTCACAAGATTGTGCAAATGTTCTCGAGTGATGTAAGAAAGGTTATGTCCTTTTTGGGTCAAATCTCAAACAGCTCTAAAAAGAAAACATTTGTATACCTTAATTTTACAAAATTAATGATTTGTGTGCTGGAATCATATTTTCATCAATGTTTTTATAGGAATCATTGTAATAGCCTGCCCCTAATTTATTTCGTTACAAAACTATTTTGTATTTTGTTTGATACTTTGAATCATTTGGATTTTTTCCCATCCATGCTGTGCTGTCTATCTCGGGTAATCTGTTTTGGTATTAATTGACTTTGTTTGAATTGCAGTAGGAGGCATTTGTTGTTTTGGGACAAGACACGCCAGGATCAATAGACGGTGAGCTGGCTCGCCCTCTTCATCATCTCATCACCTGCAGAGGATTGAAGGTGACATGACCATGTGATGTCTGTAGAACCTTCTCAAACTCTGCAAGGGGCTAAACCTGACAGCCAAGCGCTCACAGCTTTAGCCAACAAACTGTAGGACAGGGGTCACCAATTTTGGTCAACAGCGTCCTGCCCATTTTTATGTCCCACTAGTGCAACACCTGATTGAAATGATCAGTTCATATGCAAAATCTGCACAAGCTGGTTAATGATTGTGATCATCTGAAACAACTGGTTGGGGAGTAAAGTTTTCAAACGCACAAAATAAAGACTGACCCAACATGAAGGAGCAGCTTCTATATTAAACATCATGATTTATTTGCTTTTGATTCCGCCGGCATCATCTGAAACGTGAATGCATCAAAAAGGGAAAAAGTCATGGCATTTTAAGAGGACGATTTCATGGCTGCCTGTAATCCAAAGCGAATTAAAATTAGAGGGACCGATGTTTGGACTCTATTTACTGAACATATCCCCTTTAGCGGATAAAGCTGCCTGACATGATTTCTTTTTTCTTTTTTTTTGGTTGTCGTTGTTCACAAGACCTCCATTTCAGACGTCTCCTCGTGGTATTTACCTCATTAATATGGATGAGAGTTTTGCAGTATGAAAGGTCAAAAACTGAATCACGTTGCTGACAATGCTGGCCAGTGGTAGTTTTCGCTCCTTGGTGGGCACTGTTGAAGGTGGAAATATAGAATAAATTCAGCTGTCTCCCTTCATATTTGTATACTGGTAGAAGATGTACGGTAGTAAAATAATCATCCTGCAAAAGACGAGGAAAACATGACTCTTGACACACTTGTTATGCCAGTGACTATGTTTACGTGAAGTCAATTTTCAAATTAAGGTCAACATTTCAGTTTGTGAAACATTCAGAATAACATGCCTGACTGGACAGAGTTATTTGTGCATTTCAATACGCCGATTGCTTGTATGTCCAGTGAGTTGCACGCAAGACATATGGATTTGTTTTAAACTGAACTTTAATGAGGGAGACAACATAAAAAAACAGTTTTTCAGTTTGTCCATTTGAATTTAAAACTCAATGAACAAGTCAAGTTACTTTATCATTAATGTTGGATTTAATAGCCAACTGTTACAAATGCCTAAAAGGTTCAATCACGTTTTACCCTGTGTAGCTAGAGACGTGATTTAACACCTTGTGCATTGTGCATTTTTGTATCGCTGCTGCATATGTGTGGGACGTACCCTAAAGCGATCAAACCGAGTTAGGCCAAAGAGGGTCAACATTCTTTGTGGAGACTTGAGGTGACATTTGGCCTCCCTGTGTGCCAAGTTTTTCCACTTAATGTGAGCATTTTATGCCAGCCTACTCTTCAGTGGTGTGTAATGTTTTTGTGTTCTGCCTATGGGCTTCTTTGCACATAGTACATAATCTCCTGTATTACTGACATATAAATTAGTCTTTTCCAGTTTTCAAAAATATATTTTATTCCTCTTTATGCCTTGTTTGTGGGATTTGCCCAAACTCACCATCACATACTATAAAGGCTCTTATGCTAAAAAGCAATCCCGCTCACATTAAAATGAAGTTTATTATTACTATCATCTATTCTACAGATGTTCAGACTCACACGATGTTGAAGTTCTCTAGATCTGGAGCTTTCTGTGATCTGACGATGCTGGGAATGATTCCAGCATATCCTTCCCCAGCTCATCACCTTATCGCCTTCTTACTTTGGCTATGTGAACAAAGGATTTAAAATGAACAATGAGTGTGCCAAACAGTGACGGAAGCCAGCAAGTGGACCTGTTTCTGCCAAGTGAGTTCATCTGTTTGTTGAGCCCAGATAACTGGCCTTCACTTTATTCTGACGGCATACATATGCATGGCCCCTAAAATTAAAGCAGCACCTTCCCTCTGCAGCTAGTTATCTTTGAATTAAAAACCCCATATTTCAATCTCATTTGTTGCAAAACACACCTTTTACTGTACGTATGTTTGATCGAGTGAGGAGGGCTGGCCAGTGATACCAGGCAAGGGTTGTTTCTGCAGTAATGAGCTGTCAGGGATATAAAACGTTGTTTTGTTTTTTTGAAGTTCTCTCCTTTATAATTGAGACTGTAGCCGGCAAAGCTTGTCTGGCAGCAGCATCTGTTGAGAACATGCCCTTTGGGATTCTGGTGTCACAGACGCATTGTCAGAAGCATGTGGCTGAGGTGGCCTTCCCTAACTGCAGGCTGCGCCACTGGCATGATGAGAACTGTACATACTGTATCTGTTGGAAGTAACCTATGTTGTGTGGTGGTAAAACAATAAATAAAAACATACATTTTGTTCTGATTAAACCTTCCTTTGGGTCAAATTCTAATTTACATTACATTAGAGCTTGTTATGATCTAATTCTCCTGTAAGATTCATATTTACCAGCCTGCAATCATTATCTGCTGAGAAACAGACTACTTTATAAGCACGGTGAAAGACATGTTTCATAATTGTATTATACTTGACATTACATCATGGATTCCATTTACAAATGTTGAACTTTTCTACAAGACACCGAGGTCCTGTATTGGCCTTGATACAGAATGTTCATATTTGTGTCTGCCACTCAGGGTGAATGAGACGCTCTTGTCAAGTGCATGTCCCGGTTGGGGAAGGTGGCATTAACCTCCTATTCACTCTTAGTGAAAGCAAAAGGCCATGGGTGCTGGAAAAATTAATGATCAGACTGACGCATGAAAAAGGAATCAGGCTCTGCCAAAGGGTACACAGAGCTGTCAGCTGGAATAATGACTGTAGCACCACAGATCACTAATGAGAATTGTTCCATCGTACTGCTAGAAGATGAATAAGATAATGGTTTTGGTCAGCCGGGTTTCATGGTAAGACAATGTTAACCCGATGTTAACACTAAATGTATGAATTCAGTGCATTTTGTTTAGCATGTGTGGGTAAATGCCAGAATAATGACTCCAAACATTTTCTCATACAATATTGCTTCCTACGACTGGCAAAGTATCAACAGTATGCACAGTGCATGAAAAATGTAAGTAAATATCAAAACTGGCACTCACAGCAGGGAGTCCAGTAACAGGTGCGTGTTTATCGTGCCATGGAGACAAGTCCCTGGTATATTGACTTTTTGCTTGCGGCTGCATGTGTTGGACTCTGGTGAAGACAGGGTTGGAACTGTCAACTGATCACCACCTGGCGCTGTCTTGGCTCCAATAGTGGGGTTAGATGCTAGTGTGACCTGGCAGACCTACACGTATTGTAAGGGTCTGCTGGGAATATCTGCCAGAGTCCTGCCAGATGTAATTTCCAGGCCACCAATGTCCCATAGGAGGCATGGGACATTGAGTCCAAATGAACCATGTTCCGCACCTCCAGAGTTTAGATACATACCTACCTATATATACCTGTTGTGTATATAGTATAACCATTATATGATCAGATTATCCTCACGAGGGTCACGGGCACACTAGAGCCTATCCCAGCTGACCTGTACATAGACATATACGTCTATGTACATCAATGTAAAAGTACATATATGTATGTACATATACATATAGGTATATATATACCTAGACGTACTTACGTATGCACATCGATGACATCGATGTAGGTTTACATATACATATGCATACATATAAATGTACATGTATATGTTATTAGTTATAGTCTGACTGAGTGAGTTGAGTGTAGAACAGCAATCTCCCTGGAAGATATGATTTTTGATATTCACCTGGTTTGAGTTGACCTTCAGAGTTGTCTTCCAAAGCCTCGTTGAGTGCTTGATGAAGGTTGCTCGAATCTTGTTGATGTTAAGTAGCACTCCAAATCCTATGTGTGTCCTAGGCTTCCTTGTAGTCAATCCAGGCAGTGCACATGTTGGTGCTCCTGGTTTTACAGTCTTGGCTATCAAGCTGACGTACGGCATTGAGTCATAGGATTTCTCGTAGTCATGCAGGCAGTGCACATGTTGGTTCTTCTAGTTTTACAGTCTTGGGCGATTGCACTATTGCCCAGTAGCTGGTGTTTGGCCCCCCTAGTGTTATTACTAATGCACGTCTCTGCTCTGCTCACATATTGAGCTTCCATATGGTGAGGAGGCAGGTTTCTGGACATGGCAAGACATTATTTACCGAATCGCCAACCCTACTTTCATTGCCAATTCTAGGATTATTTACTGTTACGATTTTTTTTTTATATACTATAAAGAATTTCTGGTTTTGACATATTTGTACTAAACGTACATTTCAAAGTTTAAACAGCCGAAACAGCTGGCAAATCAACACACATCCTAAGCATGCGGAGAGATTTCTTACTTATATGCGTATATGGTCTTTTTTTGGTCACACTGCTAACGTTGAAATGATGCACGCTAATTAGCTTCGGTGCAGGCTAATTAGCATGTAATAAGACACCCAATCGAGAACAAGAGGCTTGTTATTTAAGAATAAAACCCATCCCTCATTTGAATGCATTTTTCATAAGCTCTTCTAATTAAGGTTCATTAGCATTATTAACGAATCCATGGATATGGAAAAGATCCTTCAAGACAACTATATTAATGTGATGGGTTTATTAAATACTTTGGTGCATCATGTAAAATTCAAACTATGTACTGTTTTTACCTCTTTGTATTTCCCATAGTGATTTCAAGAAAATTGTGCCTTTGACCGTTGTTATGAACTGCCGACCCAAGATTTCTGACAGGTAATTGGCTTCAGCTTTGCTGCGTGACGGTTGATTGGCCAGCATGTTTGTTCCTGCACAGACAATCAAGCGCCAAGTCTGTTCCACCTTGCCTTAAAGGGGAGAGTAGTTTTGCAATCTGTGGAAAATAAATCCGATGGAGCCCCGCTTTCGGGAAGCACACAAGTGCAATCATCGGACCTCAGCAGAACAAACATAATAGATTCCCATTATTCCTTAATCATATCCAGAGTGAGCAGTATTAATCATATTGTTCTTTATAAAATGTGATGCAGAAGTGGAGTAGAGATTTGTAGTAAAAAGTTGTGGGTTCAAATCTTGGCTCAGGCATTTAGGTTCTCCATGTGCTTGCATGCTTTTTCTGTGAGTATTTCGTACCACATTCCAAAAGCATGCATGGGTCATTTGATGACTAAATTGCCCATCTGTGTAACTGGTTATTTTTTGCTCCTGTGATGGATGATGTCAAAACAATCCTCTTGTTAATCAAGAGCTGCTTGTGCACCGTACTGCCCTCTCATCAACATTCCAATCCGTGACATCACACTAATCAAGAATGAATTGTTCTCTGATCACACCCATTGGAGCCATAGAAGACATAAAAGCCGATGTTCCACTACGGTAATCGTAAAGCTTTATTTCTACTAGATAAAGCGGTTCGTTGGACGTTAACGGCGAGCCCGCTGATGATATTTGGAAACTTAATTTTGGGGTTATTTCAAAAGCTTCCAGCAATTTAGCCTCTTGAAAACTGTCTCTACAGTTGCAAAAAAAATTTATTCAGTCAACTGTTTAAAAAAAAAAAGTTAGCTTGAGAAAAAAAACTATTGTATCTGCATATTTTCAAGGCTCTGCTTTAACATTTGGTAGAGGGATTACAATCGTGGGCTTGCAAGGTCAAAACTGGTCATTCTTGCAATGTCATGCATAATATTGATTGAACAAAATCAAGCTTGAGGAAGAGATTGATGCTGAAAACACTGAACCCTTTTAGGGCAGTGAAGCAGCAGCTCTCCTCACAGCGTGCTGTAAAATGTATTTTTTTTCCGCTTCATTGCCAGTTGCACTTCAGATGAACTGGACTAATTTACGCGTATAAAACTTCAAATCAAACAAACAACCTAAATCCCAAGTGTCAAAAATGGACTTCTTTCATTTGAATCATTTCATATTTCTCACAATTGTTAGCCTCTTCATAATGAAGAAAAATGACTCCATCGTATATTAAAAATTCATACGATATTCTCTCACGTTATCAAGTATTCCTCTGGGATGAGGTGTATTCTAGCTTGTAAAGTCCCAGTGGTTAAATCTAATTAAAATTTGGAGGCCAGATGCTTTGCCTTCACTCTTTACCTCGATAACTACATTGGGCTTCCATCACCTTCTACATTTTTCAAGAAGTTGTTTGGAGTCACAATAAAGCAAGAAACGTGCATTGCAATTTGATCCAGTGGTTATCATCTTACTAAAGCCGGTTTTATTAATATACATGATGTACA
This sequence comes from Syngnathus typhle, assembly GCF_033458585.1. NCBI lineage: Eukaryota > Metazoa > Chordata > Actinopteri > Syngnathiformes > Syngnathidae > Syngnathus > Syngnathus typhle. The sequence continues at coordinate 8,373,373 of NC_083752.1, forward strand.
CCTTCTTTTCCCTTGCAACACATTTGTTGTATTCTCATTTTATGCAAGATATTGTATGGTATCACACCACATGGAACTTAATTTCACACATCATTAGAGGATGACATCTTTTAAAGCAATGTCATTAAATGCAGCCCGTAATCGACTGACTGCTTCAACACAATGCATGATAAATAACCCCAAAAAGTTTTAAGGAGGAATAATAATTCAATTAATTGATCTTCTGCCTTAAACTGAAAGACCATGAATTCTGCCTACCGATTTATTTATGACTTGTGCGTATTTGCTACTTTTGAAATGAAATACCATCATGTGAAATATTTGTATATGCTCTTTTTCTTTTAATTCACTTTGGATGGCGAACCACTAGCAGTAATTGCAGGAGAATTTAAAGTCAACTGTTTCACTATCAGCAATGTTATTGTCGCTGCTGATGCATGCCTAACTGTCAGGCTCATGTGGATATAATCCTAGCCCAGTGGCAAATATAAACAATAAGCTAAAAACAGAAATGCAAACTATAGCATAGCTCAAAGCGATGTTAAAATCACCCCCCTCAATACCTAAAAGACAAATACTGACATCCAGCATGACTGCACAGATAAACCTTCTGAAAATGATGAAGACACCGTACAAGCCACATCGATGGTAACTAAGAGGATTACTTGACTTGAACTCCATTCATCACCACCACGGGCTTATTCTCAGGTCATATTTATTTTCCCTCTCTAATTTTGCTCTGTTTTTCTATTCTTGAGCGGGCATGCCCAATGGCACACATTTTTTAATTTTTCCCCTTTTCTTCTTGTTTCTAGTAAGCAATGGAGTCCTATTTTTCCATCTATTGTTCAGCAGTCTGACGTGAGCATGCATCTCATTTAAAACATAACTTTGGTATTCATCACTGGATGAATTTATTAAAATCTCATAAGCTTAAATGTTGTGACATGTTTTGGCACACCTTGGGATGTGAGTGCTGGTCTTTTCAATCACCTGCCAAAGATGAGACACGTGCTGGGAAAGCATCCTTAAAGATTTGTGCCCTCAGAGAGCCATACAGCAGCAGATGTTACATTCTCATTCATAGTGAATCGATCCCCTGTTTGTGGACAACTAGTCTTTTGTGTGTGTGTGTTTCTTTTCTATACACATTCTGTTGACTTTTCCCCTCTTTTTAAATTTGCCCTTAAATGCAATACTACATGTGCCCGATGTAAGTGTTTGTGGAGGTGGGGCAATGCGCTCCAGGTGCAGTGTGTGATAAGAGGTTTGAAAGATGCAAATGATCAGAGATCACAGCCATACCGTGTGTTACTCTGAACTCATATAAAAGAAAAAAAAACTCTCATGGGTGGGTGGAACCGCCATTCGACCTATGGTGTTTGTCAAATTGAATTATGTGAATCACCTAGACTGGAGAATTTCACAAAAAAAAACTTGGCAGCATATGCTTTGACCGTTTATCTGACATACAATAATCTGATAGTTGTAAGTAAGGGTTGGGAAAAAAAATAAAGACACATAGATATATAGATATATACATAAACATACATATATATATACACAGTATATGTCTATGTACATGAATGGAAAAATACTAATATGTAGAGACTAGGGGTGTAACGATTCATCGATACACATCGATTAATCGATTTAATGCTCTACGATTTATCGGCATCGATGCTAAACGTAAACATCGATTTGTATCGCCGTGTTTGACCTCGGACATTAGACGCAACTTTATTTTGAAATCCAGTTCATTGTTGCTTGCTTCCTCTTTCCGGGAGCAGTGAGCGGCGTGTTGTGTTGTGAGCAGAGCAGGCACGTGAAAGGGGAGTCGACAACTAGTACGCGGCTCCTGGGCTGGTGCTATGGCTAGTGTCTAAAAAGACGAGGAAATATGCTCCCCTTTAGGCTTCAAGTCATTCGTTTGGAAGCACTTTGGATGGATTCCAAAGAAAAGATGGCTCAACGGACAAGACACGTGCAGTTTGTAAATCCTGCCATGCGGTGATAAAGTATTCAGGGAGCACAAATCTCGCCGCACATTTAAAGAAAAAACACGACATCAAAGTTCAGTGTTAAAATAAGCACTTTGTATACTACAATACTCTTGTAATTTCCTAAATAAAGAGTTTGCAGTACCTTGTTGATTTTGCGTATGAATTGTTATAAATCAGGATGTTGTTCTATATTTTTTATTTAAAAAAAAAAAATCGATCGAAGAGCACTATATCGCGATGTATCGTGAATGAATCACAGCAGGCTTTAAGATATCGGCAAATATCGTATCGTGGTTCTGTGTATCGATATGATATCGTATCGTGACAAAACTCGCGATTTACACCCCTAGTAGAGACACTTCTTGAAACAGTGGCACCTGACTTCTGCGTGTACTCAAAGTAAATTTAATTACACGGAAACGCCACCTTGACAACCTGTTTTAATGAATGCTGCTGGAAACACTTGCATGACACAAAAGTGTTTACACAGCAGCAGTGTAATAATAATTAACGTCTTTTCACTGAAATGTCTCAGTTGAATGTCATTGTTGTTGGGCGTTGAGTTGATGAGATGCACGGACACACAAAAGATAGCTGTAGGCAGAGAGACAATATGTATTTTCTGATATGCATTTCTCTTTTGAGACATAGGCAAGGACCACCTGAGTCAAATGCTTTCATATTTTTAATACAGCTGGTTAGGAGCAGCTTTGCAGTAGTAGTGCTCTAATATGATTGGCTCAGGGACATGGTAAGCCTGAGTGGCAGCCCTTAATGGGTGCCCTGGAGAAGTAACCCAACATCTGTGTGTTTGCAGCTAATGAGAGATGGGGGGGGCGTAAAGAATTTGAAAGTCTATGATAAACTCAGAATGGGGGGTCCGACAGGAAATTTAATTTTCTCCAGAGGGCACCGCTCAAGGCTTCTGCATTGAGGCAAAACACTGTTTGTCTCATTTCAGTTCAATACTTATGACTAAGCATTTATGATCATTGCCATTAGTGTTTGAGAAGGAAGAAAGGAAGAGAGAGTATTGTGGTGTGGGGTGGCTTTCACTCCCTGTAGAGAGACATGCTGGTTTCTAGCCTTGAGCACAAGTTTTTATACTGGTGCCATTTTGCTCCGTGACAAACTTACGTTTATTTGTATTGCTCTTATCACAAAAGAGTCTCAAAAGGGCTTCACGAGTCCACAAATAATACCGATAGTCCCTGATCTAAACTCCCCAACATGGCACGGGAAAACGTAAATGTAATAAGAACCAAGTCCAGATTCAAAGACCTATTGGTAGTCAGTAACATGGTCATTGAGTATACTGAACCCACCCACGCTGCCAAGAGTGAGAAGAGCGGTGGAAAAGCTGGCATAGGGATCTAATGATAACATAGCCCATTGATAAATTATATATTAAAGTAATAACACTCAAAGTGTGTAAATTTATTTTGAAGATTGTTAAACTTTAAATTTTGCCAAAAATCCTAAATAGGTTCCCATTATATTGTAAAATAATTTTCAGTGAATGGCCTCGTTATAATAACCGCCTGAAGGTGGCGCCAAATGAATAAGGAGTAGCCTGTGCCAATGGCTTCCTTTTTCGGTCCTCTCACGTTCAACATGGAATGCATATCAACAAGTAAACTATCCGCGCTCGATACCTGTTGTTATTTCACATCCAAACAAGTGACATCATCATTTCCATCATACCTAGAACACTTGCGTGCGGGAATTGAATGGCGTGCAAGAGGCAATTGAATTAGTATGCTGATTTAAATGAAGTGCGTTTGACCATTTCAGGTGACCCAGTTTGATGGGATCCCGTTAAAGTGCAGGAATCAAACAATTTCGTGGTAGGCAGCCGCTTGCAGAACGTGATGTTGAGTGTGAAGTTGCTGCGTTATGCAGCTGATGGGAGCCCCACCTCCCCCTCCCACCTTCTGATGAGAGGAGAGAGCCAGCGAAGGGAGTAAGTCAGCCACAGCATCTCACCACCACTTGCTCTCTGGAACTGCTTCAGATGGGCTCTTTTATGTATTTTTGTTTTTTTAAGCTGTCCTTCCGTCCGAGTGACAAACGCGTTGATCTCATTTAACCTCTTGGTGCGCCTTTAGAGTGCGCTCCCGCACCTACTTTCTGGTGGACAAACTTGGACCGAAAAGGATGCGCCAGCCAGTGCATTTTGTCTGAGGACTGAAGATGGCCAAGAAGAACGCCGCCCCCAATGGAACGAGGCCACTCGTTTGCCAGTTTAATCGTCAAATAATTTAGAGCAATCCGCAAAGTTATATTTCTGCCGAGGGGGAAGAAAAATCAATATCCCTTGACCACTGTCGGGAGGGCAAACGAGGTTGCACGCTTCTGAATTTTAATGCGGTAAAGTTATACCCGGATTGAGTGACACCTGAAGTTATTTTCCTCCTCAAAATATTGGTTGGTGGACGTACCCGCTTTTGGACGGATTGTGACCAAGCTCTTTCAGGTACTGTACACTAAAAATAAATAAAAAGACAACTGTTTTTTTGCGTTGCTTTTTGTTATCATGCGCTGTAGCGTTTTGGGAACATTTTTTCCATCTCCATGGTCCAGTAACAAGTTGCCCGCACCAAACGCATCAGTCTCGTCTGAATGTGAATGATTAGTATAGCTACATTGCGAGTTAAAAAAAAAAAAAAAAAAGACCCGAGCTCCGAGCTCTTGCAGGAATGCATGCGCGCATACCGTTGCAGTTGCAGCCTCAAATCCACAAGTCAATTTCACCGAACGCTATGCGTAATTGCACTCTATAATAGCGTTATTATTCTATGAAGCAGAAAATCCGATCAATTTGAAACATTTCTCTGCGGTCCTTTCTTTTAAGCAACACATTTCACACTAATTGCGTGTATTAGTTAGGTGGGTTTCCTCGTGAGTAAAATTTGAGCCCAAAATAACAAATGATCAGGCTGTAAATGGCTGTGCGTCCATTCGAAGAAGAGAGCAAGTGTGCGCGTTCACATGGGAAATCTCCCCCCCTCGCGCTTCAAGTGAGAGTCTTGGGTGTTGTTTCTCCCCACTCCACAGAACACTAGGCTCATTTTAATAGTCTGCTAGACACATAGTGTACACACTACAAGGCCGTCAAAACAGTCCACAAACACAACAGGGTTGTAAAGCGTTCTAGCTCATATCCCACAAACTGCCTGTAACATGAGCCCTCTCAATGTGGTGATCTCATCTGTGAAGAGCTCAAGGCAGTGGGCATGTTGAGAGATGAGATTTGGCCGAGCTTTGATGATGGGGAAAAGTCCTTTGGCTTAATTTGATGTGCTACTGCAACTGCTTGAGATAATAATTAATTAAGATTTTGTCTTGCACACAAATGAGGGAAAAAAAAGGGGGACAAAAGTTTGTGTGTTGACTAGAAATGCTCTTGGCCGCATTTAACATGTTTTAGATGTGGCATTACATTGAGTAGCCTACATAAATAGCCAGCTGAAATATTGAGTGACACAATGTGCACCGTCTCTAAAAAAATATTTGGAATCAATTATTTGCAAAGATCAACCATTTGAGGTCACTCAATGTGATGCCAGCCATTATAAACTATGCATGGGGGAGGGTAATGGATTTTTAAAAAAGGCAGCCAATGTAGAAAATGACCCTATTTGAGAAAATCATAAAATCGTCCATTATCATTATGTCTTCCAACCTGGGAGGAGTGGACCCCCCACAAGAAACATGTGAGATTGGAACAAGTGAACCTTTCCAGATGTGGACAGAACTCATCATACTGTAGTGTGGCTGCTTTAAAGCAACAAAAAAGTACAAAATGATGAATCCATTATTTTAATTATATTTTCCAATGCTAGTCCACCCGTTTGCAACGGCTTATTGTTAATTCACCGTCATGTCTTGCTAGATTTTCCGCTTGAGTCATTTTGTCTGTACCTGTAGCACAGCAAATGTCAGCCAGTCAGTCACTGCGTTGACTCAGTCCACAGTCATAGATCATCTGTCTCTATGGTAACCAGGACAGGTGCACAGGGGCTGCAGCATAATTATCTTAGACTTTCTTTTTATTACCTCTGTTATGCTCTTAAACAAAACAAACTACACATTTATTTAGTATATGTGAAGGCGAATGGAACTGCGGAATGGACATAAAGATTTGGATTGTTTTAACAATTTAAACAAACAGTAATATATTATTGGGAAGACACACTGATACAAAATGTCAATACTACTAATAAAAAGGTGACATTTGTTAATATATTTTTACATAAGTGGAGGTTAAAGTATAATTTTGTAAGTAGGTCCCAAAGTGTTCCAGATCCCCAATTCATGCAGGGTTTGTACTGTTTACAAACTTGGCTGCTATATCCTTTTTAGAGGACCTTGTTAGCACAAGGTCAGCGCTGTCTGCACAATAAGGCTTGAAAGTGCACCTCTCTAGGGACTCAGACTGTGCAGAGTCTGATATATTGCTAAAAGTTGATAATAGACTTGTCGAAGTTGAAATTTGCTCCTGAACCTTGGGGTCACAAAGGTCACGCACTATGTGAGGGCTCCAGGTGAGAATCAATCACTTTGCAGTTAAACTGATGTTTTTCTGTTAGAAGCTTTGGCTTTTAGTCACGGAACTGAAGGCAATGAAGCCTTGAGGGAGCGCAGCCTAAATGAAGGCTTGCGGTCAGACGCTAAAAGCAATTGGAGGAGTTCACTGTCATTCAAAATGACATTGCAAGCAGCAGAAGTAAGAGGAAAGGAAAGAATCTTTCGTAAAGCATTTTCTACAAGGTACCATCTTGGTAACTCGACAAAGACCTCTTCATGGACTAACCGACAGTTCAATCAGTGACAAATAATGTGGATAATAATGAAAAATGAAATCAAATGACTGTATAATTTCCTATTATATCAGGACATTATTTTATGAGAGGAGCGGTGTTATATTCTTCCTATACACAATGTAAAACCTAATATGCTGTGTGCTCCAGCGATTGTTCAAAATATATAAGTTCTGATCATTTTTGGCACCTAATGTAGATCTTATCAGTGACACATAGGTGGGGAGTGAGAAAACACTTCTACTTTGAGTGATCCTTATCTATTGATCAGTGACTAAATGTATTTGGGTGACCCTCTCCAGGGCCTTGCTAGGTCAGCAGAGCGACGGCTGGGCTGCGCATGAATCATGCGACGGGACCTCATTTTCTCTTTAGGCTTGCCACCCTGATAGTCTTAATAAGTTGGCTTTTAGCCAGGTACGTTCTTTCTGCGTGACAAGCCTCTTCTTTTCTTTCCTAAACCCCAGTTTTTTTTTGTTTTTTTTTTAGCCTTGACCGCACTCTTTTCTTCAAAGCCTAACATCTTTGCAGAAGATAAAGGACCTAGCACACCGATTTGGCAGTTATAGATAGCCTTTAAAGGTCCACCAGCATGCTTCCACATTGTTTTTCTCTTTTTAAAAGGAATCGCCTGGACTATTGCATGATCACACCTTGAGATTATACAGTATGATGAATGTTAATCTGTTTTGGGATGTGTTGTTGTTTTTATTTATTGCTTAGTAGCACTTTCTCAAGAGAAGACAAACAGTTACAAGAAACTGTGCCAATTTGAGCAAGGGTAACAATTTTTAAATGTCAATATATCAACACTTGATGGTTAATAAATGCAGTCACATTTTAGTTCTTGTGGTAAAAGTAAATTGCATATTCCTATACATATATTAAATATTCAAATCATGTTCGACTGAAGTCAATCATCATTAATGAAGTACAGTATATAAAAATGGTGATTATCCACAGCCTTATGTAAGTCGCCGAACTTCTACAAACAATAAAAAAAAATCTTTTATGCTGAGTTATGTAGCATAATTTGCTTGAATCAGCTTGTTGCTGTTCAGGTCGACCATACCATCTGGGTCGGCAGATGATAATCACATTTTTAGGGAGAAAAAAGTGCTGAGTTGTATGAAATTGCAGTCCTTGCAGTTGTTGCAGTTTTAATGTTACCATTTTGCATTAGGTGTCATAATTTTACTGAAACAAAGTCCACATCTCCCAATTATATTCTCAAATCTACCTCAACTCTTAGGATGGGGGCAAATAGGATTTTGATCCTTTTAGAAAAAGATTTGTGAGATAAACGAGGCATGTTTTCGAAAAGCTAACACAGAACATACTACACAAACAACATGATGTTGAATTCAACTGTAAACAAAGGGGAAAAAAATAAGCTCAATTTGCTCTGACTGCAAGGCATGGTGCCATCTGGAAGACAGGCAAGAGGCCAACTGGAAGATATTAAGTCACGAGTGTCATCAACCATAACAATCATGTCACAATCAAGGCACGCCTATTAGTTACGTAAAGAGATGGAACAAAAACGGGCATGATTACGTCATTACTATAGTGAAAACCATAGCAAGACACAATTTTACAGCAAAGTGTTTAAGATACAATAATTATGGGTTTATAAAGAACAATAGAGCCACAGTTTAATAAACTATGAGAAAAAAACCCCACTAATCATGAATTTGCCACAACTTACATGTTTTTGTCTTATTATTTTCCTTTAATCTTTTATTTACACAGTATACAATAGGCCCATAGTGGTATTTTGTAAATGATCGGTTCTTTCCTTATTGATTATAGCCGTTCCTTATCTCATCCCCTTTCTAGCATATAAACACACTTAGAAACCACACTCCCTTTTATGGTACCTGTGTATTGACAAGAGCTCTCCCTCTAAAGAATAAAACGGGACATATCGATAGCGAAGCGTTTAGCCCATCAATACCTACAATTTCATGTTTTCAAAGGGACCTGGATTTCTTGGTCAATTTTGTATGTTTGTGTTTTGCTTTACAGCTATACAAATATGTCTCTAAAAAAAGGGAGTCGATTTGACAAGAGGTGCCGTTTACTTAGCACAATTCAATGAAATACCAGCACAATTCAATGAAATGCCTTTGGTCCCGTATTGCTGTCATATTAACAGAAATGCATTTTATTTTCATTGCCTGATTAATAATTTATTGTATTGTGTGGTTGATGATTCAAAATGGGGGGGGGGGGGGGGCAGCAGTGTTACAGCTTGGACAAATCATTGACAAAGAAGCTGTGCTTATTGTAGGCAGGTCGATTATTTCCCCCCCACAATCATTTAAAGGACTAATGCATCACTAACACAGAGTGCTCAACTCAAATGAGGTAAAATCAAGTGCAATGATCCGGTGATTAAACAGCTCACATGCACATCCAAATCTGGCGAAGTTTTCTTTCAGCACTGAAGTTCGACTCAACCCCAATATGTGCTCTTATTTAAATTTTACAAATAATTCACTCACACGGAAAATCATTGCAATTATTTTTTAGAAAAGAAGAATGCTGGGAGGGAAATGGATCAAAGACCGCCAAATAACATTCTGTAATTACTATTAATTTTGAAAGGTTAGAATTCAAACAAAATTATTCCAGTGTTTGAGTTTATCTGTAGCACTGGAGCATGGAAAGACATTTGAATTGTACTACGGGCTAAGACGTACTAATACGGTGGGGTGTAATCTGTAAAAGAGGAAGCTCTCACACCTCCACTGAGTTGAAATTGTCATGGGCCACACTCAAAATGAAATATATTACATGCAACTTTCTGTCATAACATGGAAGGTTAGCAAGGATGTCTGGATATATATCATCTCTACCTACCACATGTTTTCTATATGTGAAAGATGTGACTATTGACGATCTAGTTGGATATGTAAGACACAGCTATGCCTTTCCATTGAATGGACAGTAAACATTGACAGCAATGATCTTTGTTGTTTTACAGGAAGAGCTTCTCATGTCCCCATGGATCAAAATTTACAAGTGATGCTGTTTGGACTCGTAATGCTGCTCTGCAGCTCTGCTGAAGGCAGCATTCTGTACAGGGTCCAGGAGGAGCAGCCTCCCAACACTCTTATTGGTAGTCTGGCTGCAGATCAGGGGCTGCCAGATTCAGGCCATCTGTACAAGCTGGAGGTCGGTGCCCCTTATCTACGTGTCGATGGAAAGACTGGAGATATTTTCACCACTGAGATCCCCATCGATAGAGAGACGTTGAAAGACTGTCGGTCGCTTGTCAGGGGTAAGCCCTGCTACCTGGAATTTGAAGTATCCGTAACAGATCTGATACAGAATCAAAGCCCGAGACTCATTGAAGGACGCATTGAGGTGCAGGACATCAATGACAACACCCCTCAATTCCCTTCTTCGGTGCTGACCATATCCGTCCCTGAGAACACAATCATGGGAGCGCTGTTTGCCATACCTATTGCAACTGACAGGGACTCAGATAGGAACGGGGTGAGTGATTATGCCCTGACAGCGGGACAAGATGCAGCAACACTCTTTGGTTTACAAGTGGCCGATGACAGGGGTGGCAAGCTACCGCAACTTATTGTTCTGGGCAACTTAGATCGCGAGGTAAAGGATTCTTATGACCTCACCATCAAGGCAGTGGATGGAGGAAACCCGCAGCGCTACAGCAGTGCTTTGCTGCGAGTAGTCGTCACCGATGTCAATGACAATTCACCAAAGTTTGAAAAGTTAACGTATGAGGCAGAAGTCTTGGAGAATAGTCCAGTAGGACATTCTGTGCTGCAGGTAAGACTGTTTTTTATTTACCTGGCTTTTTTTAAAGTAAAAAAATCACAAATTCTGCTATAACGATATATGTAGTCAGATTACATAGGACTTCATTCTTTCTTTGTTAGAAATCCCGATTATTGTTGGAACGTTCTTGTAAAAAATTCACATAAACGAACCATTGCTTTGTTTTTTGTGTGTGTTCTTATTGTCGTTCTTGTAGGTCAAAGCAAATGACTCTGACATGGGCCCCAATGGAGAAATTGAATACACACTTCATCAAGCAGGAGACCCTGTGCCAAAACTCTTACGAATTGATCGGTCCACTGGTATCATCTATGTCAAAGGACCGCTGGACCGAGAGGAGATTGACAGCTTGTCCTTCTATGTGGTGGCAAGGGATAAGGGTCCACAGCCAAAGAGCTCAAAGACCTTTGTCACCATTGAGGTGACTGACCAGAATGACAATCCACCAGCTGTGGAGATACGTGGGATTGGTCTTGTGACACACAGTGAAGGAATCGCTAACATTTCAGAAGACATGCCGGTGGGAACAGCTGTTGCTTTGGTCCAAGTCTCTGACAAGGATGAGGGAGAGAATGCCGTGGTCACGTGTGTGGTTGCAGGGGATGTGCCCTTCCAGCTTCGTTCTATCAGTGACTCATCCAGTGACAGCAAAAGGAAATATTTCCTGCAAACCACCACTCCCCTCGACTATGAAAGGGTGAAGGATTATCGAGTGGAGATAGTGGCTGTAGATTCTGGAAATCCAGCGCTCTCCGGTACCAACTCATTGAAAGTACAGGTAACTGATGTGAACGATAACTCTCCAATATTCTCCCCAACGTTGTTTGAGGTAGAGTTTGCTGAAGAGAACCAAGCTGGAGAAAAAGTTTTGGATGTGATCGCTTCAGATGCAGACAGCGGCACAAATGCAGATCTTATTTATAACATTGTGGCAGACACATCCATCAAGGGTCTCTTTGAGATAGATCCAAATACCGGGGAAGTCAGAGCCCGGAACCCGCTTGATCGTGAGCACAAAGAACACTATGAGTTTAGGGTCACCGCAGCTGATAAAGGCTCACCTGTCCATAAAGGAACCGCAAATGTTGTAATCAAAGTCCTCGACCGCAATGACAATGACCCCAAATTCATGCTGAGTGGCTACAGTTTCTCAGTTTTAGAAAACATGCCTCCCCTCAGCCCAGTTGGCATGGTAACAGTCATGGATGTTGACAAAGGTGAAAATGCTCACGTTCACCTATCTGTGGAGTCAGATGGAGGAAAATTTGTTGTTCAAAATGGAACCGGCACCATTCTATCAAGCATATCTTTTGATAGAGAAAAAGAGAGCAGCTACACTTTCCGTCTAAAAGCTGTGGATGGAGGACAACCACCTCGCTCTTCTTATGTGGGTGTAACCATCAATGTACTGGATGAAAACGACAATGACCCCGTTGTTACAAAGCCCTCCAATTCTTCCTTCAGACTTTTGTCACCCCTTGCTTCCCCCGATAGCCATGTGGAGATGGTGGAAGCTGAAGATTTGGACAGTGGGCTCAATGCAGAGATGGTTTTCAGCATTGCGGGCGGTAACCCTCACCAGTTATTTCGTATCTCTCAATCCAGTGGAGAGATTACGCTAGCAAAGGAAATGGTCCCAAAATATGGCGGACTACATCGCTTGGTGGTTAAAGTGAGTGATAGAGGGAAGCCAGCACGTCATGCCACTGCCTTGGTCCATATTTATGTCAATGAAACCATTTCAAATGTCAGTTTAGTTGAAGCTCTGGTTGGACACAGTCTTTACACCCCGCTAGACCGGGATATCGCCGGTGATCCTGACAACGGCTTTGCTGCACAACGGAGCAACATTTTGTTCGGAAGCCTCGCTGGAATAGCAGGCGTCGTTATGCTCATCTTGGTGGTAGTTTTTATACGACACCGCATTCAAAGAGAAACAAAGAGTGGATATCAACCCGGCAAGAAAGAAACAAAGGACTTATATGCACCCAAACAGGCACCAAAAAATGCCAAAGGGAAGCGAGGTAGGCGAGGAAAACCTCCAAAATCTCCCAAACCACTTGGGGAAGAAGAGGAGGTCGGCCTCCAAAAAAGCCTCAAGTTCAACCTTGATGCAGTCAATGATAGCCCAAGGATACATCTGCCCCTGACTTACTCACCAGAAAGCCCTGATATAGGTCGGCACTACCGCTCCAACTCCCCGTTGCCCTCCATTCAGCTGCAAGCACAATCTCCCTCAGGCTCGCAAAAACATCAGGCAGTCCAGGACCTTCCGGCTACCAATACCTTTGTAGGGACCGGAGGAGATGACAACTCTACTGGGTCAGACCAATACTCTGATTACAGCTACAAGACCAGTCAACCCAAGTACAACAAACAGGTAAGGTCACAGAAAAATATTGATACATGTTATAGAAATAAGTTGGTGTGATTCTCAAAAGCATAGCATAGTAAATACATTTTATACGACTGTATTACTTGCTTAATCCTGTACATTGTTAAGAATTTAAAAACCTGTTTAACGACCAATTTGTATTCGTTGGCTTTGTTGTTGCAGTCTCACTGTTAGGTAGTTTGATACCTTCAGCAGACCTATCTGACATGTTAGGTGATCACAAGCCATTGTGGATTGTGTCAGTTCAGCGAGCAATCACCATGTTCACCTTGAATGACAATATAAGGGAACAAAAGCCACATGGAGTGTCAGCCTTTGTGCGTAATCTCTCTCTTAGCAAAATTGTGTAAAATGAAATTGCAGCTCAAATATAAACGCTAAGCACGACATTACTTTTTTAATATGATAACAAAGGCATAGGAAAATATGGCCAATGATTGACAGGCTGTAAAATTTCAACAGATGTTGAAGCTCTGTGACATAACTCTACAGATGTTGTTTCATGTAAGGCATCTCATCTCCCATCAGGAAGAACAGATTGACCAAAATATATAATTAAGTAATGCCAAGTAATGTGACAGATGTAGCCTGGTGCCCTTTCACCTTAATTTTTAACATTGTTGTTCTCGATAGTGGCTTTTGCTATAGTGAATTTGCTATTGTGCTTGTGTGTGTGTACGTGTGTGTGTGTGTATATATATATATATATATATATATATATATATATATATATATATATATATATATATATATATATATATATATATATATATATATATACATATATATATATATATATACATATATATATATATATATATACATATATATATATTTATATTAGGGGTGTAACGATACATCGATACACATCGATTAATCGATACAATGCTCTACGATTTATTGGCATCGATGCTAAACGTAAACATCGATTTATATCGCCGTGTTTGACCTCGGACATTAGACGCGACTTTATTTTGAAATCCAGTTCATTGTTGCTTGCTTCCTCTTTCCGGGAGCAGTGCGCCCGGCGTTGTTGTGTTGTGAGCAGAGCAGGCACGTGAAAGGGGAGTCGACAACTAGTACGCGGCTCCTGGGCTGGTGCTATGGCTAGTGTCTAAAAAGACGAGGAAATTTGCTCCCCTTTAGGCTTCAAGTCATTCGTTTGGAAGCACTTTGGATTCCAAAGAAAAGATGGCTCAACGGAAAAGACACGTGCAGTTTGTAAATCCTGCCACGCGGTGATCAAATATTCAGGGAGCACAAATCTCGCCGCACATTTAAAGAAAAAACACGACATCAAAGTTCAGTGTTAAAATAAGCACTTTGTATACTGCAATACTCTTTTAATTTCCTAAATAAAGAGTTTGCAGTACCTTGTTGATTTTGCGTATGAATTGTTATAAATCAGGATATTGTTCTATATTTTTTATTAAAAAAATATATATATCGATCGTAGAGCACTATATCGCGATATATCGTGAATGAATCGCAGCAGGCTTTAAGATATCGGCAAATATCGTATCGCAGTTCTTTGTATCGATATTATATCGTATCGTGACAAAACCCGCGATTTACACCCCTAATATATATATATATATACCGTAATTTTCGGACTAAAAGTCGCACCGGAGTATAAGTCGCACCAGCCATAAAATGCCCAAAAAAGCAAAGAAAAACACATATAAGTCGCTCCGGAGTATAAGTCGCATTTTGAGTCGCACCAAGAACAGTCACGAACGAGCAACAACAGGCTACGATAGCTACCGTTTTTTTCCGTGTATAGTGCGCCCCCATGTATAATACGCACCTTAAAAATGGCATGCTGATGCTGGAAAAAAGCCTGTACCCATGTATAATACGCACCCAATTTTTATGAATTTTCTTTTATGAATTTTTTTAATTTTTTAATTTTTTTTTTTAAGTCCCAATGATCGTCACACACGCAGGGAGGCAATGGGTCCCATTTTTATAGTCTTTGGTATGGTCTTAACTAGGCTGGATGTATTTTTTTTTGTTGGCGTTGATTTCTCCGACTGCCCATAAACGCACCACCGCGCTCCGTGCGCGCACGGGAAAGAGGCGTGCGGACGTGAAAAAGGCGGCTCTGTATGGGAGAGACGTTGAAGAGGAATAAAAACACCCTTGAAAACCAAAACTTGGTGATTTCAAGTTTCATTTCGAGGGACATTTGTCACGTCTCGTCCCCAGTTTTGCTATGTGTCTAGGTTGCCATAGTTTCTGTTCGCGTCGCCCCTCTCTTCCTGTGTCACCTCAATCGATGTAACGTGTTTTGTATTTAAGTCCTGTCTGCCCCTCGCTCACCGTCGGATCATTGCATGTGTTACTGTCATGATGTCTGTTTGCTTTCTGTTCCTGTCTTTGGTAATGTCACCCTGTCTTTTTGTTCCACGACTTTGTCGGTCAGTCCTGTTGTTGGTTTTGTTTTCTAAAAAATAAATAAATAAAAAAATAAAAAATTAAAAAAAAACTTTTTTATTTTTTTTTTACCCATGTATAATGCGCACCCCAGATTTTAGGACAATAAATTCGTTAAATTTTGCGCACTATACACGGAAAAAAACGGTATGCTAACGTGACATAAACACAAACTAAGAGCTGAGAACGGCCCTGACGTAAAATTCAGAGTTATTCAAAAAACTATTACATAAATAACACGTTAATAAAACCATCTGCGTCACTCCAATTCATTAAATCCATCAATTGTCCTTTGTCAACAATGCGTGCGCGCCGCTGACGGCTCTTGCACTTCAAAATATTCCACAGGCCCATATAACGATATATAAATTATATATCAAATAACTTTTATATAAGCAATAATGTTATCAAACCATCTGTACACTCTAAATCATTAAATCCATAGATCAAATTCCTCGTCCTTTGTCAACATCGCCGCGCAGATGGTTTTATTAACGTGTTATTTATGTAATAGTTTAGTGCTAATCGGACGTCAAACGCTGCGCGTTCGCTTCTCTTCTGGGGGGGGAGGGGGGCGCTGCTAATCGGACGTCAAACGCTGCGCGTTCGCTTCTCTTCGGGGGGCGGTGCTAATGGGACGTCAAACGCTTTGTGTGGCGGGCTCCATCTAGTGTGAGCTCAAGCTTCTTGTGCGGGCCATATTCAATTATGTTTTCAGAATTTGCTGCGGGCCAATAAAAACTGGACCGCGGGCCGCAGTTGGCCCGTAGTTTGGACACCCCTATTGTAGCCGATAAATTGACCTCTTAAAATATGATAGCATGAAACCTTAGGGCATATTTTAAAACTTAATCCGTGACTCATTTTATGTGACATTTTTTTTCAACTGCAGTTTCTTCTTAGTCATCATGGAAAATAATGTCACCTGAGGTGATCACACCATTGCTGTGTCGTCATATCCAAAACACCAAAGATTTAACGACCATGCTTATGGCAAACATCCTCTTATCGTTGTGCAACTTCATTTTTTTCCTTTTGTCACATTTGAACGTGTGATATTGTAAGATGGTTGCTGCAGGAACCCATGACTCACATCAACAATTAGAACCCGATAATTAGCCCTGTCGGGCCCAAGCGCTCACACCTTTTTTCACGTGTCTAATGAGAGTTTGTGTAAAGCATGTGTTCCGTGTGACGTCATTAAAATCAGAAGTCAAAGCTTTACGTTTCACTTTGGATGTTCATTTAATATCCTTTCTGCTCGTCCCCAAAGCTAATCCAGAGGATTCAGAGAGCCTTAGAGGGTAAAGAACGAGTCTTAATTAATCTGTCCTATAATTAACAAGGTTCATCCTTTATGAAACTTGGGCAGTCCTAAAAAATGATATTATATAAAATTTAGACCAACGGCTAAAGGTGGCTTGAATAGTAAGAGCAAGATCGAGTAATAAGGTATAAGTGTCTTTTTGTGACATGAGAAATACAAGATTAAAAAACATCAATTCGAAAAGTATAGATTTCTCTTGTCTCTTGGATTTATTTTGCAAACAGTATGAAAATAACAGTATATTCAGTTGAAAATAAAATATCGCCAGTGGTGCTCTGTTAGAACGTCATGCCATTTTAATTCAATTTTAACAAATATTTTTTTTACATATCTGTTTAATCATTCAATCATTTTATGGCAAGTTGCTGCACCACAGAGCGGGGGTGTAACTCTGCCCTCTCTGAACATCTGAGTTCACTTTGGCAAAGAGCTAGGAGTTCCTCAAAGAGTCCATCATAAAATTTGTTGGCAACACTTTTGATGATTATTATTTTTTATCAATTTTATCGATTTGATGTTGCAGCCATTCGTCATAGTAAGTAGATTTAAATGAAGTATTCGTGACACATTATTGATGTGGTGTCATCTTTATTTGCTTTCTCCAAGAAAGGATGGCATTGAGGAACAATCATTTATTTTCTCCCAACATTTGTTCCTCCTCAATCCTCTCCTGATACAAACCTTTTGGGATTTTAATCTAATAACTCTGAGCCCAAATTTAACCAAACAATGGTGTTGCTGCAATTTATTAGTTGAAGTGGTGAACACCCCCCATTGAGACGATAGAATAAGTTATCCGCAAGAAGACAGACTAAAAAAAATGTAGGCAAGCTCGTTTTCTTCCGACGAAATCCTATACGCCTTCTGGAATTGAAAGGAAAATTACAAGGTTTTAATGTGATACCATTGACTTCTATCAGCATCTACCTTTCAAAACGTTCTATCAAGCCCGATGGAAAATCAGAAATCTCAAATGGGCTTCACTCCCAGAATCATATGCACTTATATAATTGCCACATGTCAGATCCCCTTTATTTATGTTAAAATATATCTCCACTGAGCAACTCCTTTTGGTAACGCTGTGTGAAGGCTCATCTTTCTGATGGCGTTTTTCTCAGCCGCGATATTATATCACCACACATCCCAGCCTCCTTACCTTCTGCCAGGCAGATTACTGCTTTTATCAATAAGCAGCTTAGCACCAAAGTGTCCCTCAATAATACGCCGTGGTATTTTTTTCTTCCTCTGGCAGCTTTAATGTCTCTTTAGGTGCCCCCTCCCCTCATCTAGCCCATCCGCCCCACCACCCAAGTATTACAAATTCTCATAACCTTCCATTTCTGTGTTTTCACTCCCACAACACTTTCCACTTTATTTAACCCTCTCACCGAGAGAGAACCTACTGATACATTATGTATCCTTCTCTTCAGGTCACATTAGGAACCTAGAAAAGGCTCAGGAGGGCCAGAAAGGAGCATCCCCATCAGACATACTGCCCCATTAGAAGTCTGCACCGCACTATAAAACCCATTAAGGTCCATTAGGGAAGCGTTCTGGTCCGCAGACACCTGTAAGGCCAGTCAGCCTCAAAGGTGCACGGCTACAGATGGTATAAAACCTATTTGATTTGTCATTAAAATGCCATGTATTATCTTTATACCAAACGATGTGTCAGTAGTATTTTATCAAAAAGGATTTTAGTTTCAGAAATTCGACTGTTGGGACATAATCAAGCCCAAATCAAAGATGTTTGGAGGCAGCTGTTTTAACGATACTCATTAAATTATGTTTCTCATTTGAAAGGCAGTACATAATGCACGATATCATAAAATGTAAATCAGCGCAAGAATCATTGCGCTTAAATAGATCCCATGTGAGATTTCACACACTTATAGTTTCCGAGCTTTCTCTTCAGCAAATGCCAGCTCGGTCACTTCCTCTATTGGGAACAACTGCATGCAGCTGTGAGCTTTCAGCACCGTGACTGGCACACTGCTTATCATTGCTTGATGAGTTTGACCCAAATTTTCCACAGACCGACACATTTTTCAAAGCCACTTTTAAAATCTAAACCCTAGATCAGCTCAAGAGTGAAAACCTAGCTTGGCTACAATTCAGATTTGAATGTTTTTTATATTGGGGGGTGGGGCATATTTTGATGTTTGGTCTACCATTGCGGTATTTTTCTGACGTAAAATTATTAAATATTGTCCGAACAGCTACAAAAATGCATCTATTGTTTTGAAGCTATCCAATATGCCTCATGCTGACAGAAAAACAAGTCTTGGAATATTGCCTAACAAAATGAGTTTTTATGAGATCAAGGGAAAGGTTTTTGACAAACAATTCTGCACTAATGACGACCAAGTGTGTGTGAGTTATTAGGCGGGTAGAATTGTGCTGGAAAGTAACGGGGAGGCAAGCTAATGAATGCTGTCCTAGTCAATGAAATAATCAACAAATAAGAATCTCAACATAGTGTGGTGTAATTTGATGTTGAGCTGCTAAATAATGTGCCACACTGTCACTTCAAAATTCATCTCCGAGCTGTTGCTTTCAATAAACGAGCTTGTGTTACCAAGTAATAGTGAATCTGTAACTGTGTTATTGACATTTGGTGGAAAATAAAAGATAAGCAGTGAATAAATCACCGGCAGAAGAGATGAATGGCAACATACATACGTATATGAAATGATGGTAGAAAGAAATGAAAGTTTATTGAATGAATAGTCCCGCTGTCAAAATGGTAAAGATAGCTCCGGATTGCACGCGCTATTTGGAAAGTGCTCACTGCAGGAGCAGCAAATATATACATATACATACGTACATATATATATATATATATATATATATATATATATATATACACTTGGGTGTAGCGATTGCGGGCTTACCTGCGCAGTGCAGACATATGTTAATTACACAAGCATACACAGACTTTCCACAGGGGAACAAACATGCAAAATAACTGCCAACCGCTTCATGCTTCTTAAGCCAAAGAGCATTTTAAAACCTTTGAGTGTTTTTTAACAGAGGAAGCACCACCATAGTACGCATTACATCCCCCTGGTTGGACTATACAGACATCCGGCCCATAAAAGCTTTTCTCCAACATGCTAATGCCTCTGTGGAAAGGTTTGTGTATAATTTGATGCTGTATTTATGTGCAACACAAAATTATATCTGTTTTGATCACCGTATTTTGACCGGCATGTGAATTTATCCTATCAAGAGAAATGTTAGCATCATTCAGGCATGCCATTGTATGGATAATTTAGCTTAAGGCTATATTTTACGACTACTGCCGGGACATGGATTTGAAGAAGCTCAATGAGCATGTCCACACAGGCAGAGAAAATTGTGAGTGCAGTGTTGCATGGGGTTATCCCCAGTGATGGGACACAGGGCAGGTGCTGGGAGAGGTTGGAGGATGGAAGATGATGGGGCGGCTCGAGGCCCGGGTCGTGGGGCCACATCCCGTCCTTGCTGTTATGAAGGAGAAACTAACTGATGTGACAGTGACAAATGAAGCAACTCCACATCCCCAACTGCCACTTTTATGCCTCTCAAACTCAAGGAATCGTTTCCCAACCCACCCACTATTTTCTTCTCGGCGCTCTCAACCTTTCAAGTCGTCTTTATTCTTACCTACTGAGAGCTTTTCAGCTTTCAGTCTCCACTTTGTGCTACGTATTTTTAACTTTTACTTTGTACATCTTCTGGCGCTCTTTCACATCTCTCCCTTCAATCGTCCCTCCTTCTCTTTCTGCTTGTGAAGTATTGGAATACCTTGCTGGATCCCCTCCAATGAAAAACTTTTATTGTTTTGTGTTCTCCTGTACGCACTGTTAACATATTGAACTTGCCAATGGGTTTCTATAAAATAAAATAAAATAAAATAAAATAAAATAAAATAAAATAAAATAAAATAAAATAAAATAAAATAAAATAAAATAAAATAAAATAAAATAAAATAAAATAAAATAAAATAAAATAAAATAAAATAAAATAAAATAAAATAAAATAAAATAAAATAAAATACTTCTTTATTGCCCTTGAAATTCATTGGACAGCATCAGCACTCAGTCAAGTGTTTAGCTCTCCCCAGCTTCTGTTCTATGGAACCGACGCGACATGGCATTTACATCCTATAAATTGATTCCCTGTATCAAAACTTGTGTTGGTGAGTAGAATTGACACAGTAGAGTGTCATTAAACGAGAGATGGTGAAGTAGCACAAAGGATGAAGGAATAGCTCAGCAGTGATTATTGTTGAGGTTTAATGACTGTCTTGCTCCTGTAATAGACCTTCTCGGCTGTTGAAATGAGATGCCAAGCAGAGAAGACAATTAATTGCTTGGCTTCCTTTTGTCCCTGCCCCCATCCCCGTGTGTATTGAGCTGAAACTTGATAAGATAAAGGCTTGCGGCCACCCTAATACCTTCAGACATTCATCTCTCAATCTTAAATTTATTGTTTGAGTCAGGTGGCCCACTGCTGCTGTGTGATACACAGGGGGAAACAACAAATACTTTGGAGGTCCACAATGGCACCTAGAGCTTTATTAAAAGTATACCATAGAGTATATATGTAGATTAAAAAACACCACGTTTCTTTCCAGCATCAATATTTTGTCATATTGCCCTAAACAAATCTGACGTAAAATTGATGAAACTGGCTCCGTCCTTCCCTGTGCAATATTGAGAGGTTTAGTGACAAGTTATTAATAACTACAGTGGATTATCATATGAAAGGCTTAAGCTCCCCCTATGGGCCGATCTGCATCTAAAATGCTCATTGCATTGTTAATGTGCATCGCATGCCTGATTGCTGGTGTGTGCAATTAATTTGTGTGTTGCTTGCAGGAAACAACTAATCAGTGTGATTTAGAAAATGCTTAAAAAGACATCAGTCAAGTTCTTTCAAAAGCCTCACGATAAGATACACTATTAATTATAGCTGGATATTCTTATCGATTAATTACCAGTAATTTCAAGCTGTTAACAGGTGGCAGAGCTAAACTTCAACTCAACATCCATCTTTGTGATGTAGTGTCTTATGACAGTGATATCCTACCAAAGATTTGCTCCAATTATGGCAATGCCAATGTAACACTCCACACATTCCTGTTTATGAACATTAAAAATGCATCGCTCTTCAAAATCATTATGATGCAAATGTGAGTCTGTTAAGCAGCAGTATATAGCACACATTAAATGAGTGCAAATCTGTCAGGCAGTGCTGAGAAATATAGTGTGCCAAATGTAATTGGAATAATGAGCGGCCAATACTATTCAACATATTCAACATACGGTCAACACAATACACAGTGGTGTTGAGTTGAAAACAAAATAAAATAAAAAAGCCAAAAAAATGCTTAGCACACCATATTCATCTTTGCACACATAATGTAGCAGTGTTATCAAGAGGACAGCATGCAGCCGGTAATGGAAAGTGTGATAAATAATACAATCTCAAATACTTCCATTCAGTTAAATATGCAGGCATCAGACTCGTATAATGCCCGCAGAGTTTCAATATTTTCCCTCGTATTATTTCAATACTTTATACTCACATAATTGATTTAAAATCTGATCAGATTTTTCATTCTCCTTTAATATGAATGTTAAAGCGGCGCAGTGTGAAATTTCAGCCCTCAACATAATGACTCCGGAGCTGCAGCGACTCTCATAGCAAAAAGGGTTGTTTCTGGTCTGCAGCCATATGAAATGTCATCAGAAATTGGACAAGATATGAAGGAGCTATCCCCTTTGAGAGCTCCATTGAGCTGCACATTTTCTTATATTGTTCCCGCATTATAATTGAGCCCCTTACGGGTGACCCGTGTCCTTCTGAGATAAAACTAATTATTTGCTAGAAGAATTACTTTCAGCATCTGTCTTCAGGTCAAAACTGTTATGCTTTGTTACTATAACGATGTAGCCATCTGTCACATGGTCTTGTGTTTTGAAGCTTTATTGTAACAGATTTTATTTCACAAAGTCAAATGTCAGGTTTGTTTATTTTAATTGTTCATTTCAAGGTATGATTGCAGCAGGATTGTGTCTTAGTTGTGCACCACAAGTAACCAGTGTACTCTCCTGCAGTTTTTCCACTCACTTCTTCATTCTGCATGTCAGCCGTAAAAACCTATATAATCAACCAATCTTCTTTGTTGTCGGCCATCGGCATTTTATTCTGGCGCATTCAAAACATTCCTCGGAAATTCAATGTGGACTCAGAGAATTTGAACGGGCTCTGCAGTTCCAGGCACAAGGCCTGTGTAAATTAGCCTTGGATTTGAATTAATTGAAAAAAATCCAACAGAATATCTCAGGCAGAACTGATTGCAAAGCACATTTCACACTGAAGGCTCATTTTACCAATTACAGTTGAAGCCATTCATGTTGGCTGCACCAAGAACAATGGTAATATCGGTTACACTAAACTCACGAAGGCATCGCCGCTTATCAGCACATTTTTAGTAATTAAGTTATAGTGGCCCAACATGGGCAGTTTCATTCCTTCATTATATATAAAAAAAAGGTTATTGGAAGGTTCCCCCATGTCTCAAGGGTACACACTTAGGTATTACTGTTCTTCCCTAAGCAACAAAAGAAACAACCATTACAGAGTAAATATTATCTGATGGAGAAAGTGCATGCCGTTACGTTAACTCTCCACTCTCTTAGTTCGTTAAAGACCGAAACTAAACAGTTCAACAGGTTTTGCAAAAAAAAGCCTGTCCAGGAAAAGGTTTAAATAAATCCATGCGTTTATAAGTGTTTCTGCATGTGCTTGATAAGCATATTGTATGTGTTTGATCAATGTGCTGCAAATGTGTGATAAGACCCGCATTTGATTACAGTTCTACATAACGCGTCTGATTGTGCCATTTTTTCCCCCCGTCCCTTAAAGCCGATGGATTATTGTCTCTTACTGTGCGTCTTTTATCATGTTAAGCTGATTTGCTTGCGTTTTATGTCACACATTACATTTATGTTGTAGCACCTTTATTAAATCAACTTTTCTAATATATGTTCTGAGGTTGACTTAGATTATACACGTTGCGTTTTATTGCAATAGCTGACTTTACGTTGCATAAGATATAATTACACAAGTCTACTGGTTGACAGTTCTACACCAATCGTCTTGGAGGTATCATATTTCTGTATGGAGGATAAACCTTTTTTTTAATATCTGACGATGGATTATTAGTTTAGCATAGCACAAACGCCATTATTAGAAAAAGGTGCATACAATGTGTGTTTATTGGACATACTGTTGCCTTTCTTCCTCTCTCTTAATCGTCTTTCTAATTTTTTTTTTAATCATAGCTGTTATAGCTGTTGGCTTCCTTTTCTAAAGTTTACATTTTTGTCTGTTACTCTCCAGCTGGGAGCTCTCTTGTTTTTCAGATTTTCTGCCTCAGGAACAATTACTCTTATGACACGAAAATAATGAAATTACTTTCTTTCATTTCACAAGCAATAACCTAGAAGTGTTTATTCAGTTGTATAAAAGCCATGTAGTGTTCAGTGTCCGTAGATATATGTCCATTTGTGCATCGAACAACAAAACATTAAAAGACTTAAAAAGCAAGGTTTTATGTTTGTCCATCTTGGAATCTTGGCTACTCACTGGGTCTTTACCAGATTGTTCTTTTGGTGCAAGGCTGGAAGTGGCAGAATTAATCAATTGCAAACCATTTCTTCCTCAAATTAATCAACAATAGTTTTGATAATTAATGCAATCATTAAAAGCTTTGGTAAACCCAAAAAGTTTAATTCAAAGATATTATCCAATTGTACCTTCCGAAATCATTTACATATTCACATGAAGTTAAATATTATGGCATGATTACTGCATAATTATATCACTGACATATTTATTCAAATGAGTAGAGAAATTAAATTGCTATGCGGGAGTATTAGAAATAAGTATATGAATAATACAATTATATTTTTTTGTAGTGACCAACTGAACCCGACTGACTCTCCCTCGAATCTTCTTGATCAAAATGCCGTTCGAGTCTGTCAATAGACTTTTATACGCGCCATTGTACGCCTACTAACCAGCATGTTTTGTGTTTCTTTCATCACTTGATAAAAGCAGGGTCTTGATATTTGTGAGTTCTTGAAAGGAAGAAAGAAATGATCATCGTCTTGTGTATGAATGTTACTAAATGTTTGTTTCCACTATGTGGTAGCCGAGGTAGCTACGGGGATTGTCAACATGCTCACGGTATAAAGATGGTGCCCAACACTGGAAGAGAGGTGAGACAGAAACAGAGGTGGGGGGCAAGCAACACAACACACTACGTTTTCACCATCAAAAAGAAAAGAACAGCAGTGAGTGGGTTGAGGTGAAGAAAAAGTGTAGTCAGAGATTGGCGGTAGTGGTTCACCTGGGGATTAGGGCAGGTGCACAGAGCATCAAGACATGAGTGGGCTCACAGAGTGGGTGGGTGGATGGATTGTGTGTGAATGTTGTTCTTGTTACCTCTAGTGTTTAAAGTGCAGACGGTGTTGCTAGGATACAGCGAATTAGATCAAATGCTTGATTGAAATCATACAAATATTAAGAATTAGAATGACATGATCAGGTGATGTTGCCGCAGTGTCTTGCTCAAGTGCACACTGTCAGGAAGCAGCGGAGTATTTTTCTAACATTTAGTAGCTGTTTTTTAGTAGCTTGCAGTAGGGATTTGAGCTTTTACCCTCCGGTTCCACACAAAATTTCACTTGGGTATCAAATGAGCCAATAAAAGCAAGATGTCAAAAGGAGAACTTGATCAGATCTCTGAGATGGCATTCGGAATTAGCAAGGTTTTGATATTACGAGTTACAGTAATTGAATAGTCTTCGCACTAATCGGAATGTGTCAAGACATCCGTTCTTGCACCCAGCAGTCTGCAGACAGTGAGTGATGGAGTCATTGAAAGTAGAAGAAAGGAAATCCAGACTTATTATTTTTACCGTGGAGAAGATGTCATGATGAGAAAGAGTAGCGAGGTCATGCTGTCCCTTCTTTTTGATCTAATATCTATCTTGTGATAAACTTAGAGCTAGCCTCAGGGCTATCCGAGTCCTGTTGGTTTTGTTCTCATTAAAGCCCTCCGGGGTTAGCTCTGCTGGCAGACTGAGGAAACATTTTGTTTTCTCGTGAGTAAAACGACATGTAGTACGTAGTGGAGTTTTTATAGATGACTTGCTAATGTGAGGAATTATAGAAAAGATCAAGATATGAAATTTGAATTAGATGGATGACAACCTTCAAGCAAATAATTGTGTAGTCTGGATTGTATATTTGTGGTACCTGCTGCACGTGTAACACTAATCAGACCTTGTTGACACATTATGAAACACATCTTTGTTTATGATTGTCTACCCTATGACAATGCTTTAATACAATAATGTGTACAGAACAAGAGTGCTAAGTCCTTCCCACACTGGAGGGGATAACAATTCATAGCTCTCCATTGACTATCAATTGCGCCGTGTCTCATCCCCCTGTGTGCAAAAACAATGCTCTAAAAGCTCCTGTGTGTTGGAATGAAGAATCATCAACCGGAGAACAGAAAAGAAAAACAAAAATGTGAATTTGCTCAACCTTTATCCTTCGTCAAGACTAACCCGCATGAATTAAGATTTTTGTGGTCAAATTATAACTACAAGCAACATATTTGATGATATGGATTTCCAATCGGCATCGTTGCCCGACAGTTTAAAAGTGATTTATTTTCTGTTGCTCTCAAATATGCCTGCTATGTTGTGCCAAGGCTAGATTACATTTAACCAAAGAGGCAAGGCTAGCTGTAAAGACATCACTCTTAATTATGAACGCGTGTGTTTGAATTCACATTAGTGAAAGGCACATTGTCTGTCTTATTTGTTACCAAGCTGCTTTTTTTTTTTATTGAATAAATGGCCATTTCAATGCATTACTATACAGGGAGCCATTGCAAATTTAGTGAGGCAAAACATGGCGCCTGCAAGATAAATAATGAAAGTTCAGAAACTGCTTTTTTTGTTTAACCCAATCCAGTGAACCAAATTAAAGTGATTTCTTGTATTTTACCTTTTTTCTTCGGATGGAAATGGGAGAAATATTATTATGCTAAGAGATCAGACAAACATGGATGAGATCAGAATTCACATATCTGCATTCAGAGCACTGATGGAGCATAACTGCGTGAAAAAAAAGGATAAAAAAAAAAAGATTGACACTGCACCAAATACATGCAATTTGC
Source organism: Syngnathus typhle (assembly GCF_033458585.1). Classification (NCBI taxonomy): domain Eukaryota; kingdom Metazoa; phylum Chordata; class Actinopteri; order Syngnathiformes; family Syngnathidae; genus Syngnathus; species Syngnathus typhle. The sequence continues at coordinate 8,400,422 of NC_083752.1, forward strand.
ATAGAAAGGTGTAAGATGAGAGTTGCATGTGTAAAGTAGCAGTAGCTTTTGACATTTTTAAGTGTCCTCTGCCCCTAGTTCCCTGTGAGTCCCAAATATAAGCACAAAGTAGTCAAATCTTAATGTTAAATGCTTTTCAGTAGTGAAATTGAGAATTGACAGATTAAACACACTCCATTTAGCTCTGTTAATGGCAAATGATTATACCAGTCATTTGATAAATTGGGAGCAAATGTTCTGTTCTTGTTGCAGCGATAGTCTTATCACTTCTGCCTTTGGCATTTTTCTATCATGGCGATGATTGTTCACCCCTCTCATGGGTGGAGTTTTTAGAGAGTGACGTGTTGGGTGGTCTGTTTCTCCTTTTGAGCAACGCAACACTCAAGCAGAATGTCGACAGTTGACAGGCCCTCTTGAATTCCATTTTCACCGTGACAGCATAAGAGGCACATAATGTGTTGTTTGGAGGGTTGTTAGCTCTACAACTGCATCTTATAAAAGTGAGAATGGCTGAAATGTTTATCTGAATATTGCATTTTATATGTTCTCTTTGCTGACAGTTCAATAATAAGATGCAGAGGTTAACAATATTAATTTGTTTCAACATTGTGATTTAGTGACTACCAAAACCTATATAATTATTAAATATTGGTTTAAGAGAACACACAGTACGGTTTTGTCAACAGAGATTTTTGAGGGTGTGCTCAGAGCATCTCTGCAGTGATTTTGTTCAAGCCTTGGTAATTACAAAATTCAATACCTCTTGTTCTTTATAAATCAAGTTAGCACATTGATCTACCAAGAAGCCTGTCCGAGAACAACAGTGAGTGGGCCAGGAGAAAATAGCATCATCAGTCTTTTGAAGTTAGCAGCACTTTGCTGCATTTACAGTTATTGCAAAGCCCATTTTTGTCCACTGGGATTTTTTTTTCTTGGACTGCTGGATTTTATTAGCATCATAATATAGATACCTGTACACAAAACTATACTTAGTACTGCTTTTATTTTGAAAGAAACTCATTGAACTGATGCCATTCAACTGATGTCATTCCAACCCTGCCGTTTGTTGGATGTTACCAAACCACAATGCAACAGGCAAAGATAAATGAATCCGAGCTAGAGATCTCTCCAAAGCAAACTATCTTTTGGAAGGTGAAATGCAAAATGTCAGCGCTCGTTCCCAGCAGACAGCAGGGGATGTTTCAGATGTTGTATGGTTCAGACTATTTCTGTAGTGATTGACTGGCATGTCAGCAACAAAGCAACCGTCAACAGCTGCTGAAATAACCCCATTTGGGGTTATAGCTGTTTGTTTTATGGTTTGATTTTTGTGGGTCAGGATGCAGAAGGAACATCACTTAGAAAGGAATATTTAACAATGTGCCAAAACGGAATATCTAGGGACATAGTCTGTTGAAACCAGGACATATTCATCTATTTCAAAGAGCTCTCTGGACTCCTACTGTGTCACTGAAACTAGAGGCGCAGGCTACATTTGAAGTTAGCTCTCAAACAATTCCTATTATGACAGATTGCAGAAGGATTTGGCTCTTTAAGTCAATCGAGTGAGTGGGCAAGGTAATGCCGTTTCAGTGATGGCTTAGTCACAACATGATGATGATCTTCGAATTCTTCACCAGATGCTCAGTTTCGGTTTTTCTTTAAACCATCAATCTGCATCACGATGCTCAACAATATATGTGTCTTCATCCACTATGCAGGTAATGAAATTCTGTCCGGCTTAGTACCTTCAATTGAGTGCTAGCATCAAAATCATTACCTCGCAACAACCAAATATCTCCTGCAGAATGTCAGAGGGAAACATAATGCTCAGACCATTAGTCAGGCAGTGGACAAATAATTATGCCTTGCACTATTAACCCAAGAAATGAGAAACGCATAGTAGATAGGGTGCAAGAGAGCGATGGATTTGATGGTCGGGGGGGGGGGGGGGGTGCAAATAACAGTATGACACAAAAGAAATTAATCCTGAATATCCACCGCTCCCTGTGCACCTCTACAATTGAAGGCTTAGTCGGTCTCGTCCATTCATGAATCACTGGGCCTTGGAGACACACCGGCGCAAAACCACCAGCTCTCATAAATAAAGCAGCAACTTACTGCTCTCGTGCCAATGAGTCATACAGGTCTTGCATTCACGGGAAAGCATTTTAAACCACCCAAATTTCTTCTGTTAACTAGCTCGCTTTTTATGAATAATATGTTTTCCAAACATTTGTACCAGTAGTACGTAAACTTGATGTTGTGTTTATAATTGGACTCGTTTCCAGCAATGTCAGTGTCTGCACCGGCACAAAAACAAACAAACAAACAAACAAACAAACAAACAAACAAACAAAAACATCATTGTAACAAAACATCAGAACAAAATTGCAGGTGTGAAAAAATATATTTGACAAAAATTTTTACTATCCTACATGGTAGGGACGTTGGGGGGCATATCAATAGATGGATGGATGGATAAGGAATTGGATGCAGATAATAATAAAAAAAGCATAATTATATGCATATTCATACAAAGTGTGGAAGTAAAATTTGAATGGATGTATAGTGAGTACAATAAAACATAATCGGCAGCTGTGTGCTGAAGTAATTTTTGATGGGCGATTCGCCCAAAAACGGGTTGTTAGGAGTTAAGTTGGATAAACAGCCTTGGTGGAAAGCTGATTTTTCTTTATAATCTCAACACTGCTTCCATTATACCAGTGCTTCTCAATTATTTTCTGTTACGCCCCCCCTTAGCAAGAAGAAAACTATTCGCGCCCCCCCTTAGCAAGAAGAAAACTATTCGCGCCCCCCCGTGACTATCCTAACTTGTCTTGTAAGTCGTAAAATGTTGCACTGTCGCAAACGTCACAGAAGTAACAATGAGAGCGCCACTGCCCCCTGCTGGGAAGATGCGCAATTACACTTTATTCTAGTACTGCAAAAAAAAAGCCTGTTCCCCAGGGTCACACGCGCCCCCCCAGGTATAGCACGGCGCCCCCCAAGGGGGGCGCGCCCCACTATTTGAGAAGCACTGCATTATACCAAGAACAGAGGCAGTCACCATTACACACACACACACACACACACACACACAGACACACGCACACAGGCAGACACACACACATTCGCGCGCGATCCTCTTTGCTTAGGGGAAAACCTGGTTTAAAGATTAGATAAGAGGCATGCATTTAATTTCATTTTATTGATTTAGAGTGGCCATCTGGAATTTGGCTCTTGCCATCGATCTGAGATAGATGATACAAGATGGTTATCAGCCCCCAACAACATTGTGTTTGAAGATGTAAAAATACTGTAGCAGATTTCAGATCAAATCACCGGAGAGGCTTCACATCAAAATGTCACTAAAATGCCACTGGGGAAATTGAGCAGTTTCTTTCCCATAAGCCTCTAATGTTTGGAGCGGGGAGCACAGTAGAAACAAATCCTGCGGCGGTTGTTCATTATCTTTGTCAAATAACACTGCTATCAAACCAGGCATATCTGGTGATTGCTTTTTGGTCACTTTAGATTTCTAATATGAACAATGCAGCTTAAAGTGGCGTATGTAGCACGATTCATACGTGTTCAAGGTTCTAGCAATTGTTTTCTTTCAATGTATATTGTGTGAAAAATGAGTGCAAGACAATAGGATAATTTTTCTGCCAAGGCTGTGTCGGAAACGATTACTGAGAAGTTAAGCTTGTTCTTTCTTTAGCATTATAATGGTTATGATAACTTCCACCTGTGCTCTCGAGTCATTGGTGCCCTGTGCATGCGGTTGATCCCGGCCGGCTACTTTGAGATCCTGTTCGAGTAGCAACGAGCCTTTCGGTATGCTGATGGACAGGGTCAAACGCCACAATCTGTATTTATCAGCAAGATACTGTTCCTGTGCTGTAAATGCGATTCTAAAGCCTCTTTATCCTCTTTCTGAGGATTTGCAGTATAGCAGATGACATGTGAGTCTCCCTGCACTTAAGCCTCACTATCAGCAGCCCAGTGGGCTGGCAACATGTGAAAGGGACATAGTTTCATTTTTTTTTGTAGGTATTTAATTTGAGCTTACGTTCTGGAAATCTATGTGGCTTTATGCTGCTTTGTAAAAGCTTGTCTGCCTTGTTATGAGTGAGGCATCTAGTTGATAACTAAAATCACAGTGAATTAAAATGTCTATGGAATTTCAACTATATTACATCACAGTCAAATAGGGTTGTGCTTTAATTTCCACAAACAAGTACGGTTCAGATTTCTACTCAAGGTTAATTCGAAGCAAAAAAAAAAGCACAGTCAAACCAATGGAACATCATCGTGACTTGCTTTGGGAGAAATTACCAAGGCCTTTCGAAGGTAGTAAATACAAATATGAATGACCATTTTATGACCTTACTATGTCATCCTTGGGAAGTCTGCTTAAATGGTTGATTAACAGAATTTAGGACCTTCACATCAAAGGTTGACACAGGAAGCCAGTGTACTGATTTGTTTGGCACGGTTTGTACACCGCATCCCCTTCCCGAGGCCATTTATTAGCGTTTGTGTGACACAGACAGGAAATCGAACCAACAAATGCTCAACATGGTCTCAGAAGCAAGTTTCATTTCATTTCATTCAAATATAAATGTCAAAAATATACATACACATAACTTATATTGTATAACAAACAACAAGATATAAAGAATTTTGGCTGTAAATCTTCTAACTACCTAAAAGAGACTTCATTGGGAATAGAGTTTGAAGATGCTGTAGCGACCAGGCAGCAAGTCGTGTTGAATGGTTTGCTGTCAGAATCATGTCTGTCTAAGCTTCAGGAATCTCGGGAGCTAATTCTGTTTGATGTATTAACCATGATGAAGGGGGGCAGGGGCTGTTCGTTCGCAGTAGTGTGAGGATTTGGGTACATTTGGTCTAGTGCATGATGAGAATGCAAGTTTGTCCACATACTTTTTCATAATGCTTGTGCCCACTGATAAATTACTAAAAGAGAAACTACAATTTATGTTGTTTGATGATTTAATGATGCATATGTGGGATCGGGAGACTTGCTCGCTCCTAATTCTGCCATTCTTTTAGATGCTTATTTGGGCTCCTTGGTGTAAATCTTAAGTTTGTTTAGCAGAAAATAACAAAAGCAGATTCTTCCTCTCGTCTACACATAAATCAATCTCGACTCAATAGATCTAAGCCATTTTAAAGCCATATTTATCAACCCGGGTCTTGGTTGTCGTACGTAAACAGGAAATGTGTTTTCAAACAGCAGCCAAATAAATCAATAATTCAGAGGACTAAGGTATGGTATTGATCTATATATCCTATCATAGTGCGTCACCTCGCCGTCCACGCCTTTCATATATTCAATTCCATATGTGTATACCACATTCATTAAAGCTACTGCGCATTTACTTAGTTGGCCTTCATAAAAGCTTGTATTATTGTCTAATAAGAATCCAAGATAAAACCAAGTGTTTAATTTGACACTTTAATTCACTGCCGAGCTCTACTTCTGTTGCCAAGCAACCATGTTAAAGTGCACACAAAAGGGTCATTATAGATTTGAGATTTCTTTAGCGCAACCCTTAACCTGTATTCATTTCTCCATGAAAGATTGCACAATTATGCTTTCAGCTGATTATTTAGAATGTGTATACTTGTATGTGTTGTCACTAATGCAATAGATGTCTGCATAAAATAATTTCCCGGCAGTAAATTCAACGACATTACTCTCTGATTTCTTTCTGGAACACAATCAGAGGAATCAAGTTGAGCTCCTCTTCTTATGCATCTTTTAGACATATGTTACTAACAGGATCTGACAGCATCGCCCTGAGTATTTAAATGGTTCATGGTGCTTGTACTGTGATGTCTACGATACGGCACAATGAGCCATAAATATGTCAGTTTTGACTCAAATGAAGAGAGAAGGCAACGGAGTATTCATGCTAGATGCTTTTGCTTTGGGGCTTTGTCTAAAGCCCATTTTGAAAGACTCTGCCAAAAATTCATCAGAAGATTAATCAGATCTGTCATCAATATCATATCAAATCTATATCAACTGTATTTAGTATACCCCCTCTCGCAGTAGCACAGCGAAAGATGCTCTGTGATCGGCTCACGTTTCTTTCCCCATCATTTCAAAATGGGAGCGCCTTCTTTTAACACGCTCTAGGCAGTCAACTTAGATAATAGATTTCTTTTTTTTTGGTGGCATTCATAATAGTGTCTGTTTTGCTGAGGCTGAGAATCTAAGGCAATATGGGGCATATATCAAATATGTGTTCATTAAGTCCCTAAACACGAGGGATGGAGGCTGCAAGTTGTTGTTGGCTGCTGTTGTATTTGATGAGAAGCAAGCTTGTTGGATCCAAAAGCGGGAAATGATTTGAGGCAGGAACGGAGAGATGCAGTAGCATTTAATTTGCATGAAGACAGTGAGGCAGAGGCCATGACTCTGGTTTTAGATTCCATAGCTTTTCTGAGATGATTTCAGATTGCAGTGTAGTTAGATTACACATCTCAAGCTCCTAAAGGCCACAAACTCAACATACAAAGCAGCTCACTCAAACAGCTTAGTGTCTTTATCTGATAATTGACAAGTTGTTTTTCTGCCTGGATTCTTCTTGACTGTTGGAATTTTCCAGAACATATCCGGCTTCTGCACTGACTGGACAGCCAGACATGAAAAAGGTCATTGTGAATCTAATTAAGCATGACTTTTTCCTCTCTCACTCTCTCTACAGCGTCTTGGTAACATTGCGGAGCATGAGACCACTCCATCTAGTTGCATCCAAATAATCACTCAGAATGCAAGAATGAGATGCACACACATTCTTTGGAAATAATCCCACGTTGAAATTGTATTGCCAATCGAATCGCAAGGTAGCAAATCTTGACAAGCAAGATGCTATTATTAGCACGGCATATACGTAGGCATGCACATGTACTGGGAAACAGTGACTCACATGCAGACAATATTAGAAGAGGGGGTGAAATTTTAAGCATGGTTGAAGGATTTTTATCCCTTTTGCCCAATCCAATTATGTTCAACTTCAAACAAAACCTAAGTGCACGCACGCTTCTCATCCAGATGCTGCAGCAATACTGTAGACATTAGCTCTGACGATGGGAACTTTGAGACGCAATAAAGTATCCAGCGGGGAGAGGACATCCAGGATTAATTTTTCTTATGTCTGAATCTTTACATACTAATTTCTCTTTTGTTTATATCTCCCTTCTGGCATGATTGACTTTTTCCACAGTCTGTGTGGAAGATGTGTTTCACAGGATAGCAAACGATATGTGATATATTAGAGGCTAAGTGGCAAGCTCATACTTACTTCAGGTAACACCTTGAAACCAGCCTTGTTGGATTCATTAGTTGATGACATACCTGACACAACGACAAAGAGCTGTTGTTATGGCAATCTACGTATATATAACGTCTGCTTACAAATACTGATAGGATTCACAACTGAGATTCTTTTAAATCGCAGAGGGTATTCAGATATTTTGTAATTTTGTTTAGTGCTGGCAAGCCTGCCTTTGCTTATAGGAATCGTTCTGCACCTGTTCGATTTAGAAATGTGAGCTATTGTGGTGTCTCTGCAATGCAGTTATTCTATAAAAACAGCTTGGCTTTTTCACTTGGTGTATATGAATCGAAATAATAGGCGACTTTTGTGTTCAAATTCAAAGGCAAATACAAAGCAAAACGTTCTGTATTCATCTGGACATCTTCAGAACATCTCTGGAGTCTGGAAGAATAGTTTCTCACTTTCTGTCACCATGGCAATCTGTCAACTTCTCCTGAGTTTTCTTGCGCTTCCTTTTTTGCTATTTTTCCCCTTTTCTGTTTATCTTCTGCATCATGTTATTTATTTCACGGCCCTCTTATCATTTGTTTCTCTGCATTGAGGACTTATCCTTTTTTAGAATGTAGTAGCATGATTCCTACAAACCTCAAGCAATGGCAAGTGATGACTTTTCTTGTCCTTTGGGCTCAGATAGCATATTTGGTCCCTGCTGTTTAAGAAAATGAGGGTCACTCTAAAAAAGAATTCATTTTCTTAACCCAAAAACTAATCAAAATGTTAATCCGGTGCTCTTCCCAATTAAGTTTTCCCACTGATCCCTTTCTATATTTTCCAAAAGCTGACGGCACCAATCTCCCGCGACGCCAAAGCATATTATATTTGTCTACCCCTTTCCTTCATCTCATTCCATTTTGCCAGAGGATATATTAATTAATGTATTTAGTGTGTTGTTAATTGACTCTCAACCACAATGTGTCTTTACCTAAACAGAAAAATAATTTGAATCTAATTTTGGGAAAAAACTGTATGTAATTTTGCAACTTTGTGTAACCAAGCATATCATACGGAATAGCACTTAGATATCCTTTCTACTACCACAATTACATCTTTAAAATCATTTGTAGTTTTTTGGAAAAAGAAGTTTCCCGTAAATGGTGGGGAGTGTGTATAATGTAGATCAACAATTTAAATGGAATACCAGAGTTGTCAAATCCAGGTCCAGAAAGTCTGCCACAGTTTAGCGATAGCCGCAGGTATTTCTAATTTCTGGGAGCTCATTTACCTGCCAGCCCGGATAATGAAAAGCACCGGTGGTGAGTTTCTTCTATTGCGACCTGGATTTGACACCTTAGCGGAAAACAAGGTACAGTTTTTTTCCATGTATAATGCGCAAAATTTAACTAATTTATTGTCCTAAAATCTGGGGTGCGCATTATACATGGGTACATAAAAAAAAAAAAAAAATTATTATTTTTTTTTTTGTTTTTAATCCGGATATGATACGGAGGCCGCCATTACAGATGCGCTTTCTTCTCTGCTGTTCACTTCAAACACGCTCCATACGAATACAATGCTCTCGTATCAGACGCTTGCTAGATCACCTGCTCGTTTGCTGTCACAATGTACCCTACACAAATCCGAAACATTTCTTCGCTATCGAGTATGCTAGCGCATGCGCAGTGATACTGACCGGCAGAATAACATCCGGTTGTTCCCAAAGATGATCTTTTTTCTGAAATAATTTTATGTTTAAGGACTTAAGTAGGAGTCAAAATTTGGGTGCGTATTATACATGGGTACAGGCTTTTTTCCAGCATCAACATGCCATTTTTAGGGTGCGTATTATACATGGGGGCGCATTATACATGGAAATCAACGGTAGGCATTTTAGTTTTATATGAATCTATCAACTGGTGAAATTAAATTAGTTATAGTGACGTGGTTGGGTATTCAAGTGCTTTTTCAACCTTATTCTGACTCACTGAATTGCTTTTAAATTTATACCAAAGTCTGGATGAGCATCCCATTTTTCTCATGCATTGTATATTGAAAGACAATTAAAATTGTTCAATTTGATGGCCCAGGTTTTGGGTCCTTTTTGGTTTCCTTTACTGTTACCACGGAACGGCACAAAAACATCTCATGGGCTTACACGTGTTGCAGTCGAAACAAACAATATCATGGCATTCCTCTCCATTACCAAATGGTGCAGGCAGGAGGATGTGTTTGCTCTTGCAGAAAACCACTGTGTTTTTGATTCTTGTCGACCAGTACTGTTTTACCAATGGATTTTTTTTTCAGGCATTTAATATGTATTATGAGTTTGTTCAAAGCGAGCTGCCATTGTTGGGAGGTTTCTACGATTTTGCTGTTGCAGGGGAGCGGGAATCATTACTAGATGATGGCCCGCAGCTCACCACGGTGAACCAAGCTGAATATTTTCACTGGCTCGAAACGTGTTCCACAGTCAGACGTGTCCTTGTAATGGAGAATAGACATCCATAGCTCATCGCAGGACAGAGGGGCTGACGAAGAGCTTTTTGTCAATGGGTGATGCATTCACGGCAGCACTCCCACATCCTGTCATATGGAATGGCGTGAACACGCCGATTTGTCATTAGATATGGCAGCTATATTCACACTTGGTGGGTCCCGCTGCAGTAATACTTGATTTTACTGTAACAACATTATGGTATTTCAAGGCCAATGCTTCCAGTGAGATGAAATTCTCTTTGGAGGTGGGAGAGGGGCGTAGTGGAAAAGAAGCACTCCAGAATAGGTGACACAGACAGTGAAGGATGTGAATTCAGTCTTGCCTATCAAGACCATTAGGGCCTGTGTGATTGTTTTTTAATGCATTCACTCTGGTCGTTTTTTCTCTCCATTAACAGTATGTGAACAAAGGGACTTCTGGTCTTTATCCACCTCCCTTTCCTCATCCCCTTGTCTGATCACTTCATCCTCCAGCCAAACCCATGCTGACTCCCGTGCACTCTTCTCCCCTCCCCGCCTCTCGCTTATGTTCCTTCCCTCCCCCCTCCGTAGCGTGTCCCCTAGTTTTCTGGTAGCTGTGTCTCTTTGATAATCCAAGACTCTTTGAAGACTCCAATTCCACACTGCTTGCCTCCGAGCTATGGCACCTACAAAAAAAACAACAACTGTGTGTTTGTGTGTGTGTGTATGTGTGTGTGTGTACGTGTGTGTGTCTAAAGAGAGACAAGAGAGCAGTGGAAGGGATGTGAACATGATGGTGGAATTAAAAAGAAAAAGTATACACATTTTCTGAATAATGCCCTCTGTCTATCTGGGCTTATATGCTTGCTGGATACACTAAGAGGTGCACTTCTTCTTTGTCAACTTTGTCGGTTGGGCCAATTTTTCTGGGGCTTTGCAGGTGGGACCTCATTGATGCCAGCATACATTACATACAGTAAATGCCAGAGCCTGTGAACTCCTCTAGGTATTTTTCTACCATGTGTCTACCATTTCTCGATCTACATGTAACTGATTCACATAGATACTGTCAGATGGGTCACAGATGTAATTAGTTTGGGCATTCTAGAATTGTCAATAGTTATCTTTGCTAAAGTAATTTCCTCTATCCGCTTTGTGTCACCAGCCTCTTTTTACCTTTTCGGTGGAAGTGGCTTTGTGACTCGGCTGCTATGTTCACCTTTGTTTCAATCTTTAGTCCCTCTTCTTCCGTCTTTGTCTGCAGCCCTCCCTGTTTGACTCCATCATGCCGCCTCACTTTGGCAGAGGAGCTTGCCACTGGGATTTTGAAGAAATTGAATTGAATTATGAAAGAATTCCTCCGCAGTACGATTGGCATCACTCCCTCCACACAATATAACATCATTGCCATATCTCTCAGTGTGGGACGAATGAAAATAGGCCTTGCACCATTTTTTGGCTCATCCTTTTAAATTGAATTTTTCATATCACGGGGGGCACTGAGACATCAGCCGTTTCCTTTAACATGGGCAGGAAACCCATTTCATAATATCTTAGTGACACATAACTATTCAGTAGGAAATGGCTGGCTTCCAGCTTCAGTACACATTGGCTATACCGCAACGAAAGGTAGATAAACGGGACCACAAAGGTTTTCTTCAGTTTGAAATTTTAAGAGTGTTAAAGGAGAGCATACTATATATTTTTTTTTTTGCTGTGGAAAAAAGGAACAAGTCCTCTTTCGCACAGTCATACCAACTCAAAACATTCAACCTCTAAAGCTCCCAGTTTTATTTTATCCGAAGAAAATCAGTTTTTTGCTGTTTTTTTTCCCAGTGGCAAATTTCACCCTGCAGAGTTGGTGATTATTCAGAGTTAGGAAATGTTATGCTTTGAGCGTGTTCCTGAAATTGTGTTTTCAGCATACACTTAAGTCTGCATCGCATTTGTTAAAACTCTAAAAAGGAATTGGGCAGGCAAAAAATGCATGACAAAAATGTATTATACTTTCCATAAGAGAACACAAATAAAAATAATAATAATAATAAGCGTGAATACAACTAAACAAGTTGACTGTCATTTCTAATCTTGAAGTTGAATTGTTCACTTATGGGAGGTGACACAGACCATTGAGCAGTCTGACAACATGTGGGAAGATTCAGCTTGCTGCTGGGTTTGGAGCTCATGCTGCCTTCTGAGCAGGCCGTCTAGGATTTTTGCTGGCTGTCCAAACTATTCTACTTGGCTAATATTTACATTTAACACTATCCAAACCAGGAAGTTATACTGAGCGTTGGAGTGCTTGCTATTCTTGAGGGAAAGTGATCAAGAATGTGTACTCGCAGATACTTCACACTGCTGACTCTCTCTGCGGCAGCCGCATTGACAGGAGAGTTGCAAATGCTAAGTCTACCTCACCAACCACTCTGCAGAAAGTAAAAAGGTGATGGAGTTGATGAAAAAGCTATAGCATCTGCATAAGAACCGGCGGCTCAGTACTGGCAATCAGTGAGGCTTGGCTGAGTGACAGGGCGCGTGGTGGCAGAGTGGTGTCAGATAGCTTTCAAGAGTGGACTGAATAGTTGGTGCAGTTGGAAAGCACGGCAGCAGTCGGGTCCTATGTCCCACTAGGGAGCAGTGGTGCAAATCAGCAGACACTGCACTGATTCTGTGGCCCCTTTCATTGACACTGCAGTCTAGACGATAGTTTACACCTAATAGATAGAACAATAATAATACTACCCAATAGATAGAACCATAATACTTATGCGTATACAGCTATATGGATGGATATGGATGGCGGGATGGATGGATGGATGGATGGATGGATGGATGGATGGATGGATGGATGGATGGATGGATGGATGGATGGATGGATGGATGGATAGATAGATAGATAGATAGATAGATAGATAGATAGATAGATAGATAGATAGATAGATAGATAGATAGATAGATAGATAGATAGATAGATAGATAGATAGATAGATAGATAGATAGATAGATAGATAGATAGATAGATAGATAGATAGATAGATAGATAGATAGATAGATAGATAGATAGATAGATAGATAGATAGATAGATAGATAGATAGATAGATAGATAGATAGATAGATAGATAGATAGATAGATAGATAGATAGATAGATAGATAGATAGATAGATAGATAGATAGATAGATAGATAGATAGATAGATAGATAGATAGATAGATAGATAGATAGATAGATAGGATAGAATTCAAATTCATTGTTCCAATATGTTTTGTGGAGGTTGGAATGTAGACATCATAAATGTTCAGTCTTTCAGTCTTTGCCCCGTAGCTAGCCGCAATGCATGATGTAGTCATCATAAATGTTCCTTTTTTCAGTCTTAGTCCCGTAGCTAGCCACAATGCCTAACCGATCCCCTACGACTGTCTCCAGTTTCCCAGAATCCAATCCTTCTGCTAGTCCCCTCCAGCCAAAGTGTTGTCTTTGTCTGCCTGACCAACTCTCCACTCCTGACCGGCTTCTCCTTCCAATCCTTCTGTCTTGCCACATCCCTGCAGCCCCGAGGCCTGGCAAAGGATTTGCTTTCAGTCTAAAAAGAGAATCTATTTCCCATCTCGGCAGCCTTTGCTAGTTATCATACCCTGGAAACATGCTGAGTCTTTGGAGTGAAGCCTTGAGGATAAGTTTAAGTAAGAACCCATACTTGAACAAATAAATGCTACATTCACATTTAAATGATAGATTAGATGATGGCGGCAGTTTGATGCGCAAACGGAACTGGAATTTAGCAGTTTGGGACAAATAAAGGATTATACTTTATCTTATCTTATCGTCACTGAGCCGAATACACCACCGATATATAGTGCATGGGATGTTTGATTAAATATCACAAAAAGCATACCACCATAGGGAGATTTATATGTTATCGGAATATTGATCATGTGATTCTTTTATACAAGATATCCTTTGAAATAAACTGCTCAAACACAAACAAGGAATGTTGTTAGAAATTTTTGCTCTTCACTATTAATTTGAAGGAATCCAAATAGCTTATTCTTATCGGTCCATATTAACCGAGGCTGTCTTTTCTTGATGTTGCACCGTGCATACAAATCGTAAGGACTATAAGGACCCATTGTTGGGTCAAAATTCATTCGCTTCTATTTGGAAGCCCACCTTCATTTCCATTAAACCCTAACGGATATACCCAAGACATTTTTATCTTGCATACTGTATTTGATGTATGGACATACTATCAGCACTACTTGCGGAGAAAATATGATGCACACTAAAACTCAAATAAAATGAAAGATGAGGAGATTCAGCAGTGCAACACAGAAAAAAAAGTGTTTGAGGACGCCAGAGATGAACACGAAACCTTTGGAAGCCCTTTAACTGTATTAAGGAAACATTGCTCCGATCACTTCTCTAAAAGCATTTTCTCCAAAGTCTTGCATGTATGCACTAAAAGGATGATAATTTGTGTGATTTCCAGCAGGGGCTTTTGTTTGCCAGAAAAGTGGTTGAGACGGTGAAAAGCAGAGACTGGTAGTATCGATCCAGGCTGACGGGTCCGGCCGAGGCGGACCTGTTCTGCTGTCTCAGTGCTTTCCCGACTTTAACAAGAGAAGCACGTGTGGGGGTGGGGGTGGGGGAGTTCCATTACATGTGCATCGTACAGAGTCATCTTTCTGTTGTCGATCGGCGGTAAGTCACCATTAGTAATCTGATCTTTAGAAGAAAGAATTTAATGGTCCCCTAACTGTATTTACAATCCATTCAATTTGATAAAGGGTGTGATCTTGAGTGATTTATTATTTGCCGCCCCTTTCCTCCCCAAGCCATTGATTTCAAGATTCCATCGGCACTCTCTTTCATGCATTTGCCCCTTTAATCTTTCATCAAATCTCATCAGCATGTAACAAGGAAATAGTGACTGTCAAAGTGTAATTGCGATGCTCCTTTTTATTCTCTTTTTCTCCCCAGCGTAGGAGACCTTAAGGATTAATTTTCCGCTAAATCATATTTCCTGCCTTTTCTGCTTTGTTAAACTTCAACATCTGTGGAAAAGTATGCTAATATGGGGATTTAGAATCTCATTGAGGATTGTGGGCTGATCATTGGCATCTGGATTTTATTTTGAAGTAGTAAGATATACAAATAAAAAACACACAGAAACATGAATAATATTGCAAGAATTTGAGCTGTTCTGAGCAGAAGCACGCGCAATTATCAGGAGAGTAAATCAATAATGAATAAATGATAACGTTGTAAACACTATGTCAATACAGGGAGGATGAATTATCACTTTACTTGCCAGACTTTGGCCAGTGCTTTTCTGTCTCCAGCAAATTCAGAATACAAATTTTGTTGTCAAAGAGTAGATCTGCTTAGTTACCCAAGTTATGACCTCCTACAACTTGTAGTATATTCAAAGTGGAAATATGATCATCCAGTACGTTTAAATACAAAGACATCTATATTTCATATGATAGTTTGTGGTGAATAATTTCTACTGCTGTTCACACAATACAGCAAGCCATACTTTTAAAGTCCTGTTACAGTCTAATAAAACAGAATCCCTTAGAGAGAGTAACTTTCAGCAATATTCCCAAATACATCTTGTGGTCAAACGTATCGCCACACACTCCTTCAGTTTGCTAAATTAACTAATCAATCATAAGTTGAGACAGACTTCTTAGTTTCAACCAAGAAAATCTTGCAGAAAGTCATCTCAAAAGAATATGAGTTGTTATAGCTGCCAAGGGTACAACAACTTGATATTGTCTTCCGTTTTCAGTTCCTGCAGGTGCAATATCAAGGTGTACCAATACTTTCCTCGATACACTATTTCATCTCTAACTGCAAGCACACAACTTGTTGTGTCTCTCAGTGGAGCACACAAACAAAAGGATAAGTGTAGCTGTGGAGAAAAAAAACGTGTCTACTGTATGTCTGTGTTTTGTAGCATCCCCATCGGAGAGTGACCTTCTCCACCGCCAACCCTGTCCAGGACCTGCAGGATGCCTCCCAGCACAGTTACTATGACAGCGGCTTAGAAGAATCAGAGACACCCAGCAGCAAGTCATCTTCTGGCCCTCGCATCGGACCCTTGACCCTGCCTGAAGATCACTTTGAGCGAACCACTCCAGATGGCAGCATTGGCGAGAGCGAACACCCTGAAAACGGTACATTGATAATCGCACCCCCTTCAATCTTACCCTGATGAATATGGATTTAAATGCAAATTGCTCCATTAGGGGTTCTGCTGGTGTATGTTTTAAAAATATCTGTGTGGTTTATTTTTGTTCTTTGGCAATTCAAAGAGTTTATATATATATATATATATATATATATATATATATATATATATATATATATATATATATATATATATATATATATATATATATATATATATATATATATATATATATATATATATATATATATATATATATATATATATAGAGAGAGAGAGAGAGAGAGAGAGAGAGAGATATCGATAGATAGATAGATAGATAGATAGATAGATAGATAGATAGATAGATAGATAGATAGATAGATAGATAGATAGATAGATAGATAGATAGATAGATAGATAGATAGATAGATAGATAGATAGATAGATAGATAGATAGATAGATAGATAGATAGATAGATAGATAGATAGATAGATAGATAGATAGATAGACACTGATTTATTATGGTGGGTTTGCATTACCTATTTTTCTAACCTTATTGTAATTTATCTTGAGAGTTCCACTAAATAAGAATTGAAGACCACTATGAAGTTAAACTTAATGGATACCTCTTTATATAGCTAGAATCTGCGTTTCCATCCTAATTCCAAATCCTTTCCATATGATCGTTTTGCCCATTTGCAGAATGCAAGTTTTAGTCAGACAGGGCACGCTTTGTTGTCAGCAGCAGGAGGATAGGGAGATGTGATGATGAACCACAAACCAAGTATAGACCTAATTAAAATGTGATTCCCACTTCAGGGAGATAAGCTAGAGCCCAGATAAAAGGGTGGTTTAGACAGAAAAATCAAACGAGACATCTGAAAATCTCCCCAGCTCCACCTGAATAGTGACATGAAGTTCTTTTAAGCATTTGAGTGACAGAGTGACAGGCTGCACTGGTGCAGGCTTGTGTTCATCACAGTGGAGATGACTGGCAGGCATAAAATGAGGCGGGGAGCATGATGTGTCACTCTATTAAAGTAAAATCAAACACAGTATGAACCTCAGATTCCTCGCCTTTGCATCTCTATGCCCCGCTAATATGGACAGGTATGTCTATTCTGTTACATAAGTTGAACTATAACAGCAGTGAGTCTATTTTTGTGGAGTGCCTTTGGCCTTGAGAGTGATATGTGATGCAAATGCGTGGCATTAGTCACAGTTAAAGCTTCTACATCTTGGAATTGTGTGCAATTAGTATCACTGAAAACCCAAAATGCTGGATTGTCCATAATGTTGAAGCAGATGAAGGTCCATATGTTTACTTGTCACCAGGACATTCATGGCCAAAGTTCAATGTGTTCAGGTCACTTGTGGTTGCATTCGGGTGAAGATAGGGGTGGCGCTGTCAACTGATCGCCACCTTGTTGAGTGTTGGCTCCAATGGTCGGGGAGAATGTCAGTCCGGCCTGACAGACCCAAACGTATCGTGGGGGGCTCTTCTGGGAACGTCTGTCATACTCCCATTTCTGGCACAACGTTGACCATGTCCCGAAGCGGGCAAGGACCATGTTCCACCCGGCAGCCAACCTGAGCTTTGCCCTCAAAGTAATTGGTGCCTATTGTGATAGTAACCCCTGAACCCATTTGTAGACACCCATAGTGAAGGATTGTGTTAATCTTAAAAATAAATCTTATCAGGCTTTTTGGCCTGTGTGACTCTGGAAGCAGCTGATGGAGATCGGTAGGTCAAGTGCAGTGAGTTGAGGCAAAAATCAGACTGGAGAAGAGTTCAGTGAGGTCATTGACGGCTTCGAGGTAACTCTGTTCACCCCCCGGTGTCTCGGAAGTGGTGCACAATTAACTCGGTGTATAGGAGATAGCAAAACCCAAATATGTTCAGTGCTATACAAGAAAAACTGAAAATATGTCACTTATTGTTCCTAAAACATGATTATACAGTTGACTCTAGATACAATCAGGTACCTTTTATTACTTTTAATCCCAGTGTTTCTCTACCCTTGAAAGCAACTGCATTTTCGAAACATGCCAGCTGAATCTGGCCAACCTTCAAACTGATAGGATGGATGTTGAACAGACCATTCAGTGTCCTTTGAGTAGAACGCGAAGCAGTTACAAATTTGCTTTGAATGCTACACACAACATAGAAGCAGTTTTATCAGGACAAGTATAAATTCCTCACTTGAAAGCACAGCAATTGTATTATTTTTTAAGCACATGATTTATTGACCTTTTATACTCTCAATTGTCAACAATTGTAAGTAGATTTGCTGCTCAGAAGCTGATTCAAAATTGAGCTTAGTACACAGTTATTGAACCACCAGTTCTGTCATGCCTACTCCAAAAAAGAACCCAGCATCTTTCCTGCTGGTCATTGGTTACAACAACAACAACCAAACAAACTAATATCCGCAGATGGAAGAATTTTGATATGGACGCTTGCCTCGCGAGCGTGCGTGCGGTGTCACTGTCGCTTCCTCTGTGTGGACTCATTGCCATGTGGGATACCAAGCAGGGTGAGATTAAATGGCATGAATGCCATTTGCATGATAATGAGCTTCTTTAGAAATGCTGTCTGATTTTCCAGCCTTAGATCTCCCAGAGGATGCATGTAGTGTCAAATGTTTGTTCTTTTTGAACCCCTGTCAGGGATTTTCTGCTTTTAATAACTACCATACCACTATCACTCAGGGATCAACCTTTTCAGCCTTTATTACCTCTTCCTGGCAACAATCTGTTCTGTGTTTATACGAAAATAATGAGCAAAGCATGTACGCATCTTACGGCATTTCGGAGAAAGACTGTGCAGTGAGAGAATGTCACCTTAATAGGGCTTTTGGGCCCGTGAGTCACAGCTTGGGTCTCTGCCTAGTGTCATAATATTCCACTCATGCACAAGTGCAGGTGTCCTCATACAGGTATCTTGTCGTTTTTCTAGCTAATACTGCAATGGACTACGTCTGTCTGGATCTGCTACCAGAAAGGGAAAGTCATCCGATTTTTTTGTTTTGTAAGAGGCCTCTGTAGGGGGGGAGCCCCATCAAGTGGTCGCCCGCGGCAAGTTGTCTTGAGCAATACGGCAAAAATTGTGAGATCATTCTTGCACATGTATTGTGCTGCTGCTGTTTGTTACCCCCCGCTTGTTTGTAATTTTATTGCAGAGCAAATAGGTTGGTGGAAGAGCCTAACTGGAGCAGAATTCAACTTTCTAACCTGGATTTGGCTTTGAAACCACAGATAGACAATGTCTCATCATCCCCCTATTTTAGCGGTAGCCTTAAGGAAGACTGCATCTAGATCAAATATAGAAGCAATTATACGTCGAGTCATCGCAAAATTCAGATATTTACATTTGAAAAGTAATTCTCCGGCTTGTGTGATCGCAAACAGCATGACCAGACTGAAAATTTGGGCCCGACTGTAGGTAACCGTAATTATCAAACGGCAGCAGAATGGCCAAACCTTTGAATGAGGATAATACAAGACTATTAACTGAAGCAAATTATAAAATTGACTGATTTTAAATATGAGCTGACATATAATAGAGTAGCGGAGATTGCAGCCACATGTGAAATCCAGAAGGAACCAGAATAGAAACCCCATTATCTCAATAAATCTACGCCCTCCTATTTCATTTCACCTTCTTTTGCGCATTAAAGTGATTTCTCTGTAGTTTCATCACAGTGTCCTGCTGACATGAATAACAATAGTGCTGATCACATTTTTTCAGTTGGATGTTATTCCACTTTCTATTAAGTTTCTGAGAAAACACGTGTATCATATATGAATGCAATATTGTATTAAAAAAAAAAGAGAGAAACAAATGTGTCAATTCGAAGACATGCAGGACTTTCTAAAACGTCCTCTTGGGGCAGAGTTGAAGCACCCTCACCTTTCTCAGTCTGCTAGAATGTCCAGCATGGAGCAGCGCGCTTTGCCAAACCGACTACCTGAGGTGGGGTCCTTTTAAGTATCACCGCATATGTGATTTGCTGATGAGGTTAGAGTGCTGTGCATCTTGGAGGCAATGCTGGTGAGGGGGCCAGACCCAATGCAACCTCAGTTTGTCAAGCGCTTCAGGCAGTCATCAGAGAAACGTCCTGTGAGGTCATCCCGCCACGCTGCCTTGTTGGCTACCAAGAGCTGCTGAAACCCCTTCTCTCTAGTGTTCTGACCCTTAATGATGGATACAACTGGAGGGAGTGGGTTCACACTGTAATTCTCTTGACATGAATTTCCTGATTTCCAGAAAGTTACAGAAGAATGGGGTGTCTTTTAGATGCCCACAGGCAATTGATGGTATTGCCACATTTATTATTATTATTATATTCATTTCCTCTGCGATGAAAAGAACCTCACTGTGAAAATATCAATTCCTAATTTACTGTATAGTGTTAATCTATAGTCAACATGCCTTAAGCAACAGAGGATATGAGTTTGTATTTCATGCCATGGTGCCGCAACATTTGTTCTACTGTGCAGTTAGAACAAAAGACCACAATTCTTTTTATGAACTGTGTCAAACCTCACTAATCCCTTTGCCTGTTGTTTGAAACTTCTGGCTTCCAAAGCATACTTTTTCACTTGAGTTGTCCCTAAAGACTTCACGTTCTTCAAGAATTCTGACAGACATTTTCTATAATGAAACTTTCCAGTGTGCAACTCAATGTCTGCGTTAATTAGGCAGTCACTCCACACCACCGGAATATTGTCACTGATTTGTGAGGGTTCCCGTCAGAGGAAGATTCTCGTAGCACTTGCAATTCATCGGTGAAAACCTGTCGGCCTATTGCTCTTGAAGCGATATATTGCACGGCATCTACACTTGTCACTTATGTTGATGAGCTATCTACTTTGAAACTGTGTCTGGCAACAAAATGAGGTAGCCATCATACACGGGCCCAGAAGAACAGATGGCAAGTATAGCCATAAAAAAGACAGATGTTTGCTCATGGGAATCTTTTTTTATTTTTTTGGGGGTGGAAATTTTACTTTCGAACCTTTTTATTCCATATATTTGAATACGAATATCTAACACATGGATACATTATTTCAAACGCCGCCACAATGTCAAGTTGCCAGGTGGGTTAAAACACTCATGTTTGGGTTATATGTGGGCTGATTGGTTTAAGATGATTGTTGTCAGATACTTTTTTTCTCCCTCCAATGCATGGCTTAGGTCAGTCACCAATCAGCGGCTATTTAAGACCTCTGTGAAGTTGGCCCCTGACCCCACGCAAACTTTAAGCGAAATAGTCTGTTTCGTTTGTGCTGGTTTGTGTCGTAAAGAAAATGTTTGTGCAGCTACGTTTTTTTAGCGGTGAGAGATTATTTTTTAGGTCATCCAGAGTTCAGGTAAGGGCAGCTGCAGCAATGTGCTGGTGCCAAATTATTTCATTGCTTTGTGAGTTTTGTATTGGATTTGGACTGGATGCTAACCTTCTTCATCTTGTATTTCTTTCAGACTGCTAGGTCATTTGGTAGATCCAACAGTGTCTCACACTGCTGCGATCAAAGATCCAATTAACCAAGGGATACATTAGGATCGATATGCGGGTGGGGGGGACAAACGGCTCATGGAAGACATCTGTTTTACATGTCAACACGATCAATGATTGAATGAAAAGCAGAGCAGGAGACCGCTTTTTCTGCCGAGAGGGAACATTTTTGACAGCATAGTCACTGATATCTATTTTTTTCTTCTCAATGAAAAAAGACCATGTGGGAGGAAATAAACATGAAGCTAAATCTATTTCTATATACGGTAGGTGGGACACTTGGTTCAAAGAAAAAGAAAAGTACAGTGGTCTTAAATGTATGTGAGGTTACTTGACTGTAGTTGCACATTAAAGCATCATGGATCTGCTGGAGCCATAGGGTGCTGCCTCGATGGCACACAGGTCAATAGAGTGAAAACATAAAACGCCTGAAAGCTTTTAAAGGCTTCAGATGCAGGAACACTGCACGAAAAAAAAATCCTTAGTTAGAGATAGGAATAGACGCTCGCCAAGTGAATGTCACATTCATCAGCAAAGGTCTGGGTGATTAAACACTCCATTGAATAGTCATGGCAGTGTTTTCCCGGGATGAATCTCTCAAAAGTTTATTTTTACGCTGGTTATTTTATTCAGATGCACCTTGAGGTCCAATATTAGCTAAGTGACGCTTCATTTAATATAGAACAACTCGAAGCTGTGCTCACATTTAGCTTGCTCAACCCCGATATTGCACACATCACATATCGACTCCTCAATTGGAGGAGCCAGTGCATAGCGTGATCTGTCAGAAGGTGCTAAGACTTTGTCAAACGCAACCCCTCACAAAGCACTCTTCAAAATTAAGGTCTTCTTTGGCAAAATCGCCCATGTCGGAAAAACTGACAGGAATTGTACAGTCACTCGGTGAAGCATCCACAGCCGCTCTTCCTGACGTGCCGCTGGCCGTCATGTCCGCTCATCAGGCGCTGTCAGCATGTGGTCTTACCTGCTCAGGAAGACTTCAAAGTTACATCCATGAAGTGAAGAAAAATCTTTGTATGAATCCCCCAAGAAGTGTTACTCGAGCCAGAAACAAGCGCCATTCAATGATGCAATGTTAGAAGTGGTATTTAATCCTAATTTGAATTGTAAATCAACACTAACAATTTAAGAGCTCACATTATGCAAACTGACTGAGAGTCATGATTTGATTGCTTGGGCTGTACGTCCGGGCGGTAGAGCGGCAATTGTCCAAATGAATCAAGAAGACATTTCAGTGGACTCAGAGTTTCTTTTTCCTTCACCTGTGTGGTTAAGAATGCCAGGGGAGACTTGATGTGAAAAACGAAACGTGGACTTGTTTCTACCAAAACATTGAATCATTTACATTGTAGTTTGCATTTATATTGTTAAATTGTATTTTTTGTTTGTGATACAAAATGCACAAGACTACCACCAACGAAAGCTGCTAATGTGCAGGCAGGCACACGTTAGAGGCTTTAAAAATAGAATCCACTGCGAAAAAATTGTCAAAGGCAGATGATGCTTTGTTTGAGCCGCTGTATACGAAACATGTTTTGGAATAAATTGTCAGCAGCCTAACAGTACAATGTTATAACAAATAGGGAAATGGCTGACTGCCTCGCAAGTTCAAGTGACAATCTCTTTGACTGAAAACATTCTAATCATGTCTGTGAGATGTAAAAGTGCAAGTGTCACTTTCCTAACTATATCTCCCATCTTTGTGTGTTTTCTGCAAGGAGAATGTGTACGTCAACACCGTGTGTGTGCTTGCAGTGCTTGTGTACCCCTCTGGAGAACAAAAAGCTGTTTTTGGTTCTTTCGGCTTGCTGTGAGAAACTGTTTTGAGCGGTTGTGTGGGAAAAAAAAAAAGCTTGACATGTCATAGCTAAAGATATACAAAACCCTGTTTTTTCTTTCAAGGATGACAGAGTATATATTCACAGCCAGTTGTTATACTGACAGCCCAAACCAGTCGCTAATGTCTACTCAGATGTGGAGTATTTTACTTTTTACTTTTTTTTTTGCCTTTGCCACATAAACTGTTTGCAGGGGCTACAAACACACCCATTAATATCACCCACACACTCCCAACCGATAGTGGCTGTTATCCCTCTATGAGCTGTGGCTCTCATATTTTTTCCACCATCGATCATAGCCGTGTGCCACACGCACTAGAAAGCAGCCGGTGGGGAGACGCAGCATTTGCAATCAAACGGAGAGCGGCAGTGTGAAATCTCAGGAAGAGGCAGCTTCCCCACCGCCACCTCCCAATGCCTTTGGGCAGGGGATCAGACGATGAGGAAGCCTGCCTCAGACACTCGACACCTCCCACTGGCACCCTGATGCAAGCGGCATGCAAACCCACCCTTCACATGTATCAGTCAGCCGAGGGATGGCGTGGTGTGGGGCTGGTGGGGGCTAAACTGTGCGGCTACCCTTACCCCTGTGACTACTCTGCAGAGTGCCACTGCATTCGAGGTGCTTTTAGAAGCTTTGCAGAGGTCCACACTGAGGATAAAGAAATGTGAGGATGATCACTTTCTTTTTGTGATCCGTGATTTCAGATTGCACATGAGTCATATGTAACGTTAATGCAGAATAATACAGGTAAATTTGTTTCTAATGGCGGATACAGGACGTTAATTCCAGTATGTACATACTGGAAGAAATACTCCTCCTCGTTAAAGCTAAATTACAAAACCCTCCGGAATCAGACTGACAATTCCACTTGCAAAATATAGAAGCAATTATTTCCTATTATCATTTTTCTTAAAATGCTCCTTCCATTCAATAATTCAGGGACTCACCAGTCACAACATTAGGTACCTGCACAATCTAATGAGATTCATTACAAAGTCTGTATCAAATTTACAGTCCGAGTCCCACAGTGTAAAACTAAATTGCAAGTTGTTAGTCAGGGATGCCTGTCGCCTTCCTGACTACCGTCACCACTGACGCCATTATGCCGTGATATTTTTCTTTCAAAGGCAAAGGACATGAGTCACTCGTGATTCAAACCACAAAAGAGGAAAAGAAATCTAATAAAAGTAAACACATGCCTTATTTGTATTTGTTAATTCTTTCTTGATGTATGCACTAGTGATAGGTTAATGGCACCCAACATAATGATGCTAATTAATCTGTTTGTGTTTTTAAAATAATTTGTGTTATACCTACAGTCAAGAAATAGACAGTTGTCTATAAATAAATATAATTCATAGCTTGTTGTTTGTGATGGTTTTTAAATTAACAAAATTATCTCGCAACACAGTGCAGCGTAGTTGTACGTACATCACGGCAAACTAAATCCATCCATCATTTTCTGTACAGAACTGCATTTTTCATGAAGGGTCACATGGTGCGAAAGAGTTGCTATCCCAGCTGACATTGTGTGATACGGGGGGGGGTAAACCCTAGACATTTCTATAAGAGGACATGTGTATTATCATTTCATTGAGATGAACAGTTGACACATTTTGTAGGTATCCTTCACTATGCATGAGGAAGTTACTCCTTTATATTTCCCTGTGTGGGACAAATAAGGAATATCTTATCTTTGGAAGAGCGAAGCAGATCAAGTTCTTTTGTGTATTTCAGCTTCAGTCAACATCCATCCATTTAAATTATTCATTTCTTATGGTGTATTAAAGAGAGGGGGGGGGGAGTCATATGAGCATGTTTGTTAGTGTCATTGCATGTTGACAACTGCTGTAAAATGACTTTCTTAAGCTTGAAATGATATGCATACTCATGACGGCAACAAATCTGACACGCCAGACTGTAGTTCCCGAATTTTGAGCTCTTGCTTGTTTAATTATCAACACTATTTCACGAATAATGTGAAAATTTAGATGAAACACAAACAGAGATGAGACTTTTGGGACTTAAAATAGCTGCTCTTTGACCATTGACGTTGTCTCCTGGCACAGTGGAAGATGCGCTTTGACATTGTGAGAAGAAAATGTCAAACTTTGGCAGGCTATGAGCTGTCTGCTTAATTTATGGCTGTTGCTGTTGATGTTGTTGATGCACACCCAGTGGTCGTTGGCATCAGGATGCATTACATGCTTTCTTTGGGTTTCATTAAACATGGTCAGTGCCTTTAAAACTTCAGTCGTTTAGTAAAACTGACAACCAGTAAAGATTTGTCAATGCTTTGACCCTCTTTGCAGTTCACGAGTACATTAAAAATAAATGTGTTTATATTTACATGACATTATAGTTCATCCTTAGTTGCAGCATAAAAACTGGGTTTCAATAAAGATGCGTGAATGATTTTTTTTGGGTCTTGCAGCTATGCAGAATTTGACACGAGGCGGCTTGGTGTGGAGTAAACCTCCTGGAAGCTGTGGAGAGGCTTTAATCAAGTGTGAAATCCTTTTGGAGTCTTTGCCTACACAAGTGTGCTCACGCTCAGACGCTCAACAATTCGCCCAACTCTTCTCCCTTGAACATATTTTGTAGCAGGGGTCCATTTCACCAAAGTGATGCATACACACAATATTCTCGGAAGAGATGAGAAATAAACTCCCGTCATCATGCTTGAGATATACACACGTATTGTTTTTCTGTCTCCTGTTGAAGATTTGCATTTAAGCATTTTGTGTTTATGCCGGCATGTATTTGGGGTTGGCTCCATTTCAAAAGTATCATTTTACTGAATATAATTGTAAGTGAATGATATAATTAAGAGAGAATATAAAAAGCATAGCTCAGTTGAGACGCTGTAAAAGCAGCAATTAGGATTAGGGGGAACAATGAGATTAAGGGCAACAAAAGATAGAGCAACAGCCTATTTGAACAGAAATTATTATTGTGACAAACAATTGGCCGTGCAATATGGGTGATTTTTTTATCTGTATACATGTGGGATTGTTCTGTCTTCAAATACCAGCTTCAAAATCTAAGAGGTATGCTGGCACGTTATATCAGCAATTTTGCCATGGCAACCCTCTATCACCTGCAGCCTTGGTCTATAATATACGTAAACAGCGGTGGACCAGCTGGGACACGTCAAATTAGCATTCTTGTTCAGAACATTCTTGTTCAGAATATGTGTACCCATCTTGAGCAAACTTTACCACCCAGTTTGTGTAATGTCTAAATGTAAACAACTGACATTGTTCGTGTTTATTTCAAAACGGGACGTTATGATTGAGGAACTTTCGATCAGTGTTTAGCATGTGCATTAGTCTGCTTGTCTTTTTCATTTTATTCCCATTCCCTGCAGTTTAAAATCAGTTGGATACTGGGTATTCAACAGATGTTTCCATCCAAGAGATTGACTAAGGAATTAAAAAAACAATTATGCAACACGCCGTTTTTTTGCCCTCTGCAAAGAGTTTATTACTCATGCCAGAGAAGAATTTGAACCAAATAGTCAAATCATTTTGGGGTTGTTTAGAAGCAAATCCCTTTCAAGCTATTGTCAAATTTCCCCAAGGTCCGATAAACAAAATGTCTGGGACCTGTATCGACAAGGAATCTTTTAAATGTATTTTCATAAGCGCTATCTCTACTTCAAATAATAGATGTGTGGACATAGCTTTGAAAAATGATTTTAAAAGCATTCAAAATCTTGCTGTTTGATTGATTTAAAGCCTCAGAGCTCTGCCATTTTGTGAGATAATTATCTTGTTGGTCAACAATACAATACTGATGTCCAATGTCGATTAAGACGCCATTTCCTTCATGGGCTGCCCGAACTGCCTGTGGTTTATCATCTCATGTGCTTGCATCAGTCCAATCCAGCAACCACAAAGCTCTATGCATTCCCCACAAACACATTCACTCCGATACCGCTGTGTTTCTGCAAGAACAGACAAGGCATCAGTGATGAGCATGCTCTTTGATTTTATGTGCAATGTTGACATGACATAACACTAATGTATTTATCAGAGCGATCAGAACGTTCTATGAGGCGAGTGTCAGAGTGATATTGTCTATTCTTTGCTTTACAGACATTGATTGCCTGTCCTTGTCAGAGTATGAAAGGATAACAAAGACAAATTCCAAATGGTTTCCATCAAAGCACGACCAAAAATGTAGTCTGGCAACAGGTAGGCTGTATGACAAGTCAGCCGGCTGCCTGCTGCACTTAAAATGACATTCTTTGTGCAGAAAACTAGCTACAGGGTATTTTTCTCATTGTAGTTAGTTGGTTGGTTAGTTAGTTAGTTAGTTAGTTAGTTAGTTAGTTAGTTAGTTAGTTAGTTAGTTAGTTAGTTAGTTGGTTGGTTGGTTGGTTGGTTGGTTAGAATAATGGGTTAATAAAGTGATTGAAATACACTCGTTATTTTGTGATCAGGAGTTATTTTGTAGTTTCTTTGCACAACGGAATTAGGTCACTGCTTTATCGTCTTGTTTATTTAATTAGGACTCGCTGAGTAAATATATCATTAAATAAAACATTATTGATTGACAGCACAGAAATTCTCCACACTTCATCACACCCATATTTATTTATTTGAAAGCAGATATATTTTGGTGCATACTTTTTTTTATGATACAAAAGGCATGTTGTAGAATCAATCAATACGCTGCTGTTAAAACTGTTGATGTTGAATTTCAAGCATGCTCGACTAACTGCTGTCGGAAACTCCTAAATGACACAGACACAGCACGCCATCTCCTGAATGTATCCCATCAGCTAGTGGACTACACAGAGTCGTGCTCATTACACAGCCATAGCAACAGCTACATAGCAACTGCTGCTCACTGCATAGCAACAGCTGCAAAGACCTCAAAAGAGGAGAGGGAGGGGGGATTCTTTGTGTTCAGATGACACTGTTTCTGATCGGAGATAGATTGTAAAGACGTTTATCAATGTTTGTTTTTTATTAATAAGATGTTTCAACGCACACTAACAATCCCTTATTCATTCTTCTGCCTGCAGACATTCGCTCACTGCCTGATGTGGCAATGACCGGAAACTGTACAACTGAGTGCAGTGAATTGGGCCATTCAGATGCGTGTTGGATGCCCGGGCATCCCTCTCCCGTACGCAGGACCAGGAACCCCCCGAAACTCTCCACCTTTGTGCCTTACCAGGAAAGAGGGAGTCTGGGACGCCTGGCAAATGGCAGCGCCATTCTGGGTGGCGAAGAGCACCGGTCACGCCTTCCACCCTCTCGCAGTGCCTATACTAGCAGCGGTCACGATGCCAGTCAGGACTGCCCCTTGGAGGAGATGCCGCTCAGTGTAACATCTGAGTTCCCACCCACCTCGCCACCTGCCCACACTCCAAAAAGAGAAATCTATCTGTGAATATTGGCCGGTGCACAAATGAAGAAAAGATCAACCATGGCAGTGGAACAAATACGGCTGCCCACCTACCAATGCCAATGCCCAGTTGAAATTAACACGAGACAGTCATGCATTCTATTAGCGGCGTGATCACTCGGGTCATTTGCCATCTTCACCTTTTAATTTATTAGCATATTTATTACAAATTCCACAAGGTTAATTGATATGCGCTATAATTTATTTATTCATGAAGTTCAAAACAAGTCTGGTCAGTACTACTTTTAGTAGTAACAAATAATTGTTGTAGTTAGCCAAGTCCAACGGTGTCTGCAGTGATCTTTTGAATTTGAAACTTGTGAACAGTGCTTTTGTGCCATTGGTAGATATGGATAGAGCCAATAAGGCCATTCAGACAACATTATTCTTTTGACTACCAATCAAATGAAATGTTCTCTTGTTGTACAGTGCTGTAAATACATTTTGAACAGTGTGCTATACGTATAATTTTGTCTGGCAGAAGCTGATAAAAAAAAAGTAATTTGGCTCAGAATTTCGGCGTAGTGAAGGCTTTCTTTGCTGCTGCTGTTTAAAACTTGATTGAAAACATATCTGGGAAAGAAGCTCAATTTTGTGGAAAGCATTTATCCGCGCCATATAATCACAAACACCTTCAACCCCTAATCATAGCAAAATGGCCTTTACCTCTGCTCCCTGCCAAGTTTCACCGTGGGTGGAGAAAGCTCTGCAGTAACATTTCAACAAGCATTATGTTCCATTGACTCTCAGCACTGTGACCTATAGTTTATCATCAAAACGCTTGACTTGGCCATAGTCCCCCGGAGTCACATGGACCAAACGACAAATTGGGACTGTTTTTTTTTTTTTTTTTTTTGCCTCAACTCCTTGTGACTCACTCACAATATACCAGTGTGTCATTTTTCTCTTCTGTTTTCAAGCTCTCCTCTATCCAGACAATCGACTTACTAGAGCTTTCCCTTCACAAGGTATGATGACGCCTCTCGAATTAATGAATATGTAATGTGCTAGAAAAAACAAAAACAAAAAAAAAACCACTTATAGATCTTAAGTGGGAAATTGGAGTTCATACCGCACTTAATGTAGTCCTCTTCATTCTAAGCACTGTTCTTGTTTTTTTTCAAAGCATCCCATTTTATCACTCACTGTTTTAAGAGGTAAATTCAGTGCCCTGTGTATCTACTTATTGGAGAAAGGTGCATGGTCCTTGAAAAGCATCGTGCAGGTAAATCATCATTAACGTAATGTAAACAGACTTGTATTCAAGCCAGCGTTCTCAATACATCAATGATTCCCCCCCCCTCCCTTTGGCTCCAAAAATGTAGGGATTTGTTTCCCCTAATGGAAATTTTCCAAGTCAACCTGAAGGATATGCCTGAAGGACACTTTGTATTAGTCAGTAATTGGAAGCTAGTAATGACTACATTAGCCCGTCTTGCAATATGGTACAGTGCCAGGCGATGTCTTTGATTCAAACATTGATTTGATTAGACTTGTAGATACCTTTCACCTCTGCAGCAAAATTTCCACGGTGAGATTGTCTCTAAGTAAAGAAGAAAGATCCCCGAATAGACCCATCCTAATGAGGGAAAGTAATGAGTCCTGAGCTGTGGCGTGTGTGTGTGTGTGTGTGTGTGTGTGTGTGTGTGTGTGTGTGTGTGTGTGTGTGTGTGAAGCACCTCCCCAGGACAAGGCGCCTACCAAATAATGCACATCTACCCGCCAGCACTACAATCAGTTAAAAGGATCAGCACTTACCTCATCACGCCGCCATTGAAAACTGCATTTAGAGTAATTGAACTGAATACATATGGAAATTACTGGACATGGCCATGATTAAATAATGTGGGCGATTATCCTGCCTTGAGGGGGAGAAAAAGCGCATTATGCTATTTTCAAAGCCATTTAGTGACTGAAATAAAATTCAAAACAACAGCCATGATGCACTGTGATTAAAGCCCCACGAGTAGCCGCTTCATGGCCCGGAAGCAGCGGGTGCGATCACTGACCTGGAATTGACGACAAACTGAAAGACGGCAAGGAGTGATAAAGCCAATGCTACATCGCCTCAGTCACAACTTTTATCCGTTTAGGTCTTCTTGACTCATGTATTTCGGACCTGCAACTGCTTTGCATCTATCCTTTTTATCTCCAGGGATTAATCCACACCTGATACCAGCTTAAGTAGACGCTTATCTGAAATGTATCTCCTCCTCGATCGGCAGATTGGGGCAGGGATGATAGCCGGTGTACTGTGTTCGCCACAAAATAATGCTTCTGTTTTTATTCAGATCCTCAAATTGATACCAACACAATCAAAGAGAATTTACCCACGTTACCTTTTGATTTGACGTCTTACTAAATGACCCCTCTGAAATAGAGAGAGGATGACACTGATCAAAATAAAGGACGTCACAAAGCACTGAAATAGATTTAAAGTATGTTGAATAATGTTTAATTTGTACTTTGCATTGATTTAATGTTGAATTCACTTGAGTATATTTTGCCTCTCTGTAGTCTGTATTGTAAAGTGATCATTTCTGTGGACAGCTGGACAAATTACTGCGCTGAAATTGGCAAGCGGTTTTGTTTTTGTGTCAGTCAAAGACTCTTAGCAAAGCGGTTGTGTGAATTTTTTTTTTAAATATCTGTTGGTGGTGTTAGTGTACATAGACCTCCACAACTCTCCGTCTGCTCGCAAAGCAGGCTGGGATTTCGCATGAATTCCAAAGATAATTGGTAGAAACTGTTTACTATTTCTTTTCTTTCAGTTTCTGAAATGTCAGTGCTGGTTTATATTAAAAAAGGCCCCAGAAATTTAACTGCGCACATATTTTCATCCTTTTCACCGCCCATGGAAAACAAAGACGATTGCCTTGAGAATATGTCTTTGCAAGAGAGAATCTAGTTGTTATCCTAATTATTGGTATATTTATATGGGAAAAAATGCTTGTGATGCCATGTTTTTGTACAGTTTTATGTACATACAGTGACGCTTTCTAAAATTTCAGAGAAAAGCCGATGGCACATAAAAATTGTAACTTGTTTTATTGAGCTGTGCACATCTTTGCCTTGGTTGGATTGACCTTTGCTGAGTCGGTGTGAATGTGGCCGTTCTATGCCTGCACTGTAGTCATTCACTGGCTCTCACCTCCTGAAGACTTAATCGAGTTATGTTTGTTGTGAACAGTGGATTGTCTTATCTTACCAGTTTGTTCAACTCCTGTGTTCAACTTTGTTCTGTTTTAGCATGTTGACAACTTCTCTTGTAATACTGTCCTCATGAACTTTGTAATAAAATAACTTCAGGGAAAAAAAAAGGCTCTGATTAGTCTTGTGTCACCATTTCCTGCTTTCACTCTGGATGTCCCATTGTCACCGGTTGATGATAAATAAATACCGTAATTTTCGGACTATAAATCGCTCCGGAGTATAAATCGCATCAGCCATAAAATGCCCAAAAAAGTGAAAAAAAAAACCTGTATAAGTTGCTCCGAAGTATAAGTCGCATTTTGGGGGACAATTTATTCGACAAAATCCAACACCAAGAACAGTCATGAACGAGCAACAACAGGCTAAACCAGGGGTGGGCAAACTACGGCCCGCGGGCCACATCCGGCCCACGGGACCGTTTAATCCGGCCCGCCAACCCTGAACAAATTGTATTATTAAAACCTTTATTTTTGGGTCATTTTGCCTGCAATGACTGTGTTTCCCCAGTAGATGGGGAAGCGCTCGCCTGCGCATTTACTACCGGAAGCCGTGTCAGAAAGCTCGGTGCACACTCACAAGTGCGTGTACGTACTCAGTAGTACGGACATGGCGCACTCGCGCTCTATTTGTATCAGTCCCGAATTTAGAGGGCTGTGACGACAGCATTCTTGTAATTCGCGCGCTGAGCTTTCAGATGCAGTTTTGCGCTAAAGCCACCCACAAACCTTCCCCTGGAATCCTTCCATTAAAATGAGTCGCCCAAGGAAAAGCAAGGTGGACACAGTGCCGAGTGTTTAAAAGAGAGTGGCCAATTTGGCTCGACGTACGCGACGTGACGTTCAGCCACATGAACGTCAACATCAACCCGTCACAGATCGAGGTAAACGGACCAACACTTCGGATCTCTCCTAAGAATTGCCACAACAAATTTTACTCCAGACTATGACGCACTAGCAAAAAAGGGAGACCAACATATTGTTCCCACTGAAAATGAAGGGGAGGCTCTCAAGTTTGTTGTAAAAAAATGCATTTTGAATATGATTTGTACGCATAGCAGGGATTGAAACTAACGACCATTCTCATTTTCAAACAATGCAGGATGCTCAAGGACATTGATGCACCACCTGTTTGCGACTAATCTTAACCTGTAAAGTTCTTAAGGCTTACTTTAAGGAAGTGTTTCCCGTTTCCTCACCTCTGTTACCAGGTGTTTGCGAGTTAAAACTCTGCTCTGATTTTCAGATACCCCTCACCGTGTTGCCGTTTTGATTACTTTATTTGGGTGTATGCTTTCACCGATTCTTCAAGATGATATAGTTGGTCAGAATGTTTGCCGTTTGATGTGATCTCATAAGATAAACATCTTTCATTAATCTGACCTGCAGCCACTGAAGTGATGGAGACTGTTATTCATAATAACAGTGTCGTATTTTATGAGAATCACTGATAGCAGTTTTTTAGTGAATTATTATTATTTTTTTAATGCTGTTAATAAATGCATTTGTTTTCAAAAAACGTCTTTGGAATATCCTAATAAAGGCCAAGATCTTTTATGCAATGACCTTTACAGGTCGCGTATATTACTTCACACAAACACTACGTCCATTTGCTCCTGATTCGGCCCTCCGGTCCAAATTTAGAACCCAGTTCGTCCCGCGAGTCAAAAGGTTTGCCCACCCCTGGGCTAAACGATAGGTATGCTAACGTGACATAAACACAAACTAAGAGCTGAGAACGGCCCTGACGTAAAATTCAGTTATTAAAAGAACTATTACATAAATAACACGTTAATAAAACCATCTGTGTCACTCCAATTCATTAAATCCATCAATCGTCCTTTGTCAACAATGCGTGCGCGCCGCTGACGGCGCTTGCACTTCAAAATTTTCCACAGGCCCATATAACGATATATAGATTATATATCAAATAACTATTATATAAGCAATAATGTTATCAAACCATCTGTGTCACTCCAAATCATTAAATCCATCGATCGTCCTTTGTCAACAATGGGTGCGCGCAGCTGACGGCGCTTGCACTTCAAAATATTCCACAGGCCCATATAACGATAAATAAATTAGATATCAAATAACTATTATATAAGCAATAGTATTATCAAACCATCTGTGCACTCTAAATCATTAAATCCATCGATCAAACTCCTCGTCCTTTGTCAACTACGCCGCGCGTGCGCCCTGACGTCAGCCTCGTCATTATTCCACAGATCTACTATATGACTATATTGTAGCGTTAAAAACGTGGGTTTGGTAAACGGCTCTTTATTTAACAAAACAAACTTCCAGGCTTGTGGCGGTGTGGACTTCCAGCCACGGAAGTGGAAGAGAGCTCCATAGAATAGGACCGGGCGTGCGTAAAAGCCATGACCGAGTCCCATCCACCGTCCCCGGACATCCACCCGGCCGAGCACCGGCCCTCGACTTCCATCCACGGAGGTGAAAGACAGCTCGGTAGAGTAGGACCGGGCGTGCGTAAAAGCATTGTCCGAGCCCCATCCACCGTCCCTGGACAGCCACCCGGCCGAGCGCCGGCCCCCGACTTCAATCCACGGAAGTGAAAGAGAGCTCCGTCGAGTCAATCTTTGTCCTTTATGTAAACAACCGCCGCGCCACGCCGCGTCACGCTGCTGACGTCACTTGAAATTCAAATCACAGTAATCCCTTGCTAGATTGCGGTTCGTTTATCGCGGTTTCACTATTTTTTATTTTATTTTTTATATTTTTGAAAGAAAACACATATAAGTCGCCCCTTATTATAAGTCGCCCCCCCACCCAAACAATGAAAAAACCCGCAATTTATAGTCCGAAAATTACGGTAGTCATTTATCAAGCTGGGAATATAACAAACAACCTAAAGTTGAAGACGTTCAACCTTTATCCCAATGATCAGTTGAAACTGTCTCGAGGGCAACTTTTGCTATTAATGAATAAAAGAAAAGAATCCACATTTCTGGACTGTGAGGAGGACATGCCAAACCATCCTGCCACAGCGTAATTCTTTCTCAAAAGTATGTTTTCATGAGAATGTGCACGGCAAGCACAGAGAGCAACGACAGTTTTACTAACCAAGAAAGGAAAGTCATCTCATTTCCTTGTGATGAAAGCCCCATTATATTGAGAAAGGACAGATACCAGGACCTACATTTAGTACTTCTATTCCTTGAAAAGCAAAAAATCCGACACTCTGCCTAATTAGAGCGATTCTACGAAGCATTGATGAGCTGGCCCCAACTCCACAATGAGCACCGCTGTGTTGTGATGTTAATTTTAAGATGCGTGTTTGTCTTCGTTTGAAGCCTTTTGTTTTTGTTTTTGAATAGTATTCAGTGAAAGTGTCCTTTCAGTTTCTGAATGGTGCCACTTTGTAATGCGTTCTCAACAGCTCCACAGCCAAAACGGCTCATTCGTGGAGGACAAGCAACCATACTCTGGCAATAGTGTTTGCAATTAAATTAATTAGTTCTTTACAAGTGCATGTTTCCTGTCAGTACCAGTTGAACATACAAAGTCAGCATTGTGTGTTATGTCGTGAGCTCCTTGGCAGCATTGGAAATTCTTACAGTTAAGCCATTTTCAAAACCAGAATGCAATATTTCATGTCGCCTTGCTGTGATGTTTGCAAGCCTCTGAGCTCATCCATCTTGTTTAGCTCAGTGTGCAGCCCCAGCTTGCTAGCTCTGCCTTTGTGCTGGTTCTTTGACTGCCTGCAACAAAAATGATCCCAGTCAACTGATGAGCTCCACTGGCATCCCCCTGTAGTGAAGGTGTGAGTCGATTCAATCTACTGCGGATTTTTTAGGAGATTATGGTAGTTGTTGGCTTGAGTATGTCTTTGTGGACCTCTTGGGAAAGCAAGCTCATCCTGTGTACTTTTATGAAATTTCCACCCTAAAATAGTTCCCTCAAGCTCAAGCACAGTTAAATCCTGCGTTTCTGCAGCTCTCAGTTTTTTGGACGTAGACTCAGATTTCTGTCGGTCTGTTTTACCAATTCCTCTTATTTATGCTATATCCACAAAGAAAGATTGTAAAATCTAAACACTGGGCACGTTATGCACCGCTTCGGACAAACGAGAATCCTTACAAGTTCAATGGCTGTACGTGATTAATTCAGCATAATGGCTCTGCTGCTTGCAAATAAAGTGCTTTTCTTCTGGAAGGCCGTGTTTTTGGTGTTTTATTTTTCTCCTGCTGGCGATTGACCAATGAGACGTTTGGTCAAAGAGAATAACCTCGAAATGAGCAATGTAGCCTACGACTGCGATGCATGGTTACCCCCAATCGAGATGGATGATCAAACGCATCCGAGTGAGCCAGCCTCAACCCAAAGAAATCCCAATGGTTTGGGTATGAAGGATGGAGTACGTCTGTGCTTGTCACAGCTCTTCTTCACCCTGATGAGAATGTAATGAACCAAGAGAACAAAAGTCTTTTTGATTTTACCTTTTTTTTTCATTCAATAAACATGCTATCCTTATAATGTGCTGTAGGATAAAACCAAAACCGAGTGAACCAGGGTTTCTTGTTATTTTGTTTGATTCATAAATAAACCCTTCACAAAGCAATAATAAAGGGAGAGCTTGTGGCGACAGTGAGTGGCTGTTATACAACATCCTCTATTACTATCTTCTGCACTGAACCTTCTCACACACATTTTTGTGCACCTCAGCTCGGTGAAACATCCACTAAACAAAAGTGCACCACCTGTGTTTGTTAGCAAACTTGTTAGCTTCTTCACAACATAACATAAACACAGACTACAGAGCTTAGGGTCACGTTTTTCTTGTGGAATGTTGATTTACCAACCAGTACATTGCAACAACTTTCTAGTGTGTTTGAATGACGTAGCCCAGTCAAAAAAAAAGTTTACCCCACATTAACAATTTCATTAAAAAATAATCAAAGTCCATTCAGAGTTTCATAGCCATCCCTGCCCTAAGTCAACTGAGATAGGCTCTAGATCACGAGCGACCCTAATGATGCCAAGAGGTCAAGGAAATAGATGGATGTAACCGCATTACAGAGATTGTCGATCAGACTATGGCAAACCACTGCAGGCAGGAGGGTGGGTATCTCAAAACAACACATCCTGACATTTATAATGCTGGACTTATAGATGCAATTAGGAGACGTATTACCATCCCACTTGAGTTCAGATCTAATTAGACTCCCTTTCATCCAAGTAATAGGGAATAAGGAGGAAGCACTTCTTATCTCAGTCAACCTTGCTTTGTAGGATGTGAAAGGAACCCAATCAATATCATGTAAACATCATCGGCCAAGCATGAGACAGATAAATGGCTTGCTGTGTACTGCTGTGAAAGGTAGAGAAAAGAATATGGTGGGAGTTTATATTACATGCTATGACCTATAGCTGGAAAATTCAGTTGTAACAAAACATTTTGGTTGGAGAGCTGCTGGTTTTGACAAAACTGTTCATTGTGCAGGACTTTTAGATTTTAAACCGAATTACAATCGGAGGAGGCGGTTCCAGTTTATCATCTATTCCTTTCATATTTTAACGTTCCTTTTGTAGTAAAGGATGACATAACTGGTACCTATTGGCTGCTGGGAATATCTTCTGTGGCAGGCAGCAGGCTTCTCAGAATAGCTGTGTAGTGCTGGCTATCAATTATTAATGTGTCAATGTTCTTTTGGAGACCCTCGCACATGAGGGATGTGCTGTCTCAGTATTATGGTTATTATCTGCTTTTTGACTCTTGGAAGTGTTTTTGTATTCAGGGTAGTCACCAAAAATTGTGTGAGGGAGACCCGGGACCATGTGATCATCGACAATCCGATAAAGCTGGGATGGAATGATGATAAATTAAAGATGTTAAATCCAGTCAATCGCTCCAGCTCATAGCTCTTGTACTTCCTGGCTTCTAATGTTTTACAGCCCATATTATTTTTACCGCGTAGGCTGTACGCTAGCATTGTCTGCTGTAAGTTGCTGTGAGAATAAGCATTATGTGATGGTAGAGCTCATACGGTGAAGAAAAAAAAATCAAGTGAAAGAGGTTGAGTGATTATTCAGTTTTCAAAATCCTCATTATGCTGTTTGTGATTGCAGAGCTTATATTGCAGTATGGCAAAGAAAAAAAGAGATGAACGAGGTTGAGTGATTAGTCAATTTTCATAAACCTCATTGTGCTGTTTATGGAGTAATTACCTTAGTATGTCTGTGCAAGAATAATATCAAATCACTGCGATAGATTGATGGAAACCGGACTGAGTTTGGCTCTTCAAGAGTTGGATTAGATTGGAAAACTCCTCTTGCATGCACACACTTCCATCGATCAAATATTATAGCCGGCGGACTTATGGCAGACCTTAACAACATTTAATTCATAAGAGAAGAAGACTGAGATGGAGGTAGGCAAGGGGGCGTGTTTGGGCTGACACGGTGATAAATCCATGGAGTCTTAAAGTAGCCCATGTTTTAAAGTGGAAAGAAGAGAAGGAAATATTTCTGGCGGAACATCAATAAAGCATCGTAAGATGTGAGACGATGCCTGAGCCGTATTACATAATAAACTGGCACTTTTCTTTTTTAATCAATGACCAATCAATGCCCCCCCCCCCCCGTCCTCTCTCTCGCTAGTATGCCGTTGCTCCTCTGGTTTTTGAGTCCCTCTTCTTCAGGATTTCTATGTCAAATTTTATAATATAATATAATTTTATAATCAGGAAGTTCGGCATCTCATATCATTGCTATGCGGACGACACCCAGCTATACCTCAAACTTGATCCCCCGCCCTCCATAACCCAGCCTTCTCCATCTCCCTCATCCATCCTCTCCCTGTGTCTGGAGGAGATAAAGGCGTGGATGAATCTCAGCTTCCTGCAAGTTAACAGTGACAAAACCCAAGCCATGTTAATTGGCAGTCCCCATCAGATCCATACCTGCCCAATAACAAGCATCTTATTCGCCGGTCTCACTATTCCCCTCTCAGCCACTGTCACCAACCTGGGTGTGAAACTGGACCCTCAACTCAACCTTGAGTCACACATAAAACACATCTGCAAAACCTCCTTCTTCCACCTCAGAAATATTTCCAAACTCCGCCCCACACTTACCCTGACGGATGCTGAGAAACTTGTCCACGCCTTTGTCTCCTCAAGGCTAGACTATTGTAACGCACTCCTCATCGGGATCCCTAGCAAGAGCCTCCAGAGGCTTCAGTACATTCAAAACAGCGCTGCTAGGATCCTGATGAGGGTGCGGAAAAGCAATCACATCACACCCATCCTCCGTTCTCTGCAGTGGCTCCCCATCAAATTCCGAATTGATTATAAGATCGCCCTCCTCACTCACCATTGTATCCTCGGACATGCTCCCCCATACCTCAAAGAACTCCTTGCCCTAAAACCTGCCACCCGAAGCCTCCGCTCATCCAATTCACACCTTCTCCACGTTCCAAAAACCAAGCTGCGCACCATGGGCAACCGGGCCTTCTGCCATACAGCCCCTACACTGTGGAACTCCCTCCCCGACCACCTAAGAGCACCCCAATCCACTGACTCTTTCAAAACCAGACTTAAAACTCACCTCTTTACATTAGCATTTCCGTAATTTCTCTCATATCTTGGTTGTTTTCCAGTTGTTTTAAACTTGTCCTTGTTTTGTTTTCTTTATCTGCCATGTAGCACTTTGAGATTTCCCCGAATGTAAAGTGCGTTATAAATATAATTTATTATTATTATTAAATTTTCAGCCTTGAAACATTTCAACAAATATAACAATTACAGCACACTCTTGTAGGCATTTATTATAGATCTTTGGAAAACACAGCAGGAAAACACTACTCTCCTGTAGCCCTTTTCCTCTGGATGAAAACACGACTTGGCTACGGCTGCTGTTGCCTTGGAAACCTGGTCACTCGCACTCCTTTACCCACACTCTTCCCCACTCGCTTCATTAAGTGCATTGCTACTGGCAATTAGAATGAAACCAGCGGCAGGCCTGGCTGTCTTGAAATGCAGTCTCCAATTAAATACTTTCAAATAGCAATGCTCCTTCAAGCTACATCTGCTCTCAATATAATAAACCACGCACCTGGGAGCTATGTTTCCAAAAGCCTGCACAGTTGTTCCTATATTGATGGATTACCTCAAAATCCATGTTTTCTTTTCTTTATTTCTGTTAACTTGTTTTAAAGTGAACGTGTCTTGTATTGTTAACGCAAGGCTTTTTCAAGCCGGCACTATGCGCTATAAATAGGTAAATGAATGTTCTCAACTTGATATTTCACTCTTGTCGAAGTGCAACACGTTACATAATATTAATATAAAAAACCAGAATGTTTTGTCAAGCATCAATGGCTTATCAACACATTTATTCAGAGTCACTCATTGTTTTAAGTGGATAAGCACACTTGAGAAATGCACGAGATACGTTTCATGTACAGTTGCGACATAGGAAGTGGAAGTAGAGCTATCCACGAATGAGACCGGTGATGGCTTGATCCTGCACTGGAGTTATTTTGTCCTTGAGCATAACGCTTGACCTTACACCTAACCACTCCTAATGCCTTTGCCACCAGTGGATAAATGCAATAGAAAAATGTGATGTCAATGTAATCCATTTACCTTTCAGTTTTTCTTGCTCATACTGGGAAAAAAGAAGTCTTTGTGACATGAGCTAATTAACTGATAAAGGCTATCGAGCTGCAATATCATGACACAGAAAACATGTTTATTTTTTTCTTGTTGTCCTATAAACTCAGCAGAGTGCAAAATACATTCATATGAAAATAACAGCTGTCACTCATGACTTCTCTATATACGTCTCGGAAATTAATATTCTCACTTCAATAAATCACTGTCCCAAAGAAGCCAGTGGCTGAATGCTACTCAACATTAATTCAAACGGAGCACAACACCAATGAGATGAAGCGTCTGTGGCAACAAGACCGCTCTTGGCAAGATCGTTGTAATGGTTTGTTTTACATGTAAGCTAAAGAATGACTGTAAGGTTAATAAGAGAAGGATTACTTGAATTCCTGGAAATACAAATATCAATCAGTGAATTCATTCACATTTTGACAGGCCAAGAGGAATGAAATTGTTGGAGACTAGTTGTGTATTTTGTCAAACTCTGCCGTTGCCATAGCATCAGCCTGGGCTCTAACTATTTGTGTTTTATTGAGATAAAATTAGCCCATCCATCATAGCTAATGGCAAGTAATGATACTGGAAGTGGTAAAGCAGCAAGCAATGTCAATCTTAAAAAGGCTTTCCAGACAATGTCACTGTCTGGCAAATGACTCGAAGAAAAAGTGTGCGCCTGCAAGAGACGGCCATCAGTAATATGTTGGTACGTTTATTTATTTTTCATCGGTCAACAAATGAGCCAATACAAATCAAGTGTCTTCACAAAACTCTGAGCATTGATTTATATAGCTACAGAATAAAATATCACCAATCAACATCGAAATCATGTATAAAAAGAACGGGACGTGTACTGTCGTTGACTTATACCATAATCAGCTGATGTGGCTCGTGGTGGTATTTATTGCTTAATTTTCCTTCTATACAACGCTTCCACACGCCCCCAAATCTGCATCTCATTAAATATATTAAACAACTTGTCTTTTCGTTGACACCGGCCATGTCTCATCCGCTGGTACCATCACCTTCTAAAGTGCACCTGCTGACTTTCCATTGGTGCTCAGGATTGATACAACTCAGGTGTTGGATTGCGGATTCACCACAGTTGGTTGTGGCCCGCTCGGCAAAGCAAGCCCACAAAAGGCTGTCAAGCTGGGTGTCGGCCATCTGAGCAGGTGAGCGATGCTGGGAATGCTATTTGACTTGTTTTATCTGTAAATGAAGAGGCACTTACAGAATGTAGCTCTCAGGAAATGACTGAAAGTAAAAGTGAATTTCCATTCAAATGAGAATAAATGAGTAAGAATGCAAATGTTGAAGTTTTGTGATAATCATGTCCAGATTCAATTGTTTTAGTGATCAGACTGAATGAAATCCCACACTAACCACATGACCTCTTACTTAGCTACTGGACAAATGTTCAATGCAGCCTTAAATGATACATCTAATGTTTCCATTTGCATTTCTTAACCTTACAAACATGGCATTCAAGCAATAATCTAATGAGGCAGCACTTATGCTCTATTAGGACATTCCAAATTTCCCTAATATAAATTCAGCATGCAGATATGCTCAAATGTTTCAACTGCATTTCTTTTCCTTTCCAATTATAATCAGTAAAGTGCTGCAGTGCATTTGCAATTTACTGCGTTGGACTAGTTTAATATGCTTGTATTGTGGACATGGAAGTCTTTGGTTTAGTCTTTTACTTACATTTTTATTCATGCATGAACATGAAT
Source organism: Syngnathus typhle (assembly GCF_033458585.1). Taxonomy (NCBI): domain Eukaryota; kingdom Metazoa; phylum Chordata; class Actinopteri; order Syngnathiformes; family Syngnathidae; genus Syngnathus; species Syngnathus typhle. The sequence goes on from NC_083752.1 coordinate 8,442,754, forward strand.
GTACTTACTTTTATTGTTCTGTTGGTAGAAAATGACTGCTTGGCGCTACCTGTTTTTTTTTTTTATTAGGGTATTACAAAAAGTATAAACAGTACATGTAAGGTAATCCAATATAAAGATAAGATTATTTTTTCTGTTCCTCTTGACTTTGGAAGGTAATCCACAATATTACACTTTTTTTTCCAAGACATGGGTAATTCTGTGCTTGTATAAACAAGCAATGGATTATTGGACCACACTGATATTGCCTAATGGCCTGAACACTCTTTCATATACGTATGCAATATCGTATGAGAACAAAGACCGATGGAGCTCAGAGAAATGCTGCGGGGAGTGAAGATGTGGGACACTTTATGTAACCACCAGCTTTCTCAGCTGCCCTCGAGAAATTTCAAATCGATCATTGCACTCACACAAGGTGGCACTTGGGTGGGGACGGGTGCAGCACCACTCAGTCGAGAGACAAGTCAATAAGCAGTTATTGGGAGAGCTACTTGTTGTTTCGTTGTTTTTAAATTGAGAGAAAAGAAAGAACAAGATTTCAAATACAGACCACGGCGCACAGAAAACATGTAGGAAGAAATATAAAAACTGTTTGATAAAAACAGTCAATACGATACAATTCGGTCTGTTTAGCACAGCAGCATTGCTAGACCCACTACGTTAAAAGAATTTAAAAAAAAGAAAACAAAGACTTATACACCCCATGGTTTACAAACCACAGATAATAGATACAAGTGTTGGCAACCCTCCAATACATCTTTATGATATATAAAAAAAAGAAATATGTTAACATAGCCTTCGGCAGATCTGAGGTTTTTAAAATATGCAATAGAAGAGGTTAAGATCTGTTTAATTCATTACGAAATAAGATGCATTCATTACGAAATAAGATGCGGAACAGGAAACAGGATGTTACAACATAACCACCTAGAAATCTCACAGCAAATGAAACGTTAACAGAGTGTAAAGTACTATAATGGCCTCGGGCGTTGCAGTCTACTGTTGGATGATTGGCTTAGTTATGATAGCGTACACGCTCTGATTTGTAATTAAATGTTAAAACAAATTGTCGTTGATGAATTTCTATTCAAGAGTCTGCAGGAACCTCGCTCTCGCAAGTGCGTAGCTGAGGGGCTACATCTTGCTCCAACTGTGGGGTGATTAAAATACTACCCATGGCACTGGTATTTCTTTTTCAGTGATATCGTATAAGAAAAGCAGTTTCAACACTTTTGAGTGTTTGAATGTCTTAAACTGAGGAGCAAGGTCGTTAGAAGAGTTTTTCAGTGACTTATTGGTTCTTCGTTTTTAAACTTGATAATAGTTCGCTAAGCAAAACATATGAACTAATCACCCGCCTTACACAATCTGTCAACCTTTCATAGAAGCCTCTAGGTGACAGAATAATTGGTTGTGGTTTGCTTTCTTCTTGGGATGAATTCCTTTTTTGTTTTATGTTTCTCTCTCTCGCAGAGCGTATTTTGTTTTTTGGTGACAGTGGAGTCTGCCTTGTGCATAAAAGAAACTCCCATTGCCATTTTGAAGGCCGTAAAACTTTGCTGAACGCTGCAGTGAAACGCAGCCAACTGCCAGCACATCTCAATAATTGATTGGCTAATTAGGGTTGCTTCGTGCATATTTCGCCCATGGGACCATTCATGTAGTTTTTAATACTCTCATAACTGTTTAAACAAGGTTGATTTTTGCACGTAATTCACTGATGGTTTTGACACTCTTTTGAAACTCACAAATGTTTAACCTCACACTATGCAGATTATATCGTTAAAGGCTGTGGACTTTTCGGTCTTTGAATATTTTAAAAACATTTATCTATTATGAACGCTGTCTTTGCTGAGGTTCCGTCTGAGTAATATTAGTATGCTTCTTATTCATAAACTGCACCGTTTGTAGTGTTTGCAAGCTTACAAGTTATTCAGTCTTCATGTTATATTTCTTTTATGTGTCTTCCCTTTTTCAAACAGTACAGGTGTGTTTGTCACAAACCCATCTGGAGTGCGGTGTTAATCATGTATTGCTTTGAAGATGAATGCTCCTATTGTTTTTATCATTTATAGGGAAGAAAAACACTTTACCTTGAATATCCACGCAATAATTAGTGAACCGTTTAGCCGCCCTTCATTTTTCAGACACAAATACCTTTTCTGGTTATCATTATAAAGAGATGACTCTCCTTTTATGGAATAATACTAACCTTTAGAGGGAACTGACCCTTCTCCTCATGGGCGCTGTCAGTGCAGACAGCAAATTCACAGCAAGCGTTTTAAGAATCCGCCAAAAGGTTGAGGGGAATGGCAAACAACATATTGCTTGATAATTGGTTGTTCGGTTACTCTCCAGTGATTGCCAGTATAGGTTCAGCTCCTTGGGTGAGTCAGTTATTTTTGGGTTAGGCTGTATCTTGTGTGGTCAGCTGTTTACTTCACGTCCCCCGAATAAGAATGCATTTCTGGCATTGCAGTCAGTTATTCATGGCCCAGTTTCAAGATGGTTGTAAAAGATTTAGTGCTTCGGATGATATTCTGGATTCAGGTTGATAAACTAGAAATGGGAAACCATCTTTGAATTTTGTCTCTTATGGGCTGCCAGCGACGATCAAACTGGTGTGATTGACTTGAAGTGGATGTCGAGTGGGAGAGTTTTGGACCAGTTGTACTTTACGGATTTATTCAGTAGGGCAGTGAGAAGAAGTGAGTTGCAGTAATCGAGATGAGATGTGACTAGTGTATGAATAAGAGTGACAGGGTTGTTTGGAAGAAGGATGGAAAGAGAGAGTACATGTGGAGGTGAAAATAACCAGACTGAGAGATTGTGTGACTGGAATTACAGAATGATATCAAGGATGGCAAACCAGACACTTGACCTGTAAAATGGAGGAAATTAATTATTGAGCTAGATGGACACATTTTTCAAAGGGTAGCTTTCGTGCAATCTGAGAAAATTTCAGAGTTTTGTGATCAGATCAGTCAAATTGTATTTTTGATGCAGCAGCTATGCACTGGGTCAATTTGATCTAGTTCCTGTGCCACTTGTTTTTGTTGACTTTCTCTTTTCAGGCCGGGCGGGGCGGCTTCTGGGGTGCACTCGTTCATTGTTGCACACCTGCAGCAGCTGATCAGTAATTAACTGCGGGTCTTGAGATTACGCCTGATCCGTGTGCAGCTCCCATGAATGAAACAAAGGATCATTTACATGCCCATCTTGACTATGTTAAAACTCAGAGTAGCTTCCTTTGAATGCAATTGAAAATGAGGTGTACCTAATATTTCAACTAAGAAATTGGACATTTTAAATTACAGTTGTTGTTGTGGCCTGTAGATCTGTTTGTTGTGGGACTATTTCCAATGGTGTTTTTATCCCTGCAGCTTATAAATTTAATTTCACAACTTTTTGGTATATAAGCTAAATCCTTTGGGAATCAATTTTGAGATTTGTTTGCTTGAGTTTTGTTATTTTAAAACAAACCCGTTGAATTTAGGGGCTCAAGGAATCCAACTTTCCAATTGAGCTGCGAGTACAATCTGAGCCCCAGAGCAGCCTCACATAGCTGCCCATCTTGATAAATCGGCTGGTGAAACACTTTGATCTGAGAGTAAACGCCACAATCCTTCGGTGCCAAATCGTCCAATTTGTGTTGACTTTTCCCTTTAGTGTGCTTCTACTCACATTTGCTCGCAAGTGATATCGGAGAGTGCCCTAATTTTACCAAACATGCCCAGGAAGGAAAATATCTTGTGCCCAATAAAGTTGTCACTTCACGGTGTTGTGGGGTTCAACCGGTCTGGCAGCAAATGACAGCCGGTAATGAAATTTAAATTGGCAGCAAAGTAATTTGCTAACAAAACCAACTATAAGAGCTAATCACATATTCTATAAAATGTCACCTGTGATTGAAAAGATACACAATCTGTCTTACTCCCTTTGTTTCATTCAGTTATAATGAAAAAATTCATACAGTTTAGTGATCTCACTCGCAGAATGTTTTCTTTTCTTCACCCAATTAAAATCCACTACAACCTCTTTGCTTCACTTGTTAAAGGTCTCTGAGAGTGTCTGTTCTTCTCATCATCTAAAGGTCTGAATCACACTTTTCCTAACGCTGTCGGTTAAATTTCATTCAATATAATTCCATACTTTTTGTTGAAGGTATTTGACGAAATACAACATCTGTATAGTTCCATCATTTTGGAAGGTTTGTTTTAAAATGGCTGTTTTTCATCTGCAGTCAGCGTTCTTAATGCAAGTGTCATTTTCAAACCAATATTTGAGACCTTTTCTACTTATTCTTTCATCATAGCCTCGTTTCTGCTTTTACCAAGATAATAATGCTAAAACTAATCTGACATGTCATCGTTACGTTGTGTTGCTGACAATCTCATGACAAACTACAATGATAAATGTGAAGCTTAATGCCTCTCTGGTGTCAATAGAAAGATTATTATTTTTGTCAAGGCAAAATCTTTCTTTGTATATTGCTAGAAGTCTGCTAAAGTGTACCTAATGTGGCATGTCATTTCTTGTATTTGATTCTATTACTGTTGAATTACTCAATGCGGGGTATGGCTATATGAAGCTTGCGAGCCAGCTAAAACCCCGAAAAGACAACAAAGAGCATCCACTGCAGACTTAATTTCCCTGAGGTCTTTGCAGATTTTGCACCAATTTGTGAACTTGTATCAATAGTTGAAGCTCACTAAAAACCACAGGTCAACAGTCATGTCACTAAAATACGGAAAGTTCCTTCGCAAACCTAGTTAATTTTGTTTCGAAGCAACTTGAGAACCCAGCGGCTAGCTTTTTCCTCACTTGATGAGCAACAGCTGTTACATTCTGGATCCAGAGATTTCTGTGCCAAAACAACAATGACAGTGACTCAAGTGAACTGCCTCACTTTAGTGAGTGACTCAAAGTACCCAATAAATTCAAAAAAAGGTTTACCACCAGTCCAAGTTATTGACACAAATTATGTTGGAATGAAAGAATAACCTACAAATCCCTATTGTACTAAGCATCCGGACACCACGTCACTATAAATTGTGTCCGATCACGCTAAGCTGTTTCCTGCTTGTGTGTATTCTGAAGCTAATGGAGCCTCCTGATTTCCACCGCAATCCCTTGCTGAGATTAAATGTGACGTGAATTTAAATTTGGTTTTATTAAATGAAGCTCGCTGACAACACTTGTTTATTTGTAGGAGGTGTACATCTTTCTCCCCGGCACTTTGTGCCACATGCTGCGTGAGACGATACGGGGCTATGGTAAAGTGTATCTGCGTGTTAGACGGAGATAACGGCTGCGCATACTCCACTTCGGCTGTTTGTATCCTCCAGTCCAGGAAGTGTCTCTGAGAGCTAAATGGAGCCAAATTAAAAGCTCACATCTCACTCCAAATGCTTTATTGATTTATTGCATTTGGTGTAATCATGGTGGGCGCAACATGGATGACAGCTGTATGTCTGCTGCTAAACACCTCGGGCACAAACAAACCCGGACAAGCTAATTACAGTACCTAGTCAATGAAAAACCAAGACTTACTCCTGGTGGACAGACAAGGTTGGGGGGTATTCTAATACTTCTAATCTGTGAGGACATGGCGAAAACAAACCCTCAGCAGCTTTCAGCCACAGTGCCAGGGATCAACTCAAGCCAGCTACCTGGAAAGTAAAGACATGGCATTATCCCCTCACTCAAAGGAACCCATTCATGTAGTTGTTAATAACACCGTGTGAAGTCACTCTCCAGGTGCTTTTCGGCTGGATGCGCTCCAAACCTAACTCCATCACATGCAATTGGTGAGGCCTGTCTTTTTAAGTAGCAAACCTGCGCGTGTGTAATTCACGGGATGCTTTGTTGAAATTGAGCACTCACAGACGAAAAATGATGGAGATTCCTCCAACGAAGCGAAATCCCACCCGGCCAAGTCATGCAAAATTAAAGACACGGTTGTCTCTCATGTGTCTAGTTGTCCAACTAAGCGTGCTTGGCAATAATATGCAAGAGTAGTAACTAATTAGACACAGAGTATTATCCAAAGGACTTTGAATTTGTCATTGGAATGACATATAGCAATCCCCACAAGACTTTAAAATGACTGAAAGACTTTCTTGATTTGTAATATTTTCGCTACTGAACCACTTTTGTCCAAACATAATTTGGGATATTTTTTTTTACTATAGAGGACACATTGCATTAAAACAAAAAGCATACCATGGTCTTCTCGTTCCAGGAGCACAATATGCCCTGTCAAGAAATAATGTGTGCCTGTTTGGAATGATTGCACAGCCCACGTGTGTTGACTCTTTTTGTTGTGTGTTTTGCCATTGGGCTTTGCGAAACTTTGACAGTAAGCTAGATAGCAGGAGGTGTGTGCACTGCACCTGCTTTCCGTGGACACGTTCACATTTTACCTTATCAGAGTCCACAGAATAAATCAAATCTTTTTTGATGTACATGACTCATTGCCCCGAGGCAGCGTTTCTTATCAATTCTAAACGTTGTCACCTTCACTGTAATTTGTAACACTATCTCTTGCAAAACAGCAGATTAATAGCACGGGGAGCCAATAGTCACGCAAAAACTCGACCGCCAGATCGGATCAATCTTGGAAGTCGAAGTTGCTAAATGCATGGTAGGTTTGAGTTAAGTGTTCTATAATTACCGTATTTTCCACACTATTAGGCGCACTTAAAAACGTATATTTTACTCAAAAAAACACAGTGATATATAATGTAGAGCGCCTTATATATGGATCAATTGATGAATTTGTTTATCCATACTGGTTGTACACAGTGCTCTGCCAAAATGTTGCAGTACGTTTTCGTACGACTAGTAAATTACAAGGTCGCATCGCTTCCCAGCCTTACGGCAACCGTGGTCAGGCGGCGTCACTGAATAGCTGTTGTACCCGCGAATATCCAACAGAATCATAAATATGCAGCACCAATATGTTAAATCAGTCTTTAGTGGGTTCCGATCACTTTTATGGGAGAGAGTTTGAGAAACGTGATTGTTTTCAGGGGGCTGCAACGACACTTTGCTGAGGCTCATGGGAGTCGGCGAGCTGAGGCTCATGGGAGATTGCGGGTTAGCTATAATGCTATAATGATAGCTGCTATACACACGAGGCTATTTCATTTCAAAATAGGCTGCTCCCTTAATGTTTCGAGTAAATTTACGGATCGATATGGAAGCAAAACATAGGTAAGAAGTACCAATGTGTTAGATCAAACTTTAGTCAGTTCCGATCATTTTATAGGAGATAGTTTGAGAAACGCGATTGTTTACGGGGGCTGCCACGGCACTTTGCTGAGGCTCATGGGAGTCTGCGAGCTGAGGCTAATGGGAGTTTGTGGGTGGCTAATGCTATAATGATAGCTGCTATACTCACGAGGTTATTTCATTTCAAAATTGACTGCTCTGTTAATGTTTTGTGTAAATTTACGGATAAACATGGAAGGGAAACATAGGTAAGCAGTACCAATGTGTTAGATCGAACTTAAGTCAGTTCCGATCATCTTATAGGAGATAGTTTGTGAAACGTGATTGTTTACAGAGGGCTCATTGGTTATTGGCTAGTGGATGCATACCGCAACCCTAGTCAACCTCAGTTTATTGCAGTATAGCTTCTATTTTATGCGCCTTTTAATCCGGTGCGCCCTATATATGAAATAATTTCTAAAATAAAAAAGTCAAGAGGCTGCGGTGCGCCTTATAATCTAGTGCGCCTTTTGGTGCAAAAAATACGATAGTCATTTAGAAAGTGGCATGTTTTAAATTGCAGACACTAAAGTTTAGAATATGACATAGTATTTAAATAAAATGAAAATGAAAAAAAGCCATCCATCCATCCATGAACCAATTGCCAGCCAATCGTAGGGCATATCTAAATATGATGAAACCTAATTTTCACACTTGACTTTCTTTTACATTTGGAAGACAACAACCACTATTACCCCGGCACAGAAATCTTAGAGTAGCGTAAATTTGACAAGCCTGGCAGGCAGTGTTCCCTCTAAGTTGCGCAACTGCGCAATTGCCCACTGCTCGCCGAGTCTCTGCGCACAAGAAACTCCATGCTGCACACAAAATAAAATTCAGCATACTCTAGTTGCTCAGTATCTAATGTTAGACGTAATCTAATCTAATTAAGTGGACGGATGATTTTCTTTGTGCTTTTTTGTCGTGTAAATCAGTAATTGATAGGTGTCCAGCCAATATGATATGGTTCACTTACGCTAAATAGCCAATCATAGCATTGACAGTGCCTGAAAATGTGTTCTATCCATTCGTGCCGTGCAGGTTTGCTAGCTAACAACACTGCGGCGGAGTCAAGAGATGCAAATGCTAAGTTAGCGAACCCCTTATCATGGCAAAACGAACGAGCAGCGACGCATCCACTCGTCAAGCCAAAGTACTGTAAATAAGAGATGCCGCGGTTCTTTTAAGACGGAATGGTTGTCAGAGTGTGTGCAAATAAAAGAACAAACGGTGAAGCTGGGTGTGATTTTCTCTTTTTTGAGTGAGAATGGTTTTCTATGCAAAACATGCAGTGAAGCCAAAGTGGCGGGCGAGTTTACGGAGGGAAAAATATGGACTGAATGGAAGTTTGGCTACCTCAAGCGTCACATTTAGCAGAAATGACATTTGAAAGCTGTTGGAATTGTACAAAGACTCAAGATGGGACAGAGGATCGGTACATTATTGTGGGAGAGCGCAAAAGCCCGACAGAAAAGGAACGAGCTGTCACACAAAACCAATTCCGACCCTGAGTATGTTAAAGTTCTCGTTGACAATATTTTATTTATTACAGGGAGCGTGTGTGTTTGTACAGACACTTGAAAAATTAGAGGGAACATTGCTGGCAGATTACTTCTAGTCAACCACAAATTGAAGAGGAGAAAGCTGCAACTTCTGAAGCCAATTTCTTAAGTTTGCCCTATTTTCTTTCGGCCTCCTCTCACAAGAAAGGATTCAAAGAAACACGCCTCTTATCATATGATAATAACGTATCGTGGCCTGCATGTTTTTATGTGCCAAGTCATCTTCACATCATCAATTCCTTTTATTTTTGTGGTGCATTGTAATCCCACCCTCTTCGTCTGGGGGAAAAAAAAAAGGTACTTAGACGATCCTTCAGCTGAATAGTCCGTTTCCGTGCCGCTGAAGTGTGCCAAGAGAGAACATTTACTCTGAGATTCTTTGCACTATTCTGTTAAGACTCTGGATGCTGGTGACAAATCAAATGCATGTCAGTGGGAGTGTGAGAGGACAGGGAGAGAGCCAATCATGCAAAGCTGCATGGCCAAGCTGCCAAAAAAAAGATTCATATCATGAGTTGAATAGCTGTTTTTCTGGCGGGGAGCCCAAGACTACAAAACACCCACCAGCTCTTGCACCCACCACAAAGTATTGGAAATATCTATATTGATGCCAAATAACTAAACAATAGAATCTTAAAAAAAAAGAAATTTGACAAACATGATTTCATATCACAAGACATCGAAAAAATTGAGATTTTTTAATGCTTTTCTCTAGGCAATATAAACTTTTTTATTTCATAATGCACACAAAGTATAACATGAGGGCCAGGTGTAATATGTCATGTGAGGCATGTGATATGTTTTAATTGGACTTGTCAACCAGCTGGCAGCATCATATGCTGAGGTCCACAGGGGGAATGTCAATTGCTTTGAAATTTAATATATCATTTCATGATACCAATCACTGGACAGGACTTGATAGTCCTGGAGCGACTTTCTAGACATACTACAAGATGAGAAAAAACAGTGATGAAGACATTTAAAAGCCTGGCTGCGTTTGATTCAAACAGCATAAATACTTTGGGGTTAATAAATGGTGTAAAATTAAAAAAGAAAAAAACACAATGGGAGTAATTCCCCTATGTGACATTTCAGACCAGACCATGTGTTTGGTTTAGACGGACAGATAGGATGCATTCTGATAGAGATCTAAACCTTTTCCAGCATGAAAACCCAAATCATGTTTTCGACCTTTCCCACATTCTGACTGTCTGGAACTATCAATACTGTGTAAATGTGATATTTATTTTGCTGCAAATGAATCACATTCTTGCATTCCGATGTACTCATTTAGTTCAATTATATTTGTATTTCATCTTTCTTTGCTTTTGTGTTCAGTACTTCTTTTGTGCATGACTTTCCCTTGTGATTTATTTGCATCGTCTTCATCTCATTTGGAAACTACAGCAACAATGAAGATGTTACAACTACGGTACGGCTGTAATAATTCATTACAGACTTGACAGCATGCACCTTTTGACATGTGAGACGTTTTGTCTCTCAGCTCGACTTGTGATTTTTTTTAAACCTCATTATGGTGAATATTTGTTTATATGATTAAAGGTTTGCAAACAAACACAGCACACAATGCACACACAACTCATTGGGTCTGGGATGAAAGGAAAAAAAACTTAAGAACCCTAAGATAATAGAACTTGGCCCAGAGTAGAAATAATATTAGTCAGTGTTATTTTTAATTCATGCATTGACTCCAAATATTATTTTCTCAACTTACTAACAGCTCCAATGAGCAAGATCCTTAAAGGCTTTTCCATAATGCATTGTTTGTCCGTTGTGTTTTAATCCGCTCAGTGTAATTTTAGTTTGAGTGGCCTTTTCTTGCAACATGCATATTCATGTTTAGTGGTTGGTGTCCTTCACATTTCACAAGTGAGCATTTGGGCCACTGGAAATACTCTTACATAACTCGTGACATTTTTTTTTTTTTTGTGGAAGCTTCTAATAACTTTCCATTGCAAGTATTTGTGAGAATACGCCGCCTGAAATCACACATTTTGACCAATTTGGGATCAATATCAGTATTGGATCAGAATATTATGGTATTATAGCACATGTCTTCACAGATGCATTTTCCTCTTTGACAGATTTGCCCTCTTGTTTAATCTTTTTGACGTCAATGGACAAGATGTCAAATCACCTAGTATCATTTATTTATTTTTTTTAATTTGCGTGTCATTTCTATTAGTACTAGCCCAGATGGATTTATGAAACAGTCTTGTAAAACAAGCCATCTGGCATGTCAGTTTTGTTAATTTGCCCATACACAACTCTGCTTATCACAGCACAGCGGATTTCTCCATGATTTGGAGAAAAGGCCAAGACACTTGTCCTAATTACAGAAGCTCATGCGATACCTCTGGCTGTTTGTGCTGCTGCTGCTGCTGCTGCTGCTGCTGCTGCGGCTGCAGTGACGAAGATCAACAAATCACTCGGCTATATTTATTTGTGACTCCTCCTTCTCGGTGGAGTTATATAGGGATATTGGAGTCATTTGAGAGAAAGCTAATTCGGATGTGCACAGTGTTAGTGGTGGAATATCCAAGAATGGATACCCAAAGGTATTTTGCAACTGGTCGCAGTGAATTGGAGTAAAGCTCTTGCCATATGTCACGTTCTGAATATTTCCCTGGCTGTGTTGAGAAGAAGCTTTTACAGAATGGTGGCACAAACAGAAATCCCATCACGAGGCAATACTAAAGAAAGGTTTGCAAATGAAATGCATTGTCATACCTATTCATTATCTGGACCATATTTTGGTTTGATCTAATTTAGATATTGTTGCTAAGTGTTGTTGCTTAAAAGGAAACCTATATCTATCTAGCCACCTGTCCATCGGTCCGCAATACCAAAGAAAATAATGCAAATGAAATGCATTGTCATACAAATTCATTATCTGGGCCATATTTTGGTTTGATCTAATTTAGATATTGTTCCTAAGTGTTGTTGCTTAAAAGGAAACCTATATCTATCTAGCCACCTGTCCATCGCTCCGTCCGTCCAGTCCAATGACTACAAGATGAGCGAGTCACAGCTCACATAGAGATGTAGCATATCTATCTTCTTGATAGGGGAGCAGCTTTCTTTAATGGTTCTGCGGTGTTGTTTTTGGCCCAGCAGCAGTGCAAACATGTAACTGGGGGAAGTATGTACCTGCACTGTAATGTATTTACTGTCTAATTTGTGTCTCAGTGTGAGGCCATATATCCTGTTTAGGGAGTGACACCTCTCCTCCTCCACTTTATGGTGCTGCACAGGCATTTGATGAGGACGTGAACACGCTGTGCTGATGGATGAGCTTGTCAAGGTGCCACCATGATGCTCTGCGCCCCGCACACAGCACATGACTAAAGACACTCCAGCGAAGACAACAGTATAGGGCTGTTAGTCAAAACAGTTAACATTATTTTGTGGGTGCATATACTTTTAGTTGAAAGTGCTATAGTGCCATCATTTCTAATCTACTTGAAATTGTTTGACAAAGAAAGAAAAATGCAAATTTACCATCGTGACAGCTCCCTACGTATGTCAACAAGCTTTTATTTATTATTTAACAAATCATGCCTTTTTGTTGTTCCTGCTGTTTGCTTTCACTTCTCTGTGTCAGCTGCCAGTGTGCAATGTTGTACCTTTTGCCTCCACAGACAGAAATTCAGCTCAGGAATAGGAGTGTGATTCCCTGAGGCAGAAGTTCTGAATCACTGACAGCTATTTCAAAGTATTCAATTTGTGCAGGTTCTAAAACAAATCCTCGGGAAAAAAAAATCCTTTAACATGTCTTGCTTGAGTTTCTTTCAACACTATTTTGGTGCTTCTATTTTTGCTCTTGAATTTCAGATTGTAAAACAGCAACAGCAGAAGCCCATAACCGCATTTGTTTGAGCTGTTATCTGTAGACACACCAGCAAATTGTTATTGAAATAATATGAAACTTGTATCTTGTATTTATTTTATAATCTAGCCAAGAATTATAGTAAAATTCAACTGCCCTATACTACAACATGAGTTGGGGTGAAGATTTTTTTGGGGTGGGCGGGGGGTCTGGAATAATATGCTGGACAAACAGTTTTTCCATCTGGAAAACCAAGCAAATTGGAAATGTTATGTACGAGTACAGTCAACTGATGAAGAAAAATTGTGAGAGAGAAAGCATCGGCACAACATTCAATTCAATCCACTAATTAGGCACATTACACATCTCAAGTCATGGGAAAAAAAAAGCCTGCAGCATTATATGGTACCACTTGAGTTTATTTTTGTGTGTGTGTGAACCTCCATTTTCCCACTGAGGCATACTACGATGACATCCGTATGCTCGGATGAAGATGTCACAATGACAAAATGATGTGCGACAGTTTCGAAATCTGACCAAATGATTCATTTAAGTGCATCACTACCAAATGACAAACTATAGTAAGGCAAAGATTGACCTCCACGCCTTTGCGTACAAGGTTGTTTCCTTTAGTTGCGGATCGAAAGACGGCAAAAATGCAAATCTACGGAAATGATAATAACCTAGTCAATAATGACGCTGATCACAAAAAGCCAAGTGAAGCGATGACTTGAAGCCAACACAGCTGCATGTCTTTGTCTTTGGGTAGTGGCAGGAAAGCAGTGGTAGCTGATAGAGCCACAGAGCAGATCAGTGTTCCACACAAATGTCTTGCTCTGAGCTTCCATTAAGAACCTCCAAATATAAATGAGTTGTAAAAAAGAAACACACAAACACAACAAAGTCTTTGTGAGTATTTCTTATACTTAGACAAACTTTATTGTCATTTTGTCTGCACAGGGTGCATACAAAACGAAATTCCGTTGCATACAGCTTCCAACAATGGCGTGATATTGCGGTTGAATAAAAGTAACATTCTATATCAAAATATAAGATAAAAAAGATAAGTATAAAGTGCAGCAGTGATAAAGTATGTCATAATGCCGGAAACAAAACAGTATTTAAAAAGTGTGCAGAGGAATTCTGAAACCAGGTTGCGTACTTTTAAATTTACATGGTTTGTAGTATCATAATGTACAGATTCTGTGAATGTGTGATGCAGAGTCCAGTTTAGAGTTCGAAGGAAAGAGCGACACTACCAAATGTAATATTTCATATATTTTCCGTCATTTTCATTATTTTCATTATTTTTCATTATTTCATTATCCTGCATCATAGAGCTTAAACATTTACCTAGCATCAAGATTTGAGATGACTTTTACCTTATCTCAAACATGGCACAAGGTTGAGTATGTGTTGATGTTCTCCTTCATGTGTTTGCATGTGTCCGGTCCTCCTCAAGGCATTACCAAGACATCAATCCACACGAGCTGTCTGCAGTTATTTAACTTTCCTTTAATATTAATGGACACGTTCTCATGAAAAAAATACATGAAATATTAAACGACATTAATTCCCTCTGAAGATTGACATTAGTCATTTTACCTGCCACAGTCCCAAAGCCTGCATGTGAGGGAATTATTACAGTAAAAATCGAAAGTTGAGTGTCCACTGTGATAAAAGCCTCAGGTGGTCGACCCAGGCGGTCATTGACCTCAGCAGACAGCTGGTCAGAGCTGAATGCAGGCAGGCAGGCAGGCAGGCAGGCAGGCAGGCAGGCAGGCAGGCAGGCAGGCAGGCAGGCAGGCAGGCAGGATTTAGTTCAATCCCCGTGCGCGCTCATAAAAGCAGCACCTGCTTCAACAAGAACCGCATAACCTTTTGAAGAGCCATCTAACCTTTTGAACTACCATTAATTGTCGGCGGTGCTTCACATAATATTGGTAGAGTGTGAGCCACATGCAAAGTGCACAATACGTGGTGGAACACAAAGTAGACCTTTCCGCAATATTGATATTCCCCAGGATTTTATTTAATGTCATTGGCAGTGGGATATGACCAGGATCACCAACCTCCAATTATACTGAAGGTGTACCTACCATGAAGGCATCCTTCTATCGCCTTCACTTAATTTGGTGAAAGAAATAATAATTTTAGTCTATTACTTCCACCGCTGAGCACTGCTTTGCTAGATCAGGAAACAACCGGGCCCTTGTCAGAAATTCATTGTCTTCATTAAAGCATTATGATCTATTCTATGATTCATGATGTCCATGTAGGAGACTCATGTAATTGGATTGTGAGAGAGCGAGCGGGCGAGGGAGGAAAAAAAAGTGTCAGTACACAGAACGGGATTTGGACTGTGTGCTGGGAGAGTCGTTACCGTTCCTGCACCATTTGGTCTTTCCTTTTCTACTTGCACATCACATCAAAGTGACATTTCAAGCAGTGCCCAGCAGTAATGATTGCCCCACATTTCTGAAGCTTAAATGCATTGCTCCATTGAAGGTTTTTTTCCCTCCCACCGCAACTGTTTCTTGGCATTCTAATGTCAGTTTCCTGATTTTAGAACATTGTTGAATGTGGATAATGACTCCACTGTTAGTGAGAGTGGAACTGTAGGAGGTAGTATGTTTGCAAGTGGTACCTTTTTGACAAAAGATAAGATCAGAATAGTAAAGGTATGACATTCCCTCGTTTTTCTTTTTCTTTCTTTCAGTTATGGCTATTATTTTAGTTTCTCTACACAAACAGAAATGTTCCTCCTCTTATTATCCCTATTCACTTTCAATTTTAACCTTCAAATCACCTCAGACCAGTAGGCATAATATCCACATCAAAACAGGTAGAGGGCAACGTGTATAATAATCTCAACAATAGCCTGCTTGTGGCTTAATTTGATATTTTTGTTTTCCATTACCATTCAGTTGAAGTCTGTCATCAAATTTATGATAATTCTAAGAGGCATTTGGAGGCATCAAATTGCTGATCAGACAGTGATCAGCAGTTTGGTTTAATGCTTGTGTGTCTCCTAAGCAGTCTGCTCGGACTCTTCGTGGAGGATATTTGTGTATTTAATACCTGTTGTGATTTTGCTATCGCTTTCGCTGCAAACTCGTCTGGCAAGAGTCTAGATACAACTTAACATATACCGTATTGGCCCGAATATAATATAATATATATATATGTATATATAAATATAGTATAATTAATTATTAATTATTATTAATATTAATAATATAATTTTTTGCATTTAAATAGGACTGAAAAAGTGGGGGTCATCTTACATTCGAGGTCTAGACATTATACCCATTCACTTGTGGTATCGTCTGAGTATGTTGCTGTGATCGTGTGCGTCTTTGACACATATATTATGTATATACATACTATACATAGTACATACAGTTCATTGTTACTACTGCCCACTGTTGTGCCGTTTGTCCGATCGCGGTTTGCTTCGTGTGTGCGCAGTTAGATTGACAGCTCCGGCGCGCTCTTTTAAGTTTGCCTCGCATCGTACGAGTATACGAGTAGCTGTTACGCAGCGGCACGGCGGCTAACGGTCGCCAGCAAATGTATTTTGTTGTCTCCATGACTTATGTTTGGTGTGTTGCCGAGAGTATTTCATTTATGGTTATTTAGTATTGCAGACCTGTTATGCGCAGTTAGTTATGTAATGTGTGCCGTCTACTAGTGTTGTGTGACGTCAGAGGTTGAGCGTTGACTTACGTGCTGTATTTCTGTCTGTTGCAGAACCACGCACACACATCACCCCCACACACCCACACACGGTTCATACAATAATCTCACACACAAGAATCACATTCACACACCCAAAGAATCACCCATGTACACTACACACATCTGCTCTCACATCCTTACTACCAAACATGTGCTTATACCTTTTTGCCAGTTTGCCGATATTCCCGATGCCAATTCCACGCCACTGCTGAATATGTATGTTTTAAATTGTCCATATAATTCAGAAGTTTTGGTGGGCCCATTCTGTTCATAATTTCATGCAGGCTCACAAACATATAAAGAGTGAATCAGACTTATTATTTGCAAATCCTTTTTTTTTTGCGATAACTGCATCAAGCATTAGACCCATTGACATCAGAAAGTGAATGCAATATTGTGCATGCTCGATAAGGTTTGGGTCCTTTGACTTATTTCCCTTGATAAACTCTTTGGGGGTTTGGCAGTGCGCTTTGGGCCTTATGGGCCTTATCTTGCACCATGATGAAGGATTTGCAATTAGTTTGATTGCACTGCTCAAGTTAACAGAAAAAATGCTTCTGTAGTCTTCTCAGCTCATTTTGCTGCAGCCATCATGTTGTTTATCAATTAAAATTGTGATTAGTGAGCCTTTCCCAGATGAAACCATGTAAGTCCGAGCCATGACATTATTACCACTGTGTTTCACAGATGAGCTTTATTTTTCTTTTCAAAGACCGAAACACTTTCCAGCCTTGCTTTTCTATTCTTCTTGCTAATTAGTGTTTTGGATATTCTGTACTTTCCTCTGCGAACAGACGACACTTTTACCCTCTGGAGGTCGTTGTTGATGTCACCAAAAGTTGTTTTGGTGTCTTTTGACAGCTTTGAAAATGTTTTTGTCTCACCGCCTGCTGATGTTTTCCTTTGTCTGCACATTTGGCATTGAAATTCCATGAATCAATCCTCAAATTATTTTTCATGTGTTTTTATAAAGATGTGTTTCACTCTATTGTATAAGAGAAAAATAAAACATGCATCAACTAGTTTATGGGTGTAATTATTGCACATTGGGACAAGACCCCAAATCACATCATCTGTTCTGACATTACGGAGCTTCAATTTTCTTTGCCGGAGGAAACCTTTGTCGAAATCATATTAAAACTTACACATCTTAGTCAAAATGCTCACTATGTGTTTTAGTCACTTAGACCTCAGAAATATTTCATAGTGTGCAATGAAGCAACCAAATGAGGCGAGGCGACGACTTCTTCCAGGCCTGGCCGCACTTCTCGCATTAGACAGCCCATCAACGGCCACATTTGCACAGGGGGGTGGAAACGCTGATGGTGTGATGAGGCTAGAGGTCAATCCGAAGGCGTGAGCCAGGAGTTGATATCTTGAAATTCAAAGGCCATAAACATCGTCCATCCTGCTATCTGGCCACTTTGTCGATTTTTTTTTTTTCTTCTATTCCCATCAGTTGCAAATCATCAGTTAACATGTCTAAAATAAGGTAAAATGCGTTTTTCCAGCTGACCATTAGAAAGCAGAGTACATTTGCAACATTAGCTACGAGTCTTGAATTGTGGTGGAAGGACACAAGACAAATCTTTTAATCCTGTACAATCTGGACAGCAATTGGAGGGAAAAAAGAAAAAGGATGAGTGAATCTGTGTATAGCCATCTGGGTCCACAGATCGAAGCAAGTGTTGCCTGTACATTCACAAATTCCACTTCACATTAAACCGGTAACAAACCACGGACCCAAGATAGCTTGATGTTGTGAAAACATGAATTACGACTATTAAAAACTATTTTCACGAATCTCACTTCTTAAATCTCATGCTGATAAATATTCTTGTGTTTGAGTTTAGGACTTTTGGTCAGATACAAAAGTCACAAGAGAATGGCATTTTATAAAGTGAAGTTTTATCTTGCTCTCGCAGGAAAAAGAGTCTGGTGTGAGGAAATCTGTGTTTTGACAGAACAAATATCAGAATGTTGCAGCGCTCCGAAACAAAAAGCAATCTCGCTACTCCAGTATGAACAACAGAGGGACATTCATATTCTTTCAACAATTTTGTGTCAATTCAGAAAATTGATAATAATAATAATAATAGCTACATTTCATGATCCAATCAGATTGTGATTTACAATCTTTGCTTTTATGGATTTTCTCTCTTATTTTTGCAGGCCTCATCAAATCTATGTGCACAAAGGCAGGTGCGCTTTCTATTGTTTCAGAAAGCGCAAAAGCTGTCGACAGCACTTTCATACAATAACAGCCGCAGGAGCAAAAAAAAAAAAAAAAAAAAGGGATGTGAATCGTTACACTTGCCTTTGTCCATTGTACTCACTTTTCCCTCCCCCACTGACCAAATCTACTCATTAATACAATTGGCCAAATGAGTAGATATGATCAACCATTTTTAACAACAATGCGAACAAATACATAGACATTAAAGACAGTTTTGGCAAAGTCTCCATCGTTGCTATATTTGTATTTATTTCATTCTATATTTTTAAAAGTCAATATTCTGTGAGCCAAAACAGAGTTATGGTGTTGACGAAAGGGCATACAAAACTATGAGTAATACCCTATAAAACACCTTTGTATGTGTTTGGCCCAAGTCGACAACAAAGAAAGGCCACTGCTTGGGCTGCAGCAAATCTGGTCAGAGAACTGATGCTTGCATGACCTTCTGCCACCCACCAACCCACCCACCCAAGCTGAAATGCCCCAAGCAAGACTTTAAACAAGGCACGAACAAACTGCAGTGCACAGTGGGTTCCGACACCAACAAAACTATCTCACATCTGCAAATGGAGGCTTCAGCCACCCGCCCCATAGCAACTGCCGTATGAAGAATCGTATTTTGGAGTGAGCACAGCTTCTTATATACCAAGAATATCCCCACTATTTCTGTTGATGTGTCTGTGTGCTGCCTCTAGAGTGACAATCAGTTTGGTAGCCCTTTAAGTATTTGAAAAGTGGCTGCCTCCAAGCACTCCAGGCCCTTTTTCTTCTTTCTTTCGAGATGGGCACAAGTTGACTCAGCTATCTGAAAGAAGATTTGGCTTAATTGAGACTGTCACCATTCCAACAACTTGTGCTCAGCAGGATATAACTTGGCCCCCTAGGAATATGACTTCTTTGTTATTGTGTGTTATTTTTTTAATGGAATACGGTGCAGTATGTACGAATTGCATTTCTGCTAGTATTGAATATAGAGGTGCTTGGAAATGTTTATATAGAAACAATGTGGGAGGTAGGAACACGGAGAACTGCAGTTAATTAGTGGGATGGGGTCTGCCTTGTTCACTAATGAAAAAAAATACATTTTACATCAGGGCAAAGAAATTGCTCTGTTTCAGAGATTACTTTGAGCTTAAAATCATATCAGATGTGGGGCAAGTCTCCTGCAGCAGTCAGTGATAACATCCTTAGTGATCCATATTTGTCGGCAGTAATTAACTCAAGGTGAAGATTGTTGGAGATTTCCGCCTTCCACGCCATGTAGAATTCACATTGTGACCGACAAGGCCAACCCAATGTACGTCAGTGTAAGGAGAGATCCCCTTCTTTTGTTTTGAAATGAATAAATCATTGACTATACTTGAATTGCATTGAACTTGGGACGGCTTTCTAATTTATTAAAGGCTGCTCAAAGGTAGAAGCAAGGAAGTTAGAAATGAAAGTTGGAAATGTTTCAAAAATTACTTTGTATTTTGCCTTGACCTTAAATCTGTCTGTATAACATCCTTTATCTTAGAAATATGGATTTGGGCATATCTGCTCTGAATGTTGTTATGATTCCAAGGCAATAAAACAGATTGGGGTGACGACAAAGAATACTTTATAAATTCAAGATGATGAACTAAAATATTTCTATTTATATGACAATCCACTTGAGAACAGTGCTAAGATAACTAAAGTCCAAAAAGTACTTAGATAATATCACAAAATGTATAAAAAAAACTAAACAAAAGAAGCAATATGGTTGCAAGTTTGAGCTTTACTTGACTAAAGTAGCAGTTAATTGAAGTATATGATTCTTTTTAGGTAGGAGTCTATCGACATGGCACATCTTGACTTCGCTTTATCTGCCCAATCCTTCTTGTAAAAGCAATCTGAATCAATCAGATTGTAAGGGCACCTCGTGTGTCAGCCCTCTTTAGGTCACCCCGCAGATTTGCAATTAGATTCATGTCTTGGATTTGACTGGGCCATTCTAAAACAAACCTCTTCTTGTAGCAAAGACATTATTTTGCCGATTTGATTCCTTGACTGAATTACAGGTTCCGACTTCAATCAGAGAAGCTATTTATTTTGCGTTTTGGGGTTTATGGTTTGGGTTAAGTTAAGATTGTCTTCATTTTCATTTTACAGGCATGTCGGGAGATTTGATTTTTTTTTTTTTTTTGGAAAGTATTACAACCAGATGAAAACAATCCCAAAGCGTCACGCTGCCATCATCATGCTTCATTGTGAGTGTGGTTTACTTTTGGTGATTGGCATTGTTAGCTCCGGCAAGTAAAAAAGAGAGACGTGCTGAATTTGTTAATCATTTACCGGATGACAACACTAGCAATCAACGATGATTTAAAGAAGACTCATAATTGGAAAGTCGCAACGTTCCCGCCCAGCTTTACAGACAGGTTGTGTCGGAATCAAGAAGTAGCCTGTTAACTAACAAGCAGATGGACAAACACAGGCTGTCCCAGTTCAGCTTTGGCAGAGGCCCGGTCTGTACCGAGTGCCATATTTTTAGTTACTAGTAAGACCGCTGTTCCGACACTACGGTTTGAGCAGCGCCAGTTTTCCTCAGTCCTCTGCTTGGTGCTGCGGCTGCCATCTGTTGAGATCCATTGCCTGGCCTAGGAATTTTAGTTGGCCCTGGTGTCCCTGCCGTCCTCCTATAATGGCCTCGGTGAGACCCTTGGACCGTACTGCCTTAGAAAGTCCCCTTGTCCTAGAGATCTGTCCTTCCACACAGCCCACTTTTTTTCTGAACAGTTTGAATGTTGGATATTTGCACAGTGTAGCTAAACCAAACATTTTCATGTGGCTGTACAGTTCAGCTGTGCAGAAATCCCCAGTCTTTAATCGTGTCAAATAGTTGTCAACAAATGTCGTAAGACACCAGATATCCGTTTGTCAAGCGTGCCAA
The DNA here is from genome assembly GCF_033458585.1 of Syngnathus typhle. NCBI lineage: Eukaryota > Metazoa > Chordata > Actinopteri > Syngnathiformes > Syngnathidae > Syngnathus > Syngnathus typhle. Next base: position 8,464,335 of record NC_083752.1, read on the forward strand.
GAGTTGACGAGCTGTCACTTGGTCCTTATCGTGCTTCTAAACTTAAGCTAAATCATCTTTGTCATTGTATTGTATGCAAATATATTCTTAATGACCACTTAAGACACTGTGCCAACTGCCAAGATATAAAAAGAAATAGCTGTGTGTAATCAGAACTGCGATATTAGTTTTGATGGTTGATAGCGTTTAGCATGTGATAAACACCTATGTATATAGTAGCATCGCTTCTTAAATGACATTTTCTTTCATGAGCATTTTATAGAGTATATTAAAATTAGCCTTATGTCAAAACAATTGCAGTGACTACAAAAGGCGGAGCGTCTTTTAGCTAAAAGTCAATGGCTATGAATAAAAATTGCAATAAAAATTGTCATTGCTGCTGTGCTGCAAGGCCTTCAGTGAATAGTCCAATCATGAATTAATGATAAAGAGGCAAGACTTTTTATGATTACACATTAGCTAGTTCAAGAACAATTGAAAGCTTTGTGTGTCACTTCCCAATCCATTATATATCAATCACTAACCTTACAAAAAGCCATCTCTTGTGCTCTGTGATTACCACCGAACCCAGCAATGGGTTTGAATATTGAAGTTGCTGCTATTAACGGAATTAATTCCAGCCAGAAACACATCTCAGAGAGAACATACCAATTCCATTATCTCAGCTGGACGGTGGCCATTCTGAGCTTCTCTTCCGCTCTGCTTCCAAAGTGCTGCAAGCATGGAGCCCAACATAAGCGTCGCACTGCGAGATGCACCTACTCTCAAATGCACTCGATCAAAGCCGTACTGCTTGAAATATTCATCCAGCTGGAAAACCACATTGGAGTCTTTCGGGGGGGGAAAAAAGTACAAATATTTAATTTGTTTTGCATTTCCTTGAGTAAGTTTAAATGAAGTCAATGGAATAATTGGTTCACTTATTTGCCAATTGTGATTTTCTTGGGGCAATTTGGTATACATAGTTTCCATTTCCTTGCTGTTGAATGCATGCAGTGATTGTCACAAACAACAAATCAAAATTCAAAAACAGCCATGGAATGTCAGGACAGAAATTAAACTTAACAACCACCATGACTGACTGAACAGAAATACCATTATTGTAAGAACCATGTTTGCCATGCACTTGTTGTTCAGAAGAATGATATACATGCTTTTAATAAAGACCATCTCCAGTTCTAATTTGAAATAAAATAAATAAATACTAGTGACACCGCAAGGTCAACCCCCCCCCCCCAATCATAAAAAACAGCTTGGCATTTCTCTGAAGCTCCTTTGAGAAAGCACGGCTTGTTTGCGCTTCACAGTCAATTCATCACTTATACAGTCGGAATACATGAGGGAAATAAAGACACTGAAGGGTGCAATTATTTTCATTTGACAGGTTGTGCACTTCATGCCTCATGTAATACCTGAAGAGGATATTTATTCTTGACTACGTTAGGTACATGAAGTTCATGTGTTTGAGGGTGCGTGCGTGTGTTTTGTGCTTGCCTCACACAGCACGGTACGTGACAAAAGGGAAAACGATTATGATAAAGGTTTTAGCTGTTTTGCATGAAAATTTGTGTATCTTATGTATGGTTAAGAATATTCCATTTGGGTCCATGTTCTGCCTCCAACACCACTAAAGTCACAGATCAATGTGGTACTCTTTGTTAAATGCGTTTTAATCAAAACATTTCGAGACTGAAGAAAAAAGTGTCATCTTTAGAAGTACAACACTCTTGAGAATGTGAGAGAACACAACGGGATGTCAAACAACATCGCTGCACCATTTCATAATATGCAGAAATGCGACAAAGATTTATTACCGTTCCTTTGACATTGAGCAAAACTTATGTTCCTTCTCTCACAGAGGGGAGAGTGCACTCTGTCAAAAGAAAAAAAACAACTCAAATCTGTCTAAGACAAAAACAGAACAAGTGTATGTCTCGGTGTTGTTCAGAGCAAGCATCAAAGGGAGACGCACACACAACCTGACAAAGACGGAGAGGGAGCAGCATTATTCCATATGCAGCACACTCTTGTGCGATCGCCTGCTTCATGTGGGAAAAATCATAGGGAGTGTTAGATCAAAACAACAAAATGCAATGCCGGAGTCTTGTGCGGAGGATGTCGGCACAGACTTCCAAGATAGGGATAGAACATAAGTGACCAACTTGCCCACATTGGCAGCATAGAGTTTCAATCCGGCAAACAAAAACACGTTAATGACACAATTGCATCCTAAATATAACTTTTAGGGTACATGACAATAATATAAAATTCAGATTTACTGAAATTCACGCACTGATGCCTTAAGGATCACAAATTCACACCTTATCTCAGACCCTCATTTTCAATTATCTTAATTGATTCGTGAGTTGCAGAATCTGCTCAAAGGGTAATACTGTGCATAGAAACAGGAAATTTCATCTTTACAGATCTTATGGCACCGCTCCAAATATTGTGCGTGGTGTTCATAAAGGTTTACTGTGTCGGAAGAAAGGTGACTTGGTCATGATAAGCTTTTAAAGCTACTGAGCTTTGGAGAAAATATCAAGGGGTTGCACAGGTCACGTAACAAATGGCCAAGCACTGTTGTCAACTTATAAATAGAAACTATGAGAAAAATATGGCTCACTGACCGGACACTAACCCACCTTAAATGCCGTCTGTGTGCATTTGTGTTCAAGCGTACATATACATAGATACATACACACATATTTTTGCAACATCGCAGGAATATTGGCAGTGATGTATCATCTCGCAAAATGCTGCATGGCGCTTTCCACCCTTATGCCCACCTGTCGGTGCTCTAATCTTAATAAGTTGCAAAAAATGTTGACTGGTATTATTGTGCTGCTCGACCAAGCAAAAGAGCAAAAGGGAATACAAACACGGAAAGAAGATTAATATAGTGAAACGCTGCACATCGTAAAGGTTCAATGGGGTGGGACATTCCAGTTCCTCTCTGCTTTCGCATTGCGTCTAATTCATATTTATTGGATATTATTAATAGAGAATTTAAAAGGAGTTGAAACACTTCAAAGAAGAACACCTTGAAACTTGGACAATACGTTCACAATTTGCACTCTCAAATTTGGCAACAACGGTTGGAATAAATTAAACAACGCGACTGAGTTCTACCAATCCTTTTTGCATTCACAGACAATCACGATGATGATGAAGGCCACTATTCTTTGAAACACCATTAAATAAGATTGGATGTGCGAAGATGATTCTTTTACTTATTCTGCAAGCTGTCCTAGCACAGTGAATGCACTCAGGGCTGGTTCATTTAATTCGTGATTAATCCCAGCGAGTGTGGCTGATCAACCACATGTTTTTCAGCTGCCGTGCCAGAATTGAAGCAATTCTCAAAGGTGGGCCAAAAATAATTGTGTTTGTACTTGGAAAATATTTTGTGTTTGCAAACTTTCCAGCATGTTTGGATCTGTAAAGCGTAGACACTTGTACAGTGACTGCCATTGATCTATTTGTGGTTACAACGCCATTAATCTGGTGATCCATTGAAACAAAATAATTTGTGATCCAGAAATGTCAATGCTTATTGGAATAAAAATTATTCTGTATATATAGCCATTTGTCAGCTAAAATGCATAAGACCATGACTTTTACATTTAAAACTTGGAAGATGTGCATATGCAGATTTCTTTTTGATATTTTGGGACATGAGCACAGGTGATGCTCCTAATCTGCTGTAATAAATCCAACCAAACATGATCAAAACAAAATAGATGAATGAATTATAGACGTGTGTATCTAGAGCACTGCAACATGCTACATACCCTTCCAAATTAATTTTACCTTAAAGAAATCATCTCAAAAGAAATGAACAAAGTAATTATAAATGTCTTGTAGGCCTCCCAATCTTATAATTTCTAAAAAAGTGCAAGCAATTTCCTGCCAGTATGATTTTAAACAGTGCAAATTGTTTCCAACATTTCTTCAATTGTCTCTTCTTTGTATTCCGAATTTGAAATGTATTCCCTTTCCGCTGATACTTATGGGCCAACTTGTGTTCTTTCAGATCTTGAGATCGGAAACTGCTGTGCACAGTTTTGAGGTCTTCAGTGTATACAAGCTTTATAAATGAGCCTGCAGAGATCCTGTGTATGATCTCTGATGTCACATTGATGTACAGCCTGAAGCAGTTCTTTTACTTCAATGGAAGGGAAAGTGGTTGGTTGAATTTTTGCATGACAAGAAATATCGCTCAAGTTATTGTGTGGTGCGATTGCATTCCCGTTCGTCTCAGGTAGGCTACAAATATTGCCTCCTCACATTGAATATCCAACATTCACTTAAAGTAGTTAAAAATCAGATTTTGGGCTTGTTCCATTCATTACATACAGCTGAATCACAAGCTCACTCAAGAAGGCATGTTGTTTTTTTAGTTGTCCTTTTTTCCAATACAATCAAAAGACTAGCACAACCCCCCAAAATTAAAACCATCTATCTAATACAAGCACAGCATCAACAAGTCTAGCATTATAAATACTTGCCATTGCCCCGCAGTTTCTTTGAATGTCATTCCTATACTGCTCAAAAATCCCAAGGGCATAATTTGCAAACAACCTGGGATTGCTGTGATGTATGCGCTGGGGTCCCTGAGGAAATTCTTTCTTTGGCATGTTGGATTAGCCGCAGCTTCTCAGCATTCTTCTTAAGCACTTTATGTGGAATGTTCTTTTTGGCTAAAAAATGCCACATAATAATATTGTTACGTCGTCTACATACACATGAGCCGTAGCATAATATGTTTCGTGGCGCTAGTTTTTGGGTGGCTCATGCATCGAGTTAAAATCCCTCTTGGGCGACACGTTCTGGACACAGTGGAGCGACTGGCCTTGGGAATTCCCCGAAGAGCTGAACCAAGTAGCTGGGGAGAAGGAACTCTGGTCTTCCATGCTTAAGCTGCTCCCTCTGCGAAAGAAACCCAGATAAGCGGAAGAAGATAGATGGATGGAATTAGAAATCAGTTTAGTGTCTCAGTCTTGGGTTTATTTTTTTTACCCACCCTCCATGAAATGAACAAAATAAATTCCCAGTCACATCATTTGGATGTGTAATACATTATTGGAATTCAATGAGGCTTTTGTGATTTACAATTTGAAAAGCTCGAAATGATTTCTGTAGAAAGAAGAGCAGCATCTGCATGTTAAATGCCACTGAACAATTTCTGCTTTTATAGTGACTAAAAGGTTAAAGGCTTTTCATCCAGGAGGAAAAATGCTCTAGCCATGCATTTATTTATACCGTGGCTGTAACTGCTTTTTCAAGTGTTCCTACAGGAATGTCTCCACTTCCAGAACCTCTCCACTCCAACACACTTCCCCTAGTGGGTCTTGACCATGCTTGTGCACATGTAAAACTCCTCTCTGAGCACTCTCTCCTCTGCCTGGGGAATGACACCCTAAGAGAACACCTACATGAAAATGCAATTAAAAGCTTCATATCAGAATGGCACGGACTGTTTTTAGGGGCGAGTGGCGGGAAATGCAGGGTGAGAGCAACATCGTTTAGGATGGGAAGGAGCGAGCGAGGAGAACCACCATGTGCCATCTGCTTTCTCCATCCAATCTACTCACTCATCTTCCATCATTTCAGCACTCTGACTTAATTTAAGCATTTTTCTCTGATGAGACACACAGGCACACACTCTTCCTATTTATAGCTGTACTAAACTCAGTTTGCGGTCGGCTACATCGAAAAATGCAATATTTAACAAGCTTTTTTCCTGCATTTATGCACACAACTTAAAACTAATTGGATATATAGCTAAAAGAAATTACGATAATTTTCTACACATTTAAAATCAATCCCTAAAATGTGCAAGGTGCAGTCGATGTGAACGGACTGGCCAATTATGTGAATGTTTCTGTGAAGGATTAGTAGGATGTTTCAACTCCATGCATCTCGCCATGTGCTTTACTTATCGATTTTTAAGCTTTAACTAGCCCCAGAGAATTCAGGTAGTATATACTGGAGAGTACATTTACACTAGATCTTCATTAACCCAGATTTTATGAACTCAAGCAATTAAAAGAGCTCAGTGTTACATTATTCATTTGAACGCAACAACGGGTACTGCTAATGAAGACCTTTTGAGGAGAATACAAAAATTAAAAGTCCAAAAGTAAAGACATTGTCTTCACATTCATCATCAAACTGTTTTGTAGATATCTTGCATTGTTTGCATTTTAGCCCTTCAAATAATACAGTGATGGACAGCTAAACATGTTAACCTTTTTACAAGTTGAAGGGTGTTGATTTTAGGTGGGAAACGAAGGTGCAAGACAATGCTAGCGCCATTTTCATAACAACCCTGAAGGTAACGTAACACGTTTTGATTTGAGCTTGCATATTTAGTCGCTACTCTGAAACGAGCACAACTACAGCCTTAACATATTGTCATTATGCAAACAACTGTTGCCATGCAGGTGTCTTTTTTAAATGTCACTACCATGCAAGTGTGGCACTCCAACAGCCCATTACCACAAAAGGAAGTAATCTTGAGTTGCCATGGCAATAACAGAAGCACTCTTCTCCTTAGAACAAACCAGTGTCCCAGCCAAACAAATGGACCACAAGACAGTGTAGATCCAAGCAGCCCACAACATATTAGATTTGGATTCAATTGACATAGAACTTACCATCAGCCTCTCCCTATTTGGTTTCTTGGGACGCTCATTAAAGTGTATAGAAATGTCCTTTCATCACAAGAGGCGCCCACAATCTACATTAAAAAATAAAAAGCATGAGGTCTTTTTTCCATTTGCCACCAGGAATCTGGATGGCCTTGCCCTGAAAACATATTTATAATTAATCTGCAGAGTCTGGTGGTAAGTGGCTTCTTCGATTGAAAGGTCTGTGCACGACTCCAGCTAAATATGAAAAGATGTAAACTTGGCATGCACAATGATTGCATTTGAATTGATGCTTGCATAGAGAGCTTGCTGTTAGGGTGCTTGGGCTTGTTATGAGATGTAAACAGCAGGTCAGCCAGCACTAAGCATCACAAGTAATTTTAATTTGTCTGTTTGAAATTGGAATTAAATAAGACAACGTTCATAATGGTCACACTGGGTTATATCTTAAGTGCATAAATAAAGCAGTATGAAGTTGCTTTGCGGTTGAAGGTGCTGCCATCTTTAGTATTCAAATTGATGTAGATAGAGGTAAGCGAGGGCTTGGTGGACTTGATGAATATGAATGGGCCATGCGGTGCGGCAACAAACATTAAAAATCAAGAAGTGTTGCGCTTATGTGTTGCAACATTTGGAAACGTACAGAAATCCAAAAGCAGTGACTGCCACCAATGACTATGTTACAGCAAGGCAGGAAAGCTAATGGAGACAAGCTCTTTCCATTAGAGCACCATCTGCTCCACCACAAACGTACTGCTGGCAGCTGCATACATGTTGGAGCAAGACCTCCAAATTGAACGGAAAATTCGGTGCCCTGGCAATGGGTCAAGACCTCATCGGGTCAGTAATTCAAGGATAGAGAAATAAGCAGCTTAATTTCCTAAATTGTCTACTTTGCAAGAAAACAATACGAGTGTAGCTTTACATTTTGCCAATGGGGCCAGGGTAAAGGTCATAACTGCAACTAAATAAATCCCTCAAGTCATTAAAAAATAAACGTAAGCTACAAACTATGCATAAGGCATAATGAACTCATATTGATTCTAAGGTCTGAAGAAAAATGTAGATCAGCACTATGCAGAATAAAAACTAAAATCTACCAAATTGTTTTTTTCTTATTTACACTGGTCAAAGGATCAACTGTGAAGCCATTCTTCTACATTCAGCTGTATTTATCCAAATTCTCCTCGCACAACTTTTCAGCGGTAATAAGGCGTTTCTTTCCGCTTGGCCGTGCCAGTTGAACGACAGGAAGACTGTAGGCCATAATTATCCTGTTTGTTCAGTGGCCCAGTGCTTTTTATTATTTAAATCTCCCAGGGCTGTGTAAGTGCTGAGAGGCGATGCTTTCTCCCCATTTTTCCCCATGCTGCGTTACTCAATGTTAATGCTGCTCTGTAATTTTGTTGTTCAGTTTGCTTGGTATTCACCATCAAGAATGGGGTAGATGCCTTAACCTGGGAAAAGAAGTGTCATGACTGTGTAAACAAATAAAACGAACAAATTGCCTTCCAGACAGAATGCGGCAGGATTAAGAGCTGTTGATATTATTTCTGGCAGTTACCTTTCCACTTAAGCTTGAAAAAGACAAATGCATATGAGATAATCATAATTGAAAGAACGAAGCTACGTGAGGAGAGAGCTAGGTGTGACAGGTTAGTGCGAACCCCCCCAGCGAACCCCCGGAATGAGAGCCCAGCAGGGCAGTACTGTATCCTCCGTTAACTCAAGTGTGGCGGAATAAGTGAAAAGGCCATCAGCTCTGCCTTGGTTAAACCCTCTTGTCATTAGTAGTCATGCATGCCTTCCCATCCTTCGCTGTGTGGGTTTTACTTCTCTCCAGTTGACAATTTGCACAAGTTTTTAACAGACTTCAAGGAATTCTTCATGTGTTGATGGCGCCTACACTTAGAGATGGACCTTTTCAAGTATTTGCCCAAAATCTGTTGGGTGGAGGGAACAATTGTGATTTTAGGTTGTGTTCTCTCTCTGACTAAATGTGTCCCTTTACCCATCCCGTCTACTAGTTAGGTGTAACAAGTTCTAGTTAGCCATAAACATATGACAAGGAACACCTTGTCTCAGCCACTTGTGTCAAGGTGTGCCTTGTTGCCTCATTGGTTTGCTTGTGTTTAACTCCCTGCATTCTGTCAGTCTGTGCGTGGGCATTGTTGCTGTCACCTGTCATGTAACTGCTGTTGTCATTTTTTTAGGCTTCAGTGTTGTTTTGCTTCTCTTGCATCTCTTTATTTATGAGTGATTTTTGTGACTTTTAATTCAGTTTTTGCACTGGAGAAAACCAATTCTCAATGAAAACCAAGAATAGCCTCAATACACACTATGAATGACCTGACAAAATTCAAATGTAATGTCTTTGATAAAGTGAGGTGTTCTGTCCAACTTAGTTTGTAATAGATAGGGAGAGCGCCAAAAACTAGCAATGCTGCTTGAGCAGATCCAATCGAGGTCTGCTTTCAGGTCCCCGTTTGAGTTGTCACTCTCCATTATGATATCCTTCAGGAGGCATTTGTGGGTGCGTTCAATGATGCTGCACAAAGTTCTTTTGAGGGTAGAGGACCTCCTCATTCAGACATGGTCATTCATACTAGATTTTAGAAATTTTCAACCTACCTATTTGTTTGCATTTACAGTATTTCAATGTTTTCTTCATTCATCACCAAGTCCCCACAATAAATGGATGTACTTTCTTACCTCCCTGATCCTTTTCTTTACCTGCTCGATAAATCTGTCTCTAAATTTATACCTGCCTTATATTTACTACCCTTAAAAGCCATTTGACGGCCCCACTATCAATTTTAGTGGCATTTTTATCAGTAGCAAACCACACCCAACGTTTAAAGGAAACTATCCTTAACAGATACAGCAGTTGTTGTTCGAAAATTGCCTGGACTCCAACTGTAAGAAATTCACAACAAAAGGAACCATTATCTTTTTTTTTCCTTGGCTCCAAAGACACTAACATACAACATGACATTAAAGTCCAAGACCTAAGGGGGGCATTGTCCTTTTTATAAATGCTGAGAAGGCACAATGACACCCCCCCCCCCCCCCCCCCTCTCATATGCGGGTTGTTTACAGTAGGCTGAGTAACACACTTTGGGATTTATTGGCAGTTGTGCTATGGCTGAGCACAAACACATGAAAATGTCACACTTTGTTAAATGGCTTCTGACCTGAAAAGAGAAAAAAGGGGTCGAGCAGTGGAAGCAGCACGGTGTTCATTATAGCACAATGACCACAAACAAATACCTTTTATTTGAATGCACTTTTGCATCAAAGGTTCACTAATATGCAAAATAGATGTATTTTCTCCGTGTGAATGTACTTCACGGACCTCCAGCAGCTGTATGAACAAAAACACAACATGTAGTTTTTTGCATGAATAACCATTATTTTCCTGCAGCGTTAAATTAATGTAATCTTGCATGTGGACAGTCACTCATTCCACTGTCAACAGAAATAATACAAAACAAGCATATTCAAATGAAGCACAGGGCGCCACTTTCCTCCCAGCTTAACAGCATTTCATTGTGACAGAATGAATGGCACCTGCATGTGTTTAGCCCATTGCTTTGCAATTATCTTCTGTTATGATCCCCCCCTAGGAAAAAGAAAACATTTCACTCTCAGCCGCTAGAATAAATCATATCATGTGTTGATAAAAAAAAAATTAAGTACATTTCTGCATAACACTGGATCCTTATTAACATTAAAGGGGATACAAATACAGATCAACAAAGATGAACTGCGTCACCAACTTTTAGTCTAAAACAGAAATCTGGTTACAATCTACATCATTAAGACAAAATGTATTTTCATTACTTATGATGATGATGTGTCCCATTACTTTTGTCTAAAGCGGCCTGGAGTTTCATTCTACCTCCTGGATATTATCGCTTATCCAGAACTTTTTGTCCACAGACTGGAAATACCGTAAGTAAAGATGATGCTGATGTCTTATGAATTGTAGAGAATAAGAGTGCTGTCTTTGTATGCAACTGTACAGTACGACTGAGCTAGTGATGCTGCGTCCTGATGCTGCACTGCGATTTCTGCATTAGCACACAGTTCATGAACTTTTTCTTTTAAGTTTTACATTCCCCACAACAGAGAACAACCAATAAAAATGAGGTGTCATAATTACAAACTATCTTCATTTCAAGGGAAAGTAATACAGCGAGCCATTATCCAAGCATTAAATTGATAACTTCATATTGCTGTGTTCTGGACCATTTCTTAATTTGCTTGTAGAGATCAATTATGGCTAATGAATCCTGCTGAGTGGGCTGTGGCATTGAAGGAGAGACAGCTGTACAAATCTTACGTTTGAAAAACGGATTGTTCCGTGGGAGGATCAGCTTGTTTTGCATCACTGTCATTTTTTACAATCAAATGATGAAAATACTGACAATTAGTTTGGTTCACAAATATTGCTTAGATGATTAGGGTCACAGGCAAGCTGTCCCTACAGACAAACAAGATGTTTGTAGACAGGCGCGCAATGCACCATGTTAGCCATTTGTGATAGTCTACGTCTGTCTAATTCACCCGCACCGCTACGTCTCCAACATACCTATGTCACTTTTCTACCAAATGTCTTCTGCATATTTGTAATATCTATGATACTAGCAGGCAGGTATGCCATCTTGACATTTTAGGCCGATATTTTCACATGCCAGTACCAATAGGTTTCTCTCGCCGTCTCCCCATTCCCACTTTCCGCTTGAAATTTGTACGCCCACATGGCTTTGAAGGAAAGTGAATGTCAAGACATTTCACAAAGCAACAATCAACCTCCTGGTTATGAGTGCTGCCTGAAGCGAACTTTCTCTGCGTTTATTTTTTCCCCCTCCTGCTGCTTTTGTTCCTGCTTGTCAACAGCTTTCACCATGCTTGTCGAAAATAGTGACATAGCATTGAAGATGGATCCGAGACAAAGAGTTCAAGTCCTAATTATCCATACCCTTATTTTTCTTTTATTCGAAAGCAGTATACATACGAGTACATGTACCTATTTATTGTATGAATGTATGCATTTATAGTAGTGTATGTACGTGTGGCTGCAAATTACAAGAAGCTCGTGCCGACAAGACAGCGATGTGCACAGATAGACCCCTAGTGGTGCTTGCACCTCAAGTATGTCTTCTTTTTCTTTTTTTTTAAATATTATTCAGAAGCGGATATTCAAGATTTGATTTTTGCAGATACTGATGGCTTCATGGTTCATTTGTCTGACTTTTGTGCAGGTAGTGTGAGTTCATTTCCTTCTCAGTGACTGTGCAAATGGTTGTCTTTCTCTGTGTGTGCCCTTTTGCCCAGTCAATTGGGATAGGTTTGAGTTCTCTGTAAATCTGGAAAGGAAGAATATAGTTGAGGATGAGTAGGTGGGTGGTTCATTCTTACATTGAAAATGCAGAATATAGCAACACTCATTCCATTTTACATTGAAAAGATTTTTTTTTTTGAATGAGACTGGCAGAGTATGTTGTCATAAATGCATTGTGTCTTTACAACCACAAGATGACAGCAAAGCTCGTGGGTTTGACAACTGATTGTGGAGTGATTGAATGAAATTGATTTCTCAATATGATGCAAATCAAGCCCAAAATGCGAATCAAGTGTCCTCAAAGCAAAGTCACCTTGACCAAATGCAAACATTAATGTAGGGTTTAAAATATCAATTTGACGTGTACCATTCGTGTGGTTTTGAAGTGTACATTTGCCTTTAATTTTGTTGTTGAAAATGTACCGACAATCAACAAAACAATCAAAACGCTCACCCAACCATGTGCATCTGCAAGATTGTGCGCTTAATATAATAGTCTGTAAAGAATGTAAGAATGAAACTACCTTTATTTTTGTTATTGATAGTTTGCAGTAGCGTGCAGAATCATGCAGTTCTCTTTGATAATGCAAAAAGAGTGTCTCGTGTCTGTTACATTGGGCAAATTACTACGTTTGACCACTTGATGGCAGTGCAACTAAAGGGATGAAGACGCTCGAATGAATGCCGGCTTTGTGACGAAACGTAGTCAAACAAGATGTATGAACGTGCATTCACTAGTCGTCAATCAGAGAGATAAAGCAATATGTTATTTGTATGACACAAATACAAATGGCAGCCTATGTTTGCTTATTTAATAGAAAATGCAAGTCTTCATTACGGAATATATTTAAAGAAATGTTTTGTGTTTTTGAATTATTCTTGAATCTTCTTCCTCATACTTGGACACACTTGCATGTGCATCTTTCTTGTTCATTGGAGCAGAATTCCATTAGGCAAAGCTGTGTTTGAAATACAACAGTAAACAGCATCGCAGAGCTTGCGCCAGTGTTGGGAAGAGTCTGCAGCCTGCTGGCCACATTTTCATGTTAAACACGCCAGTGTTTACTATGCCCATATGAATATTTTACACTGCAGCAGCAAGCAGTCTGATGACCTCGGCATTGAGCAGAATTTCATTATTAGCATTCTGTGTCTATCTATTTTGATTGCTATGATGGGGTTTTATAAGTCAGGTAGGCAAAAAGATAAATGTTGATAATGTTATGTTAGCATCTGTAAATGAAAACTCTTGAAAGCATTGAAAGATTTGAGGCCATGAATAAATTCCTTATCATTATAATTGCAAATTCACTCTGTTTTTCCATTGCTTTTTAACTCCAAGAGAAATTAAGGCAGCTAGAAATGTACGTCAATCCAGTGGAAGAACAGTTTTTACATGCTTGTGTTCTGCCAATCACACGTCACCAAGCAAAAACAACTTAGTACAGCAGGGCATGTGACTTTGACCTCTGAGGTCAGAGTCCTTTACCCTCAATGAATTTTAAATCCTTTATTTTGAAATCCCAGAACTGCTCTTGCAAAGTCAGCACTCATGTCCAATATTCCCTTTGCACGCTGCCTCTATGCGTTGATGGCCTCTGCTTCCATTTTCATTAGCATCTCCAGCACAATTGACCACAGACATATTGACATTGTCTAAATGCTTTGCTCTGCCACTTGAGTATTTTCATTTTTTCGCGGTAGCATTTTATTGTGGCACCGAGTGGTTTGGTTAACTGAAAACCTCGGTGTGCACTTGTGTCAATGTTTAGGGTAAATTAACTTTTCTCAAGTCCTTCCTGTCATCCCAAGTTAGACTCTGTGGCTGTCATTCAGTGGGGAACATGGGCAAGTAGTACAAGGTGTGTCAGTGAGATAGCGGAGAGTCAAAAGCCCTCGGCGCCGCGTCTGCATTAAGGTTAATTTGAACTGATTAGATGAAGCAGGAGGGGGTTGTTGCTGTGGGGAGGGAAAGCATTGTCATGCGTCTGGCTGCGAACTGGGATTTATAGTTTTTTTTTTTCAAGTGTCATGTTGGAATTCCCGTTGGAAAATAACAGGTTGAATAGGTTCACTTTTTGATAGCTGGAGTGGCAAGTCTGCGAAGGAGCACTTATTCCTCCATTCTCCCTTAAATGTTGATTGTATTGAGTTCCATTTCTCCCTTGATGTGTCTCCAGTGAAGTCATTTCAAGGTGAATCTTTCATTCTCTCAGCACATATTTCATTCCATTTTTCTTCTTTGATACCATGCCACATTCTTGCTCTACATGCTTATTTTAAACCATGTTTAGCTTGTGCACTCGCAACCTTAGAAGATCTAATGTTCCCTTTTGAGGTTGGTGGTCACTTCATAAACACATTACTAGAAAGTAGAACTTGAATTTCTCCAAGGTTAAACGTGTCCAAACAAACCTCGAACATGCCACATTGCCATACGTGCAGTAAAATTCCCTCACCAAGCGATTGTTACCATGAACTCAAGAGTCTGCCAAAAAATAAGACTAGGAGATAATTTATGGTAATCCATCCAGCAGTTGTCAAGACGGTTCACAAAAGACTCAAACGTCTGCCTGTGGTGGCAGATGAATTTACTCTGGTGTGAAAAGTCTCACAATGACCATTTTCTTCTTTTATCATTTAGAAGCTGAAAGATTGGGCACAGCATGTTGGGACAAAATTATCATAAACAAATATGTCTATAAAATATCAATATTTTGCATGGTAATGATTTCTTTTTTTATTTCTTCTTTTGGCTCAGTTAAACTGTTTTATTTTCAAGGGTTTATTGTGGTAATTACACATGAATTAAAAATGAGAGAGAGAAAGTAAGCAATATAAGTCAATACAGATCTGCATTCAGTAAAATGTCTGCGAGAGAAAAATCCTCCAAGATGCTTGAAGAAACGATTAGCAGCTTGGATAAGCTGACAGGTCTTAAATCTGTTTGTGCTGGGACGCTGTATGGTGGAATTTTGCTCACGCCTGCTCAATTAGAATGATGGGGACAGATGGGAGTGGCAGGAAGAGGCACAAAGCACAACAAATTACCTGAAATTATCAATATCGGAGAATTGCGAAACATGAACTGAACACACTAATAATAGTGTTCATTTGGCTTGCATTAGGCTTTGTTAGGCTAGGTTTAGTTTTCAAGGACGGTGAATTGAACTGTTCTGAAATTTGTTTTCTATTGTCTCTATTGTCTCTGTGGTTACATACTTTAAGCCTTCCATGCAGCAGGACACAGATAACCTGTTTTTGTAAAAAGTCAAAATTATTATTTTCGTTGGATAGAAATGATAAGAACCCACTTTGAATTTCTTAATCCAAAAGTTTGAGGATTACATATCTTGCAATTTTAGAATATTTCTCGCTCCGGACTTTTTCGCACCAAGGAACTGTATATGTAATAGGATGGCAACTTTAAGCTGAATTTAAAATCTTCCTATCACAAGAAGAAATGAAATCTCACAGCTACAGGGTGGATTTGGGTGGTTCACTTGCATTAATGTTAACATGCATTAATGTGAAAATTGCATCAGCCGGGATTGAAAGTGTCTTTCCAACAAGTCTGCCTGTAGTACGTATTAACTGCTCAGCATAAATTGTAGAAATTGTAGGATGAAGTTCATCTTCACTTATTTGCAGGATGACGACATCCCAATTTAACTTTTTTTTTTTTTTTGACAAATATAAATGTTGCAATGTATCTTCATAAAAATACAAAGTAGGTTCTCCTGGATTTTTTTCTCACTTTCTCGTAATTGGTTTATTACCAAGTTTTAAGTTTCTTTTTAATTGATTACAGGACATGAAGTCAACCCCTTTAAAATTGTTGATTTTATGATAATTACTTTCTTCAAGCAAAAATGTTTGGATTTTTCCATGCCATGGAGTGAGACTGCGGATTCTTACGTATATGAGCGCCTTTGCTTCCTGAGCAGAACACCATATTTTATGTATGTGGAAGGAATATCATTTTTTCTCCCTGAATAATCTAAGAATAGTCTGATTTTCAAGCTAGATATGCAACGCGCCTCTCCTGGGAACGAATGCAAATGTGTTGGATAAATTCCTTTGTTTTTTTTTGCACTGTTGAGAGTGCCATCTATTTTATATTTATGTTTCAGCTTCTTGCATGTCTGTTTGACGCCCAAAACAAAAGCACTGAAGTGTTGAGAAGCTACTGGAAACACTAACATCTTCTGTCGTCTTTATTGTTGTACATTGTTTTGCATCAAATAGCAAAAAAGGTCTTGTATATATTTTAAACTCATTAAAAAAAAAAAAATCAGTATCTTGGCATTGGTGGTTGCTCTGTCGTCTTTGGATATTTGTGAGATTTTTGAAGGACTGAAATAAACGTTTCATATGTTGCAGAGCTGTCATAAAGACAGCGCTTGCAATCAAGTTGGACCAAGGATATCGCATGAAATTCACAAACATATATATTTTTTTAACTTATTTTTATTTTTCAGTCATGTAGTGCTTTTATGGATACCCTTGGGGCCATTTGACGGACAGTCAAAGCTAGAGAAGCATCCTGCAGACCAGAGCCTGTTAGGTGGCCATCTGAGCCAGTTCAACAATTGCGTTAGCTTCCCGAAGGCCTCAGGGACTTTGTTGTTGATGCTTGGGTCGCTCAGGACAGCTAACCACTTGGGTGGGAGCTGAGCAGCCTGTTGGGGATCATGTGTGCAGTGCTTAACAACATCGCTTGTGGTTGTTTGGCATTGTGGAAACTTCCAGGTACTAGGTGTGGCCTTGTGGTCCCTTTGTCTCTGTCTACTCCAAGCTACTACTCCACTGTATGCTCGCTGCTCTTCACACTGTCACACACACACACCATCTGTCTCCTCAAGCGCTCCTGGCTTGAATAAACATCGTCATAAGTAGGTAATGGCCCAGACACAACTCCTGACCTTGACATTGTCTCCTACGTGTGATCAACACCGAGAGAGCAAGTGTGAGAGAGCTACATCAGATTGATGAGAGAAGTCAGGAGCCCTTTTGAGTTTGGCTTGTGTTTGAGGTAGCATCCCACGTTGCCTGGAAACCTGTCCACGAGTGATGAAAGATGAGGGAGTCTTTTCTTGATGCAAATCAAATCACATCACTCAATACTAGACATGGGCTACACCAGTGGTCCCCAACCACCGGGCCGCGGACCGGTACCGGTCCGTGGGTCACTTGGTACCGGGCCGCCAAGCCGCACAGAAAAAAAAAAATAATATCGACGATCAATTAATTCAGGTCAAGACACTCGTCCCGGTCACGTGACATGTTTCCCCAGTCGAGCCCGCAAAGCTAATATGTGGCGACAGGCTAACTAACCAGGCAATGAAGCATTCCAAACTGCTTCTACACATGGAGAACAAGCATCCTGCAATAAAAGACAAACCTTAAACACTTCGGGTGTCATTGTCTCCGATTATGTCTAGATGGGACCGGCTCGTTTCTGAGAAACAAACTCAGTGCTTCCATTAATTCAACGTAATGGTGAGTTTTATTTTTGTCATTTGTACTTGTTTTTATGTCAGTCGTATCATTTTATTTCATCGTATTTATTTATTTATTTATTTATTTATTTATTTATTTATTTATTTATTTATTTATTTATTTTGTATTTATTTATTTATTTATTTATTTATTTATTTATTTATTTATTTATTTATTTATTTATTTATTTATTTATTTATTTATTTATTTATTTATTTATTTATTTATTTATATAAATGTATTATTTATTTATATAAATGTATTATTTATTTATATAAATGTATTATTTATTTATATAAATGTATTATTTATTTATATAAATGCCGGTCCGCGAAAATATTTCCGACATGTAACCGGTCCGTGGCGCAAAAAAGGTTGGGGACCACTGGGCTACACCATTTCTTATTTCAACCCAATGTTGGAAATTAAATGCCATCATGCATTCATAATTCCGACATGGAATTTTTATCTGGATTCATACATTTTAATGCAAAATTAAACCTTACTAGAGTGCACGTTGCTTGTTTTCAGTCAAACATAAGGGAGGTATTGTGGCTCAAGCAAAGATGTCCCACATTATAGTCAGTCAAGCGCTGCAATGAGCACATACGTATATTTATCCTCAGATTTACATGTATACAATAGCTAAATCCAATATAATTAATAAAAATGAAACAACATTGTAATCTCAGCTGAGTATGACGAGTGCAGATTTTTCCTCAAATGTCTGTAAGCCAGAGGCGTAGCCAGGAATTTTTCCAGTAGGGGCGCGCGCCCACAGGAAAAAAAATCGAACATCACCCACGCCGTTCGCTGATCGCTAAAACAACATCCGGGTCCGGGAGGCAAACGGTGAATGGATAACATCGCGCACATAGAATAGCGCTAGCACATTTGCTCAAGACCGAAAGAAAAAAACGGCATGAAAATGAAGAATCGAAAAAGCTCGATTTTTTTCAACCGGGGCGCAAGGAGTCCTAACCGGGGCGCCGCCCCGGTTCGCCCCGGCTTGGCTACGCCATGCTGTAAGCCTTATCATAATGATGGCGGAAGACGTGTGGGAGTGGAAGACGATCAAGTGCTTATAATAACAACTCATAATAATGCAGAGCACTGGGTAGTTGGCACAATTAAGTTTCCTCTTCATATTATTAAGATTCTCTTGGATTGATTTGGTGAGTCTTTATTTCTTTAGAAGCCAATTTATCATTCTCTCTTCTTGCATCACTGAAGAAAAAGACAAGATGAGCTTTGGGTTAAGGTCAGATAGAAGCGCCTTGCATACATTGACATTATTTTGCTTTCGTGCAGATCATGCCACTTAGCTGCACTTGAGATCTTGCAAAGGCGTGGACAATTCTGCTCAAAAGCCCATTGAGTGCAAAGAGGCTTCCACCACATCACAACGTGAGCTGTCGCCATAAGAACAATGAAAATGGGGAATGCTGTTGAACACATTGTTCCTTGATGAGTGAGATTGCTCCAATTTTAAAGATTGTATTCACTTTCCACCCTTAGCCACATGCTGACTCAATTAGCTATTGTCTGTAATTGTTATTCGACCCACTGGCATGAACACTGTGCCAAAAATGCTTTAATGTCAGCTTCTGGATCAATAGCAGCTCATATAGCCATTCTTAAAGCTGCCTTTATATCACTATTGACAATATTGAGCGATATTGACAACCAGCACCTTGGGCAGTGGGAAAGACTCACCTGCCATTTCTTTTTGCTATACACTCTTAATGACTCTTGCTAGCAATATATTAAATCAGCAGTGTGTGAAGCCAAAGATTTATTTCACCTTGCTTATTTTGCTTAACCGACTGTGTGATTTGATTTTTCGTTTTTAAATTAGTATTGGACTACTGAGAAAAGCTGTTACTCCAAGACCCCCGCCCCTTTTATACTGCGCTGCACAAAATATTGTACTTTCCAAAAGCCACTTAGCTAAGACTTCGATGTAAACACAAGGAAAAAAAGCATTAATCAAACTCATACGATTTGGACGTGTTTCATTTCTTATTCAGTTGGTTCCATTCTCCGTTTTTTTTTTCTGCACTCCCAAAGCATCAGCGTGGAGAAGGAGGGGCTCTGCGAGCTGCTGCGCGCGGTGCCCCTTCTCCTGCATAACCCCAACAGCGCTTCTCATCCCACAACTTGTCCCGCATGGCCAAGGGTGCGCTTCCCCGTCTCGAGAGCCGCTAAAAAAAAAAGTCCCGGTGGTTGAGAAGAATGTGTTCAGAGCCGGTCGGGTCCGCTTTAAAGTGTAGCGCGCGGGGCGTCGCTGGTGTTGTTTGCAGTTGGTGACTGCAGAAAGAACACCAACGTGTCCACAGACCGCCGCTCACCGGTGCGCTTTTATGGAGAAGATGAATGTGAACGAGAGCGCTGGTGTTTTTTTCTTCCCTCGCTGAACCGAGTGTCTTGATGGCTAACTTGAAACGGTAGACATTTCAAAGTCACAAAGGTGAAGACAGGATTGATTGATGAATTGATCGCTTTTTTTCCGCTTGAGGAGAAGGAATTCATGCGCCGCTAGCTGAAGGGGTCAATATGCCAGAATGGGTCCTATACAATATTTGGTTCTCTGTGGACTTTTATACGCCAAAATGAGCAACGGTAAGACCAAAATTATTCCATTTGATTTGTATAATCGTTTGTCTCAAATGTATTGTTATTAATACTCCATTATGTGTATGGAGCCATTACAAATAAATCATGTTTTATGTGGATGGCATTTTTCTCATCACACGCGCTAAATTATATACCGTGCACACAAATGTGTCGGATCGGCTATGATATGCATATTTTTTTACCATAATGGTTTGTTGTGTGCGCTGGTAAAACTTGAATGATGACTTCATGGAACAGTTTAACTCGCTTTTTGCCATTACAAAGTGCTACAAATAAGGTCATGATTCAAATTATGCGCAGCTTTCCCCAATATTGCCTTGCATGGGTCATTACTGTATTATGTGACTCAACAATTCATTTGCACAGGCAGATGATAGAGTTTATGTCCTGCAGTAATAACGGCTAATGTGCTGTGGAGAAGGTGCTTAGTTTGAAAACTGTCCTCTTGAGAATTTATATCCACAGGTTACTCATAAAGTAAAAGGGTATTCTGGACTCCCAGAGTTTGGATTATAGCAGGACTTCTTCCTGGGTTCTACAAGTCTCCCCCTCGTCCACTGTGTGTTTGCTAGTTCACGACTGATTAAATTCAGATGACATAGTTTGTGAATATGTACATATTAAAGTCATGACAATATGGTAATTTCTAACTAGCATCAACTTGAGAGTGACTCATCGGAACTGTATTGCTATGTAGAGTTGACGCCACCTCTATTTGAAAGTATCCCCAATAAGATTGCGACCCAGCATTTCAGCACCACGGATAGGTCCCGACAGTAGCCTAACGGAAAATCTGAGTTTGAATGAGAAAAAATGCGGTACTTGTGGACTGCAATGAGAGAATATTGCTTGCTCAAGTTTGGGTAACATTCCATCGCCACAAATTATTGATGTTTTGATGGCTCCACTGCTTTCCTTGAGTTTGTACTCATGGCTTTACAAAATGGAATTGTACTCTGCCTTTTCAGCCCTGGAAGAGCTACAAAGAGTTCACTTTAATTCCATTAAATTATCTCTTTGAGGTGCATCCGTGTAGGTTGTAGCTTGAAGGACAGAAATTGCATTCTTCTGCACCCCTACTTCCGACAAGTAAACAAGCTAAATGCACCAACCAAATGAAAAAAACCTGATGCAAAAAGGTTCAGTAATAACATGAACCTTCGGTTTACCTTCAGACAAAATAATATGGCAGCAACGGATATTAGATTGCATTTCCGAGGTAAACATTCATCTCCTAAAAGGGATTACATCACATTACAGATATACAAGATCTTGCAAAGAATGACGGAGAGGCTTGCTGAGATTACTCTCCTTTAAAATAAGACGTGTACTGATCCCATCTGTAAATGAATGAATCAAAATGGGTCACATTCCGACAAAGACACAAT
The DNA here is from genome assembly GCF_033458585.1 of Syngnathus typhle. NCBI lineage: Eukaryota > Metazoa > Chordata > Actinopteri > Syngnathiformes > Syngnathidae > Syngnathus > Syngnathus typhle. The sequence continues at coordinate 8,485,865 of NC_083752.1, forward strand.
TAACCAACTTTCAAAGTAGAGTGCAACTGCCAAAGTTGAACACAATGACAAATGACAATAGTGTAAAAAAGTCATATCATTGCTGAGGATTAAGTGTAACAATAAGTGTTACTGCCTTAAAATAATTTAAGAGACTCCAGCTTTAAATTAGTAACAAGCATCACAGCTAGCTGGCAAGCAAATGTTGTCTGTTTGTGTCACGTCACACATGATGTCAGTAATGATAGTTTGCTTGTATTTGATTGGATGCCTTTGTTGCCCAGCAACCATTAACCAGACCAACGTTTGCAGAGATTCAACAAGAACTACTTATGTACTATTTTCCTAAAGGTCCTTTGAATCATACTCTTGTTTACGTCATGAATACAATGATGGTCATGATGCGTTCACGTATTCAAACGGAATGCTTCAACATTTTGGTCACCTGAGCTACTTGATCAAATAAATAACGCTATTGAATGATGACAGACAAAATGTAATGTTTCCTTGTGAGGACAGTCCATCATAGTCATATGCAGGATGCTGAATGTTGCAACATATCCATCAAGGACAAAACAAAGTAGGCGAAGGCATACCTCGCTATTGTTACAGTACAAAGTGAACCATCTGATGTACGGCTCGCTCTCTGTTGTACACTCACAGTGACAACATCTTTGATGATGCCAGCGTTTGATAGAACCCGTTAATGAAAAAGTTAATGAGACGTAATGACTTCTCAGTTCCTGCACGTGATGGCAAACATTAAAGCCTGTGTGTGAGAAAACTGCGCAGCCGAAAAGACCCCGATGCTAATTAATTTGGCTCTTGAGGACAGGACCCAAATGATCATTTCTTCCATCTGCAATTGCATGTACAAATTGGTATACATTGATTTACAGTCAAATTCAATCGGGACTGGATTTAGATTGGATGTTTGAAGTTATCAATAAGGAAGATGTGACAGTGATGTGACACCGTTGACTTCTAACGGAGTTTTGTGCTTGCTTCTGGCCCTCAAGGGTCTCGTCTTCGCCAGGAAGACGCCCCTCCCCGCATCGTGGAGCACCCCTCTGACCTGATTGTGTCCAAGGGGGAACCAGCCACTCTCAACTGCAAGGCAGAGGGCCGCCCAACCCCTACGGTGGAATGGTACAAGGACGGGGAGCCCGTCGAGACGGACCGCGACAACCCTCGCTCGCACCGCATGCTGCTGCCCAGGGGGTCCCTCTTCTTCCTACGCATTGTCCACGGGCGGAGGAGCAAGCCGGACGATGGCAGCTACGTGTGCGTTGCCCGCAACTATCTGGGGGAGGCTGTGAGCCGAAACGCATCTCTAGAAGTCGCGCGTAAGTCTGAGATTTCCTCTTACGCTTCTGGACTAGTGATGACCTGGCTAACACAGCGTGACAAGAGTGCAACATGAAAATAAATGACAGTATAATAGAATCATGCAACTTGAGGATATGTTGGCACTCTGATCTAAAAAGGTAGATTTCACACTAAATTAAGCATAACATTTTGTGGCTTTGGAATCCATAGATTCCATCTGTCATAATATGTGTAATGTCACCTATTCACTGAACCTACAAGTGAGTGAGTGCATGTGAATGTGTGCTCAGCATGCGTGTGCATATGTGTTTGTGTGTGTGTGAATATGCTTTCACCCTGCAAGTGAGACCTGTTTGGATGACCTGTTTGAGTAATGTATGGGCAAAGCTGTGAATTGCTCCAGGGGAGGAGAGAGAGAAAAAGGAGCCTAGATTTTAACCCGGCAAACTCCCTTTCACTATTTGGATTTGGAAAGATGCATCGTGCTCGCAGCCAGCACTCTCCCTGTGTGGGAGAGGGGCTTGGGGCTATTCGCATTTCCATTATGTGCTAAACTGAGCTGATTTCTTGCCATGAACAAGATGCACTCACGCTCAGATGCGCACACACAAACACCACAGATACTTGCTTGCACACATGAACACCCACACTTATTTCTCCTGCTCTCAATTTCTCATCTCGCAGTGAAATGAAATAGGTGGGAGCGAGAAATTCCACTCAACCAGCATTGTCCTGACTGAGAATGTGATTTAACGACACTGCCGGTGACTGCTGATGAATCCAGGCTGCTCAGTCAGCTGGGTTGCAACTTACTGCCACCCATAACAGGTCACGGTAGAAAACGGTGAGACCGATTGTGCATCAATCAAATGCAGTGTGTTCGCCAACCAGCCACAAAAACAATTGAGCAAAATCCTGCATCAAAAAAGGATGAACGATTGAATTGTGCTCCTGCTAAGATGAAGTCATACAGCTGTTTTTTTCACTGAGTTTATATTACATGAATGGAATATTGCTGGAAAAACCTTTTTATTTTTCTCTACACAAGTCCAACCTTTATGTTGCCATGACTTTTAGTTCGGGCACGCACACACACACACGCACACACACGCACACACACACACGCACACACACGCACACACACACACAATTCTTAATGTACACTCTGCAAAAATTCCACAGAAAATTTTAAGAAAAAAAAAATGTTAAACTGAGAAAATAATTTTTAGTATAAGCAAAATTATCTGGCAACAGAACAAGAACGATTTACCTGATGTACTTGACAAGATTTTGAAAAATAAGAAAATGATACTAGGCCCATATCTACAGCATTCTACAAACAAATTAGTATTTTCAAACTTAAATCAAGTAAAATATTTAAAATCTTAAAATAAGGAAATCAACATGAAACCATATTTTAGGTTCTTTGTTGTTGGACAGTCATCTTAAAATGTTGAAAGTGTTTGTTCTAAGCTTCATAGTAATTGAAATTGGCTTTTAATACTCATTGACAAGACTATAAGATCAAATAATATAATCAAGTAATAAGTATCTTGAAACAAGCTGAATGATCTTGCCTGACAATTTTATTTCAAGTAAAAATAACAACACAGCAAAATAAGCTTTTAGCTTGAATTTAAGAAATCATATCTTACTTAAGATTTCCCTTTTTACAGTGTATATGCGAGTCTAGCATGTGTTTTTGTACTCAACAGTGCATCCTTTTCATATGGCAATATGGAATGGCACTTGAAGAAAATGGATAATCTTCCAAAGAAAGAAGCCAGAGAATCAGGATTTTACTCTTTTAATCCCTTTCAATGAATAGAAGCCAACTCTAGGCACGACTGCTATGTAATGGCTGAGACATTTTGTGGGGCTTTCCTGGTTCTGCTCTAAAGCTAATTCACATTTGAAATTCAAAATATCAGTTAATCACCACATACCGTGCCTTGTCTGCCTACACAAGCTTCCAGTATTTTGCATGTTAGTTTTAGACTGTAAAGGGGCTTTCAGTATTGGATGAAATTTACAGGATGTAAATCCAAATCATGTTTGTTTTAACACAATCTGGAATTATGTAGCATATCCTAATGAATCATTTATGAGGCTTGGCTAACGTGTGTTAATGAATACATTTATAGTGTTGGGTTTATTTTCCCAAGAACATATTGTGAGAAGAAGTGGAGTGAAACCTTTTTCTCCCGCATCACAGTTAAAGGCCTGAGTGCCCACATCCCCAGTGGACATTAATTTTCGAGCATCTGCTGATGACTATGTGAGAATTTAATTGTCATCTTTCATCAGGATGGATATGAGTGGATGGTAAAGCCCGTCAGTTTTGTTGCCATAGTTTTAATAGATGTGTGTCAACACCTAGACATTGGAGGCTGCAGCACAATGTGAGAAATAAAAGTTGTATTCCAGGCATCATCTAATTTACGCGCTAAGGCTTGTCATAAATGACCTTGACCTCTGCTTGTGTTGCGTCTTTCCTGCCACGTCTCATTCTCTTGCTATGATTCCTTGTCACTGCGTTCTCTTCAGCGTTGAGCATTCCTTTGAGTCGTTCAGTGCCGCGGACTGTGCAGTAAACAACATTAGCCTAATTGGCATAATCTGAGAGTCAACGCCATGCTTTCCCCAGGCATGAAATGGTGTTCGAGCACAAAACGCCTCGCATGGATGGAATCATTTAGGCCCACCTCCGTGCAGTATTTGTGCTTTAGAGCTGGCACACACCATGTGGGCGGGCGGTGGATTACAAAGTATTTCTGTTTGGTCTAGATTCCAATAGTCAAGCCAGACTTCAAGGCGGTTGGGGATTGCAAACATAAGATTGTGGTCAGTCCATGAAAGACCGTTTTGGTGGCTATCTGAAATTTTATACGCTACTTTAAAGTTCAGAAGGGCTTGAGCTGGGAATTGGTCTTTGGTGTTTTGGAAGGTGGCACATTGCCCTTCATCAGGCATTTCACTCATAGCCGTTGCAATAATCCAAAGTGTTCTGGCTGCCAGCTCTGTGTGTTTCTAGGCAGATTGTCAATGTTTTCTGTGAGTAGATATGTTGACCACATTGCGCCATCTGTTGTCAGTCACAGACAGTCAGTCCTCTTGTGTACTTACAGTATCCACCAGACTTCATCATCCATCTTATAAACTCTTGGGATGGAAGTTTCGACCAAATCGTTTGATGCAACTTTGTGATAAGAACTCATTGTAATGTTTGTGTTATTTATGAAGTTGAATCTAAACGGTATCGGAATTACTCGCTTAACAACAGCTGTGCTTTCAGCATTTTTTACTTCAGAACATTTGGAGTCGAGTGAACAGCAGACATAGCACCCCGAGAAACCTACTAAGCTCGCCACTCAGGCAAAGTTTTCCAACCATGCAAATATTAAGGCTGTGATGGAGAATATAATCATAACGTGTCTCCGCTCATGTGTGTGGCAAGATAGCTGCTGCCTGGGCAGTCAGGAAGGACTCAAACATTCTTTTTCTTTTCTTTCTGTTGGCTCAAGACTGTGTGATAAGGGGCTAGCATCTGGTGATAACTGGACCATGCGTACTCCTTGGAGGCCTGCACATTATGAGAAATGGTAAGTTAGCTGAGGGCTAGCATCTGTTGTTAACTGGACCATGCAAACACCTTGAAGAGCTGAGGTGTACTTTCTTACAGTTGGTTGGGGATGAAAGCATATACCGGATATAAAGAAGCATACAAAATGTTTTGTCGCTTGTAGCCTTGTTTCAAGTGTTGAGTAAATTCATTATGCAACACAAAAGGTAGCGATATGTGCTTTTCATGTTTCTGCAGACAAAAGAAATCCCAGAAAATGATTTGGGTGTTTTTATTATATTTTGTGCAGCTTTTGCAACAGTATGAGACCTAGCAGGCTGTCAAACAGTGTAATGTACTGGTGACAGAGATAGAGCGATCCCTCTAGCACCAGAATTGTTTTTTTATTGTCTCAGCGTAACCATGCTGTCCATCTAAAAGCATAACAACATTCACACGCAGAGGCACACACGCACACGGACTTAAGCTGAAAGTGAGCAGTATCTACAGTACATAATGCCCGAGCTTTCCATGCCCTTGCAGATGTGTTTACTTTTTTCCACATTTATGAGACAAAAGCCACAATTACAAACCCACTTGACAGACAGAGTCATTGATCAATTCAAAGCATAGTTAGCCAATTGCACGCAACAAGGTCGGATCATGGATCAATAAGCGAGGCAGTCTAGACGAAGCAAGCTTTTTCAGCAAAACACCCCTTTGCCCCCGGACTCGTTGCAAACTGGGGCTTGAGTGTCAGGGGCTGCATCCTATTTTCTCCAACTCCAACCTAAAATGTTTTTGTCTGAAATAGCTGCCTTGTTAGCCGTGCCATCAATTGTTCTTCAAATGCACTGACAACCCATTAAATAAACGACACATCATCCCAAGTTTTCTTAGCAAACGGAAACTTTTTTTTCAGAATTGCTGATCTGTACAATCAGTTTACAGGGTGACTTTTTTAAAGAAATTAATATTCTATACTGCTGACTACAAACATGATGCCATACATTTTACATTACTAGGTGTAATTAAACGATGTAATATCCTAACATTATATTTTGAAATATGACTACATATCCCATTTTAAATGACTTGGCAGCGCCTTAAACTACTCCATTAGAACAACTCGGTGAGCCTTCATACGATACTGCGACGGCAATAAATCATTGCTGCCGTCATTGCTGGAAAACGTGTGGCACTCTGTTGCCAGGGACTTGAATCAAGTTATGTTTTATCGTGATTATGTATTCGGTTATTAAAATATAAAGATGTTCAATGGGGATAATGTTAAAGATGTAAAATGACTTTGGGAATATTAAAACCCGTGTTTGTCTGCTGGGAGGCAGGACACGGAGCACTCATGTCAACTTGCTTGGATCACGTCATTGGCTAAAAAGCCACGCAATGAAGGGGAGTTTGCCAAAATAGAGCTAGAGAGTTTTAAATTAAATGGGAACAATGATTTGTTATACAAGTAATATGGGTGATGGGCTCAGTCATGGAGCGGTTTATACTCCAGGTACCTCAGGAATGTCTTTAGGAACGTAAATGACTGATCAATCTGCCTTATTGGTCAAAGGAGCATCTTCAGCCAGTCAGAGGGTCTCCATAGTTCATTATTCATGTGGCCTATCCGACAACCAACATAATCTAGGCCAAAGCACTGTTAGTAGCGCTAAGTGTCCCATTCCAGACTTCCGCTCGTCCATTCATTCATCCCAAATGTCTCAGTTTGCCTTTAAAAGGTCAACCCCCCATCCATTGCATCTTTTGATTCATAAGAAGTCAACATCAAACGTAACAGCATATGCACCTCTGTGAGTGGACAACTATCGGGAACCTTTATTAATTCATGGAAACTAGTGAATGCAGCATCTTTCTTCAAAGGACATACACTAAAGCACCTGTTTTCTGGTGTGTTTTACCTGGATGCTTCATAAATGCATCCTTTATTCAAGACAAGAGTGACCTAGGTGGTCTTTTATAGCAGTGACTGTTCAGAGTGCTGCGGCTTAACAGCCCTTTATGCATCTTGGTGTTTGCGGCCATGCTATGCTTAATTCATTCTGGCTGTGGTGAACTAACGTGAGGTTGAAAACATTTCATACTTTTCCGCAATAACATGCCATGTAGTTGTATTTGTTGCACCCCCACCCCCTAAGTCTCTGAGGAAACTTTTTTTTCTATCAGCTATTTTTGTATCATGATTCCTCCTTTTACATTTTCATGGCTCTCTTTATACTCCAGGCACAGGCTTGGGAGCAAACCCTTAAAGAGTGTCAAGACCATTCATCGTATTTTAGCACTCATGCACTTAAAGGGGGAGCTGCAGTGAGAACATGACACGAGTTGAAAAGCATCCTTACAAATGAGGAGCTAAAAAAATGGAAGACAAAATGGAGCTGGTCAGTTGTAACTTCTAGCTTCTAGTCTTTTAAAAATAATTTCAACAAATTTTAAAGTGTACCAGTCTGAATTTTGTAGATTTTAGCCGCTCATAATCTCAGGTCTTCAGAATATCCCCAAATCTTTACAACTGTGAGCAAAAACTTGGCCATCGCCGAACTGTGTATTATTTTAAACGTTGCGCCTCAAAACTTTTAGTCTCAGACTGTATAGTCCATGGAGTGTCCTACATAACATTTGATTGGCTTTAAGTTTCAGAGACCAAGACTAAGTGACGCCTCACTCCTTTTAATTGCCCATCTATATTGCTGCCAATGACCTTTTGAATGTCTATTGGGTTTGATCACTGACACGGACAAAAACTAGCCTAAGGGAGGAACTTTTATCTTAGTGGAGCAATTAACTCTTGTAGATCAATGTTAAAATTGTATTTGAGTTAATGAGCTGTTCGATGAGAGTACCGTATTTTCCGGCCTATAAGGCGCACCGGACTATAAGGCGCACCTTCAATGAATGGCCCATTTTAAAACTTTATCCTTATATAAGGCGCACCGGACTATAAGGCGCACCATTAATGCATCATGTCAGATTTTTAATCCAAATCAAATCATTCTCCATTTTATCTTTTTTATTTCAACTTCAGACGGAACAAATTACTTTATAATCATAAAATAATGATCCATAGTCTTTTTGAGTCATGATTCATAGTCTTCAGCGGGCCACTTATGATTGATTTCATGACACAATGCTTTGGGCCAGTTTAAATTTAGGAATTTGGTCCATATATAAGGCGCACCGGACTATAAGGCGCACTGTTGGTTTTTGAGAAAATTTTAGGTTTTTAGGTGCACCTTATGGGGCGGAAAATACGGTACTATGGATTTATTGAAAATAGAAGAAGACAGAAAATGATTTTGAAAGGTTGACAATGAAAGAGAATGTAACACCACTTGATAACGCCACGGTGTTTTGCGTGTCGAGGACGGCGCCCTGGTGTTTTGTGGGATAGCTTGGTGTCACGCTCCAGTAGTTAATGTGCACTAGTTTATGGCTGCAGATGTTTTCCGCATTGGGGACCAGGACTGAGGAGTGACCAACACCGCTCAGCATGTGGAGGAATGGACCGTGTGCTGGAGAACAGATGTTTGCAGCCTCTGTGCGTTTGTCATTCGGGCTTTAATCTGGTCAGTGAAGGGCACCAAAGGCAATGTGCAGGGCTATTACATGCATGGGGACCCCACGTCTGCCCAAAGCTCCCAAGTCTTAAATGTAATGCCAAACATACAGCCAAATCAATAGTGACCGTACACATGCCGAGCAAAACCATCTACTTTGTAATTGGCTCAGATTTAGGCCACATGTTGTATTGTCAAACCTGTGGAGATTATGCTTTATGGTGAAATCTGCGGAGATTATGGAGCGGGAGGATATTATGCCTCCATTTTCTCTGATTGCTTTCTTTGTGTCGTTTCCCCTGCATGTGAACATCCAGCTTGTTTCATCCCTTGCTTTCTCCCCTAATGGTGCACCTTGTTCTTTCTCAATTCCCATCTGTTGTTCTGTATCCCCAGCCCTTCCAACCTTGCTACTGTTCTCTTCTTCCCCACCTCCTCCTCCTCCTACCCTTCTTTCCACCTCTTCTCCTTAGGGCCTCTGGCTGTCTCCCCACAAGTGATGTTCTCCTGGCCAGATGATGCATGCATATCTCTTGTGTCTTCTTGACGCTAACTCACGTCGACATTTGCACAGCATTGTGGGATTCTGCTCTCGGTCATATTTTGTGTAATGATGAAAATGATGATGGTGATGAGGAACTTGGGGCGGGGGGTGGGTTGATGGTTATTTTTTGCCCTTGTCTTTTCTTCAATATCAGCCAATGCGCTCGGTGGAGAGGGAAGATAATGAGTGTTTGTGGAATGGTTAAGCTTTAACTCTGCATGTGCTTATTTTGAGGCCCAATATAGTACATGCGGAGTACGTCATGCTTGTCAGGCAGCCATTGCAGTGTTGCTCAGTGTTGAACATTCGCTAATGACAAGAACTGTTCCTTACACCGGATTTGCCTCACAGGCCACCGCATTTGCCTCACAGGCCACCGCATTTAAAGTAACACCATGTGACAGGGGAGGGAAATTATCGTAAGGAGAATATTTTCTTTTCTTGTAAATGTGCAAACAAGGGGAAATTTGCTCCCAGTAAAAACCGAGTGAGAATAAACACATTCCGGGAGAGACGCGGGGGCTATGATTATTTGACTAACGCTGGAAAGAGAGCACGAGTGGGGTTACGCCTGCCTTTTTGCCCTCCAGCGGTGTCTCCTCGATGTGTGTGTGCGGGTGCGGTTAAAGTGCGGGTGGTAGCGTGCATAATTCAAGCATCTCTCTGTATGCAAAGCTGTGTCAGTTGAATACGCCACCTATGGAAGAAAGATTTTTTTCCCCCCCTGCAAACTTTGCTACACCCTAATTAATCTGCTTAAACCTGCAAGGCCCGTTTCCAGCACTCTTACACATCAGAAAAGCCAAGCAGCACTGAATCCAACCAGGATTTTCTCCATGGATGCTGCCAGTGGAAAATCACCCAAGCCTCACAGCTGACAGCTTTCTGTCAGAATGCGGCAAGACGCATATAAAGTAGAGCCAAGCATAGACCTCATCATTTCCCATGATAGATGTTGGGGGTTGTCACGAGGATCGTGAAGCCCCTGAAACTCAGGTTGTAGGGTTTGTATTGCCTAAATGCATCCCAGTGTTCACCGGGGAGGAGACACTTTGGTAGCCAACAGATGAGACAATTTACGGTCATCCGTGTTCCTTTGGTCTTGCCTTGGGCAATGACTGCGATCTGGTTCTCACACAAATGTCATGGGTTACAGCCATGTCGTGTCACTTTCACTCTCGGAGCTGGAATTGTTGGAAACAAGTCTCCCGGGGATAGCTAATGGAGTGAATCGTAAACTATGCAGTCGACTGCTTGTGGTTGCTGTTGTGGAGAACTCGGCAAGGATGATCTTGAATCGAGCAAACCCACATGATTTTGATTCATACTTTGATTTTACCATACCAACATTTTTACGTGTGTATATGTATATATCTATATCTATATATCTATATAGATATATAGATATATGTGTGTGTGTGTGTATTTTTTGGCTGGTTTTACATAAAGGATCTCTTTTCTTCAATTACATTCGGTGCATATGTGTCACAGATTCACAAAGTTCCAATTAAGTCAAGTCAAGTCAAGTTTATTTGTATAGCCCTAAATCACAAGCAGTCTCAAAGGGCTTCACATAGACAGAAATTGACAATTATTCTCAAAGCATCCCCTGATCTTAAGCTCCCAAAAGGGCAAGGAAAAACTTAAAAACCCCTACCAGGGGAAAATGAGAAACCTTGAGAAGGGACCACAGATGGAAGGATCCCCCTTTCAGGATCACCAGGTTGAAATGGATGCAGAGAGGGCACAAATGATACAACATGAAAATCAATTAAATAAAAAGTGGATGTCCATGTCATAGCAGAGGGCTGCCGAAGGAGCCCTCAATTGTCCTGGCAGTGTCTTCGAGGAGGTTGAGCTGCAGTTCCCCCATCCTGAATTGGCCCACGAGAATCCAGATAGCCGCTGTCAGCATGGGTGCCACCTAACCACCTCCCCGGCCGGGGAGGGGGGAGGGAGGGGGTGGAGAGGGAGAGAAAACAAACTCCAGCCGAATCGGCCACTACAGGTTAGTTAAAGGCCATGTCATAGAAATGTGTCTTTAAACGTGTCTTAAATGTTTCTACTGAGGTAGCAGTCCTAATATCCATTGGTAGGGCATTCCAAAGCTCTGGAGCCCGAATAGAAAATGCTCTAGAGCCTGCAGACATTTTCTTGGCCCTCGGTGTCGCTAAAAGGGTAGCGTTTTGTGAACGAAGGTTACGAGATGGAACATAAGGAACAACTAGGTCGACGAGATATGGAGGCGCTAAGCCATGCAGCGATTTATAGGTTAGTAGAAGAACCTTGAAGTCACATCTTAAATGGACCGGGAGCCAATGTAAGTTGGCTAGTATTGGGGTAATGTGATCAAATTTTCTTGTCCGAGAAAGCAGCCTTGCAGCAGCATTTTGTACTAACTGTAGACTTTTGATGCGGGACTTAGGAAGACCCGAAAATAGTACATTACAGTAGTCCAGGCGCGACGTGACGAACGCATGTATAATAGTTTCCGCATCACCAGTCGAGAGGATCGGACGAATCTTTGCAATATTACGAAGGTGAAAAAACGCAATTCTGGTTATATTCTTAATGTGCTTTTGAAAGGAGAGAGTTTGGTCAAATATTACCCCGAGATTAGTTACAGTATCGCTTTATTAATTAATTAATTAATTAATAATTGAATTAATTTCAATCATTTTAAGATATCATTTCCCCCCGTCTGCATGCTTAATATTTCCAAGCCCGTACAAAAACTGGGAAATCCTGTATGAGACAGGTTTACAATATAATAGCTACGGCTTAATCTAGGTAAGTGTGTTGTTCTCCCCCATTAAAATTCAATTTCAATAAAGCCTGACAGCCATTTTCATTATGCCAGGACACCAAAGTGCCAACTTGCTGAATATTTGACTCCTCCTTTTTGCTTACAGAAGATGACACCACAATGTATTCACAGCACATAGTAATTGAATTAATGTGACGTGTATTCAAAACACGTATGCCCAACTAAAGAGCTGGATTAAGCGGCACCAAAGAGAACTAATCTGTAGAAAAAATGTATTTCATGCTGTAAATTTCTGTGAGTGTGCTGGCCTCAGATAACCAGCTTCTGTGTTGACTCAGCTTCAAATTTGGTCCCTTGCAGTCACTCACACTGAATGATTTTCAACATCAAATGTGAATATTCTTCTTGTCCTGCTATGCACATTTTACTGAGTTATTTATAATTGCATCAAGTATTTATTGGGTTTTTTTTATTACATGATTTGATGACTTATTTAATCCCTCCGTGAGATACACACACAAAAAGAGAAATTATGTATATTCTTGTCTGGATAGAAGGATCAAGGCGTATCAGTCATTGCTTGAGTTGTATACATCATTTAAGTTGCAAAATAGTTTGTTATTTTAGTAAATTTGAAATAGAATGACAAAAACAAATTAACCTTTGAATGAAATTGGTCGGATATGTACTGATTTAACCAGACAGACATGACATTTAAAAAGATGAGGGTTCTTGCTTACATATTAAGAAATAAATCTCTGATCCTAAAGCTTTGTAAAATGATCACAATGATCTTATTTGATTTGAGTGACATTCAAAATAAATATGGTTCTTACAGTTTTGAAGAACATAGTACAGGCAATTGGTGCGCTAGATATTCTGATTTCACATATAGGAAAGAAAATTACAGTAGTACAAGCTTTTCAATGTGGATTCCACATACACTTGCAATCATGTACAAACATCTGCGACCTCGCTAATTTGCAGGAAAGAGGCAGGCAATCACTGTAATGATATCTTAATCAGACTTACAAGGACAAACGCGTGCACAAAATAATTCCAAAAACACCCTACTCTTTTTTTTTCTTTTTGGTTCGATTAATCCTTGATTGGCAACTGTTCTGTGCAAACTCAATCTGAGGCAACACGGAAATTGGTTTAGCATGCTTGGCCACGTTTGTTTCACTTACTATTGCCAGACAAGTTTCTCAAGTGTCAAATAGCTTACTTGCTGCACCTTCCTGTCGTTCTTTGATTTGCCATATTGGCAAGTGAATATTATTCTGACGTTAAATGCTTTAAGAGATGTTCCCACTCACTCCACTGTCTTGCTTTCCTAAATTTGCACTTGACGTCCAACACCCATTAGAACACTCCTGTCTTCATTCAAATAGGCTATTAGCAGTTCCTGAAAGAAAAAGAAATGTAAGCACATGATCAGAATGCAATGTGAACTTGGTTGCAACACATTTAGCGACACTTAATTAATCCTAATGGCTTCTGAAATAAGCCAGCCAAACAAATATCTTAACCATAAATTACTATTCACGATTCCATACCACTCAAGGCCACAAAGCACTCCCCACGGGCACTTTAACTCCCGCATTAATGTATGTGAGTGTACCATACTCGATTCTACACAGTATGTATGTTCAAATGGACACAGCAGACATGACATGAAACATAGTCCTACAATCATGACAGTTTTCATCCCACCAAGTTAGATGAAAACATTTGATGAGTGTTTTATGTTGACTAGATTTAGTTTTGTTTCATGTTGTCATGTTTTACTGTGTCAGGTTTTCGTTACCACCCATGTTCCTCGTCTTCTATCAGCTAACTCTGGGCACTCGTGCTTCGTCCAGATGTACCTCATTGTCTTGCCGGTTTGTTTGCATTTAGTTTCCTGGTTTCTTTCAGTCTGTGGCTGTTAGTTGTTGACGTCATATGTCAGAGTCATTGTCATGTTATCTCAAAAGACTTGAATGTTAAGTGATTTGTTAAATTTTTTATTTGAATGCTTTTGTTTTGTGTTTTTGGTGGCTACATTCCTTTTCAATTTGATCAAATTATTTCCGATGCAGAATTATACAGGCATACCCAATGATGTGCCAGTGAGTAGAGACATCGTCCAAGTAGACATTTTTGTTGTCGATTCCATTTAAACGCAGTCACGCTTGAATAGAAGTTTCCGCGTTTTGTATTTCTTGGAGTATGTTTGTTTTTATGTAAGGTGGATATGTGTGTGCTTTTGTGCACAAGGCATCTGCTGCAGCTTCCTTATCACCTCCTCGCACACCCGCTTAACTTGAAGCCTGAGCTTTTCCTCTTCTTCATGTCTCCTCATCAAAGTCAGATCCCACCTTGTTTGCAGCACACCTCCCCCACCGCCTGCCTGCATGCGTTTGCTCTTCCCCTGCCCCTTCTACCTGTCCTGGCTTTCAATCAAAAGCTCCACCTTGTCGTCCAAGCAGACCTTGCTATCGTATCATCGCCGGGAGGAAAAGTCATGCTGCTCCGACGACTTACAGCCAGGTGTTGTGGTCATCGGAAACACTAATAAGGATTAGCAAGGATGACAACGTTGTTGGAAATGGAAGGAAGGACATTTTGTTGCACACTGTGTTTGAACTAAGCCCAGCAGAGTTAAAAATGAAAGTCATATACTGTAAATGTCATAATGATCCAATCTTTTAACCCTATTAGTAACACCATCACTAGTGACGGGTATATTTTACCCGATATAATATCCCAGTTTTCATCAATTCATGTATGCTAAATTGTAGTTTGCCAATAGTCAGATTCCCGTAAAAAGATAAATAGATGCATGGCAGCACTCGTGCCAGCGTCTGGTAAGACATAAACAATATTATCAGACAATTTTTGAGAACTGATTGTCGGGTAATAATATTTGCACCACGGTCCCGACTTTCTGCTGTTTCCTTTATTGCAGCTTGGGACTTCCTTTGAACTGAAGACATTTGAGGGTTTGCCATCATTCCCCTTCCCGGTTCAATATCAATACCATTTACAAAAACCAATGACATGGAGGGGAAAAAACGGGAGAACGGGAGCTTTGACGGCTATTGTAAAGCCTTCCTTCAATCTGATATCCACATGCGATCATGTAATTGCCTTGGCATTAGTGTACATACAACATGAAATTTCCAATCACTTATTTTCTAACTCGTGCTCTTGTATGTTTCCTTCCACAGTTCACATGTAATAATTGGATGGCAAAAGTGTCCAGATTTTTAATTAACTGTGGCCAAAGATGGAACGTCTTTGGATTTCTAATTAACAAGGCTGAGGTTTAAGTACATTGGAAAAGTAAAATGGAAAATGTTCCTTCTTTGTCTCCCTCTTTTAGTAGTAATTGTGCATGGGCCATTTTCCATGTAGTGCAGGGTTATCATATCTCAGCATGAAGCGCTTTTCTGCTGGAGTTGATTAAAAAAAATGTCAGTTAAAGGATTTTTTTTTTTAGTTATGCTTTTGTAGTGAATGTGCTATTCCTCACTTGATGGGAACAGTTATTTTCTACTTGTGCCCATGCAAATGACAATTGTAGATTGGATTGTCTAAACAAAAATAAGTGTATAACTCATCACTGTACTGTGGGGGAAAAAAGCTATGAGAATATTCAATGATATCAGATTCATTCACCACACAAATCTATTGTTCCTACACTCTAAAATTTAGAGTGCATGTTTATTTGTTGTTATTTTATTACATGTTTAAATAAACATAGAGAGAAAAGGAATAAAAAGAAAACCGTATTCAGACACCCTGGGTTATAAGGTTATAAAGTCAAACTTTATTCAACTTCACTTCAACATCCCTATATAAGGCACACCTGATTATAAATACAATGTACTCCCCCACTCACACATTTATTACTGAACGTTGCATTGAATCCATGCATGGAATGCAAAAAAAGCAAGTCATAAAGCTTATGGGACAACATCTGTCTGAGCAGCGTGTGTCCCTTCCTCATTCCCTAATTCCCCCCTCCCCCCACTCCGACCCCTAGGGAACGGCATTAATAACTGTAAGTGGATAATGCCCTAGCTAGAATTCCGATCAAGGTTTAATAAGAGCGTGATTCAGTTTGCCGCTGGAGGCAGGAGCCACTTGTGTGTGTGTGTGTGTGTGTGTACGTGCCTTATATATTGTAGCTGAATTCTTGCAATCTTTACTGACATTTTGACTCAATTACAAAACCCAGCCAACAACATAATGTGCCCTTGATAATATAACAGGGAAGATAAGGTAGCCATATTCTATTTGGTTCCAAACCACAACAGTAGCACGCTTTGGACTCTTGCCAGGTTGACAATGATGATTTTGTCTTTGCTTGATCTTGCGCATCGACGCGCTGGCTTCGTGCTTGCGGTTGTTAATTGCACACCATTGTCACACTGTTGATGTAAGATACTAGATGTTATAGCTCTCTGCATACATGTAGTCTCCAGTGATGTATGAAACAGGCTCCCAAGGGTTAATTATAGCATCGCATGGATTCCATATGTGCATGTCATTAATCGAGAGAGACTGGTGCACCCAAATAAAATTTTGTATTTACAGCAAGTTGAACATGAAACTAACAGCGGATGTCATTTCGATGCAGAACTATAATTTGTGTTGGGAAGAAGTGTGTTTT
This sequence comes from Syngnathus typhle, assembly GCF_033458585.1. Taxonomy (NCBI): domain Eukaryota; kingdom Metazoa; phylum Chordata; class Actinopteri; order Syngnathiformes; family Syngnathidae; genus Syngnathus; species Syngnathus typhle. Next base: position 8,502,293 of record NC_083752.1, read on the forward strand.
GCTGAGAGTGGGAATCATTTAGCATACTCTCTGTTCATTGCCATTAACTCCAAATGATGCAAGAGCCAACCTGACTCTGACATCTAATCCTCTTACTCGGAAGAGGACTAATGCGTGCAAAGTATAAAGTACATAAAGTACATCCGACAAACAGATTCATTTTTTATCTGCGTGTCTCAAATGCTACAGTATTGACGAGCCGAAGACCTTGTTTACTTTGTCTCCTCAAACTCGTTGGACTCCCCTTCTCTATTCCCTCAATCGTTCCAAGCAGATGGCTTCCCTCTAACAGAGCAGTGACACCAGATGTGCAGTTTCAGTGTCAACTCAGGGACCAGCTGGGCCGAGTGTGCCAGTGGTTCTTTTAATGAAAATGGCTTCACTGTTACTGTGTGCATGTGTGAGTGGGTGGATGTGTGTGTGCTGTTCACAATGCTTCAGTGGCATGTGACAGTTGTGGAAGTCTCTGTGGGCGGAGGCTTTGAGAGTGAGCCACAGCCAGTTGCACTGCAGCTCAACTCAGCCATGCAGTTGCAAACAGCACAAGCACTGAGCCTGAAAGAATCCAACTCGGGTCCAGAATAAACTCCACACCACATCCACTTCAATATCACCTATTCCCACCCTATTAATATATTCTTACTTTTAACATATTTAGCAATAATGAGACCACTGGGCGTATTGCTAATTAATGAGTTAAAAGAGTTCAAGGTGAGTTTTCATTTCTTATGAAGACAATAGAGTTGAAACGTGATTGCCAGGTACTTGATAATGAACACTTCCTACTGATACAATCTGGAGACCTGCCTAATAAAGTTGCCACTACATGCTGCGCTCTGTAATTTATGTCTTTGCTTTGAAACAATTCATTATTAAGCGTCATTCTTCTGATCAATTAAATGATAACGAAACACGTGCCATCCTGTTTGCTTGGCTATTATTCTGACTTCTCAGTATGAAGACCAACTCGTCAAGGGGGAAGAAAATCCTCCAAGTAATCCAAGGGGGAGAAAAAAGTGTTTCTTGGGTTGGAGAAAATAAAATATGTAAGTGATACATCTTGGTGAGTCAGTTTTCTCTACTGATAGAGATGTGCCCTTATTTTCCTGCAAGATTATTAGGTGTGCTTTTAATACCCTCACCAAATGGCTGACCATTGTCTTTTAAAAGCAGGGGTTCCACTCATCATTAAGGTTTTAGCAGCAGAAATGGCAGAATAAAACTTGGATTTAAAAGCATTTGATTCAGCATATAACACCAAGAGAATCCGGGTAAGGATTAAGGACATTTAGTTCTCGAGTAATCACTTTTGACAACACCACGGAATACTTATCTATAGAAACGAGTAATTGGGTTTTTCCTTTACTTCCTGTATTTTTCTGCTGCATTGTGGAAATCTTTGGAGGTAGGATACACTGATGACCTGGTCTTGATGGTGCCACATGGACAACACAGTCAAACACATTTACACCTTCAAGCTGTTAAGATCCTCGCTAACCTTAGAGTGACTTCTGTGTCTATTTGATAGCCAGGCAGAACATTTGAAAAACACCAGTCATGTAGGCTCAGCCAAATAATACTTTTGCGAGAGACAACATGCTCCAGTGGGTGTGGTGATCCATTGCCCTCATCAATTACATTCCCCTGAGAGAAAACGCGTGGCAGTTTTCGGTTTCTTCAAATACTGGATTTAATGGTGCTTCCATCAAGCGCCTCTTCAAGCCAGTAATTGTTGCTGCAAAACAAACATACTCTTTCAGATGAAAAGGCTGAATAGAGCTTTATTAATAATATCCAAACCTGTATTGATCGTGTTTTCCCTTTTAAACCATCCGTTGACATGATTCCAGACAAATTAGAAATTACACTGAATATTTAGGAACTAAGGGAAGATTAGCCGGATATTTTGTTGTGTTCCATATGGGGTTGCAGTTTGATTATTCTCATCCACAAGATTAAAATGATCTTTGTCAGTTTCCTTACGCCTGTTACCTAGAGAATATGGCTGGCTTGCATCTTTCAGTCAGCCGTTGCGTGTCTTACACTACTGACCTTTCCTCTCGCAGAAACGTGACACAGATGTTGTCTCGTCTCTTTTGCCTGCTTGTTCATCTGTCCACAGACAATCGGGTTTGGCACGTGGAGTTGCATGCAGATCAGACGACAAGACTGGCTGCAGTATGTCACCGTCAATTTTGACAGTGATTCAAAGGACTTATTACATCGCCGGAAGAAGCCTCCCTGGGGGCACTATACTTTATTTCATGTCAGTCAGAAGTCATATTGACACGCTGTGGAACATCAGAAAAATGATTTGATCTTGATGAAATGTGTTGACGGTTGGTTAGTAAATCAACTGATAGTGATACTTTTTCGCTTAAATTGAAACTGTGCATAGCAACAAGCATTTACACGATTTTGGCACATTGTTAATTGAGGGAGAATGGACCAAACCAGCTCCAATGATACAAATACCGTACATACGGTGTTTTGGTGATATCTAAAAGCAAAATAATTGAGGCTGCGCGTCAGGCTCCACCAGACCCACAGTTTATTATGCTGGGGGAAAAAAATGGGCACGGGAGCAGTCTGCTGGCTTTTTAGCCCAATTGGCAGCCTGGTGGCTGTTGCTCATCTGTCCCCAAGCCAACAATGAGCACATCACAGATCTGGACTAGGATTAAAGGACCTCACACTAACAGCTGGCCTGAGATTAGCCGTGTCAGTATTTACAGTTATTTTGTTGACTTGCACACCGCTTTCTGTGCAAATAATGGACTACTATATCATGTTACTTTTTATTGAACTCGATTGGACTTGGTCTTATTTTGTCCCCCAAGGTTGTCGGATAGCTGGATGCAGGGGAACAAGTTGAGTCTTTTCTTTGTTCATGAGCCTGGCTGTCTGAATTGGAAAACGTTGAGTGAGTGTTTACACAATCGCACAGTGGGACTTCATCACCCCATGATGGTCCATCTAAGAAAGGTTGAACACATTTTTCATACCTGTCTGTCAACACAAATGTCACCGAGCGCAATTTGACAGCAGCACTGGCTGTTCGTCTTCTAGATGTTTGGATGCTTTATGAAATTGAAGTCTTTGAAAGACATCCTGGGAAGCTGTGGGAGAGAAGGTCAAACAAATGCTGCTCCTTTACCGTCTCGATATGAGTCTGTTGGGTGGTCTTGTGCCTAGTAGAGGGGCTGTGCACGAATGTGATTAACAGAGATTTGGGGTGAATCATCTCCTAAGCTGCTCATTGGTGCTGTTGGCTGGCGAGTGCATGGGAGGAGTAGTGAGATACTGACATATATCCTCTGACACTCATTGAGCTCAGAAGATCACATGAAGGGAATTTTTAGATTCGTTAGATCATGTAGAAGCGTTGGAATACCACATTTCAGGTTTTGCAGCGGTGTGAATTAAACAGTTCCATTTATTGAAATGAATTCATCTCTATAGCATTGCACTATGTAAATAGTGTGGGTCATCTGCATGTTTCCATGGAAAGCTAGGATGTTGTGCAAACAGAGCTCGGTGCCACAATCTCTGGTGGCCATCATGGAATGTGTTTGATCATGCTGGATGATGCAGATCCACAGATAATCTCATGGGTGAATTCTTTTCCAATGAACTATAATCAAGACAAAAGATAAAATGTGATATTGCCGTTTACATGAAACATATTCAGACTTACATTGAGTGTAAGACAAGTAAAGATGTAATTACGGCATTTCAAACCTTCAGGTTGTGTGAGAGGTACTGTTCTTTAAAAGCCGGGTTCAATTACAAAGTGATGACGACAAAGATGACTATAGAACAGAGCAGCATACATAATTTGGTTTGGAGAAGACGACTGCTTGTAAGACAGCACTTTCTCCCGCGGGTGACCACTTCTTCAGTGAAATAAGGCAGATAAAAGGCTAAATTCTCATCTCTGACTCACTCCTTCCCCAGCCCATGTACAATATTGCTGTGAGGGTCGATGATTTTCCTTTGTCTCACAGACACGACTTGCGCTTTTATTTATGAACTCTGGAGAATATGTGCATCATATTCACGGTCACTCTCAAACAGTTAGATTAGCAGGATGGAACTTTATTAGGTTGAGTTTAGCATTCTTAAATGCAAAAGCATGACCTTTGCATAATGCTGTGCGGACGCCTGCATTCACATTTGCAGGTGTAATTTGATGAGATAGTCCGCGAGGCAGACATAAGCAAATTTACACAGTCTTGGAAGCGGCGGAATGTGCTCTCATGAAAAAATACATGGAGACAGGAGTAATTAATTATAGATGTGGAAATGTGGTCCGAGGGAACGCTGTTACAGTAACTGGAGGGATGGCGAGCGAGAGATGTGAGGATGAAGTTGAGGGAGGAGGGGAGCGGGAGAACCTTGGTCCTATACCATCCACAACTCCCATTTTCATTACATGACAGGAGAATGAGAGTTAATTAAACATGACAATGGTGAATCGTTTATTGTTAACCCTTGGTGGTGGCTTCACATGCAAAGGCCAAAGAATGCATACGAGATGTGTTGTGTTCTCGCCTAAAGTGTAAATCCACATTCAAATATGGAAATTGTGGGGAAATGACTCATTGTGCTCTATGTGGCACTGAACTGAAACTAATGATTGTGGTTTAATTTTACTTAAGATAACAAAATAATGTTTCTTGTCTTTGGGTGAGCCACAAATGGAATATTTGACTGTAATGATGGTCTGCAGAAATGAAACCGCTTTTAGCTGATGATGAGAGCGACTCACCATCTTTTCACCTCATCTATTATGTTGATGCTGATTGAATTTGACACTAATGAGTCCAAAAAGCAAAAGCAAGCGGTGCTACTTGCTTACAAATTCGAGGATGTCTTATCCCCTTCTGCCACTGGACATTCCGGTTTTATTTTACTGGATTAAAAAATGTAGCACAGTAATAAATATCAGATTCTGGAATCGAGCTGTGAGATAAATATTAGTTATAACCTTCATTATCAGCAGAATATTTTTTTTCCCACAAGGCCAGGCTTTGTGATTTCTTGATTGCCCCTATCTTGTGTAAGATGCTGTTGTTGAATGCAGAATGATATTGGACGAGGTGATGTACATCTGCTGGATTTGTAGCCTTCGGGGGACGAGTAAATGCTCCTCATATCCCGGCGCATCACCGTCCTGACTGATTGCTGATGACTTTTTTAGGGCACAAGGATGTTAAGTTGTTTTTGTATTCAAATAAATAAATAACAAAAGGCCAGATATTTGCTACTCCCCGATTGTGTTGGCACAACTGTCTCTCTTTTTGTTCCGACTTCCTGAGCTGGGATGATTTGTTGTGGTCATCAGCAAAGTTTGCGATAAGAACAGGGCAGCTGTTTTTTTTTGCTTGTGCGTGTGTGTGTGTTTGCATCAGTGTGTGTTTTCTGCTTGTGACAGATATGGGACAGCCTTGACTCCAGTTGAGAAAGTGACACACCCCTACAGGCTATCGTGTTAAAAAACAAATCTTCAGCAAACTTCAATGTACTCCTGTCATATGAAATTTCTCAACTACTCTAATGTGTTTTGTGCGACGGGATCGTCACATACCTGAAATCAAATGCATACATCGTCTATTGACTTAAAAAAGAAAAAAAAAAGGACTTTATTGCTTTTTAAACCTGCTGGCTTTGTTTGCACGCTGCATATCAATTCTTTGCACGAGATCCCCAAATTGAAATGCAGCCATCTGTTATATGCGGCAACTCACAAGGTGTCTTCATCTTTCCTCTCCACTCATACATTATTCTGTTTCTTTCTGCCTTTGCTGTGTTGTCGTACCAGAAAAACACAGTTGGGTTGGGCTGGGCTGGGCTGGGAGCGCTGAAGCAGTATTCCTGTACTGGACCACCCACCTTCCTTCATGCACATCAACAAACACGCACACACTCATAGTCAGTCACACATGAACGTGCTTGGGTAAGGAATTCCTGCATAGGGTTTATAAATTAATTGGGTTGTACATCTTTCACCCATAACCATCTGTTTTTCAACACATGGCTATTTAGCATTTTATGTTGGGAAGTCACTGCGGTATTCTTTTAATTAATAAGCACTGTTGCCCCCCCCCCCCTTCTTAAAAAAAAATCCCTCTCTTTAAAGGTGCATAAAATGATTTGTTAGCCCGGTGCACATGAGCAGGTTTAAAGGTGGAAAGGGTAGAAAACGGCACTCGGTCTGTCTAGTGTACATGATTCACAGTTGCGCAATGGAATGGACAGAGACACAACAACAAAGCAAGGACATCAGGAGAATGCAGACAAAGGACAAAAGAACATCCACCCAGAATAGTTGACAGGAAGTTGCATGGAAAAAAGATATACTGTACCACCACCTCAGCAGGTTATTTTGTTTATGTAAAAAAGGTTTAGTTTTTTTTTCAAATTTTACAATACAATTATACAATAAATTATACATTACTATATAATATTTCTAATATTTAAATACCCTTCCATGGCCTATTGTGGGCAAAAACAAAACTTGAGAATGCGATCCAAAAATCTATTTTTAGCTTGACCTCTGAAGGCAACAACACCTTATGTCTCTTCTCACCTTTTTTGAGGGTGTTATCTTAATTTTACTTGCCACCATTTTCCCTCTTACAGCCAATTACTGCTGTAGCTCTTACAGATACTTTTTGAACCATGTTTACACGATTAGTTCTAAAAGCCGAAGAACATGGCTTTAGGTTTGAAACTATATATTTTTAAGAGACATGATGTAATATACACAACAACAACTTTGACTGATTGTCAATACCAGCAAGCAACTAATGGATACACCTGGCATTAATTGTACAAATGCAGCGTCTGGTAAATGCAGCGTCTAGGTAGGTTGTCAACATGTTTTTAAAGCAGCGTCAACTTACTGTATATGATTTATGATGATCATCTCAAGAGCTTTCAAGCTTGCATCAACATGTAAAGTCGAGACCTCACGGAACATCAATAATGCTTATTCAGGGAATATTAATTCAGGAGACGATACGGAGGAAACTGTACCCCAATCCCCAGCACATGCATGGTGACGCTTATTTGTCATGGTTTTGCCCACCAATTTAGCCAATTAAAAGGCAACTGAGGCTGCCAATGGGCTCTCTTGAATAATTGACCACAGGACAATCAGACAAGCATTCTTGCATGCTCCCCACAGTCTGAAATTACCACCCGGCAGCAACCTACACATCAGTGCTTCCTGGAGTGGGGCTCAATAGATTGGAACGCAACCCCCCACCGCACGGCTCATGTGCCTCGGTTTGTACACACAGCGAGCACCTCATTAAGCACCACTTTCTCATATTTTTTTCTTCAAATAAAAGGAATTTGAGAAAGTGCGTTATTGTACACACTTGTGTTCTTTCACCATAGCAAATAACAACCGATAAACCATGAGCATCGTTTTCAAAACATAGACTGCTATCACTACAATGCCCCCACCCCACACCCTTTTTAATTCACCATAGCTGATGACCAAGAAATTACATTATATCAGTCCCTCACTTCTCATTTATTAAAACATGAAATCGTATGTACATCATCAATCAGAATAGGAGGTAGGTGACAGAGTGTGATCCTCGCAAAGTGAGGGTAATCTCTTGAAATTGCTCCAGTGCTGATGAAGATATGACCTTAGATCCCAACTATCCCATACATTTATGGTTCCGTTAGAATACAAAACTATAAATCAAAATTATATTATTTCAGGATGTATTTTTATGTTGCCACCGGTTCAATGTCATTGTATCTAGATATAGCAGTTTGATGGCTTTCATTTATCAGATTCACAAGTGTTACATTAGCATTATTGTAATTTGGCATTGTGATTGCTGCAACACAACACTTAATACATACCAAAGCGCTGTTCGGCTAATACTGAAAACAGCATGTCAGAAGCTATTAAATAGAAGTGGAAATACTTCTTCACAGGAGCCAAATGATTTTTTGGGGATAATAATTCAGTTGTACAAACATCCATGTAGCCACTCTGCAGAATTATCTTTGCAAATTATATTTAGGGTAACAGCTTTGACAGAATTGGGAAGATTTCAAGCATGTAACTTAGCAGCACATTCAGCGATGCTTCTCTAGACGCACCGGTGTGGCTGTTAAGTTGACAATTCTTCAAGACTAGATTTCTTTGAGTGCACCAAATAAAGTGCAGAACTGTTTGTAGAACAGAGGCATACAATTGAAAATGCTCATAAATAGAATTCTGCTGAACTGAATATGTCACAGCTTAGAAAAAGTACTATTTTTTGCTGGTAATGTTAATTAAGATGGGTCCTTATATTCAAATACTGACGCGGCATGTCTTTAAGAATATTTCCCAAGAGTGTGATGTGACATGCGGGTAGCGAGATCTGCCGAGGACGCATTTGAAAACTATTTTACCAACAAATCCCTATACATTAGCATCAAGACAAACAAATGTATGTGATATATTCCTTAAGAAACAAGAAGAATTGAAGCCTTTCCAGATGGACTCAATACAAATTCATATTCTGTTTACCGCTACAATTACACAAAAGTGCTTGTACTTGCTCAGACTAAAATGAAACTGTTAACTCCTTCACACTCCGAAGAGGATTGTTTTTTTTTTAAAGGTAGTTCGTTGGATATAGTGGCATTTATCTATGGTAGGACACTCGTTGTAGGGCTTTAGAGATGTAGCGTGTGAATTATTAATGCTCAATTTCCCACTTGCTCCTCTCAACTCCCTTTCCCCCTTGCTCTTTTTGCATTCTTCTTGCACTCTGGGTATCTCTTCCTTATATATTGTCGTGTTAATTCTGCTAGGCTGTACATCTCCCGTGCCTACAGTTACTGCTATAAGGGAACAACTCTCTAGGCTTCCACCTAAACAAAAAATAAAAAAGTAGAATAACACTAAGAACGGTTGTATTGTTTACTTGAATGTGTAATATGTCTTGTCATTGGGATAGTAGGAAACACAATTTCGATCTCTTTGTATGTCTTGACATGTGAAGAAATTGACAATAAAGCTGACTTTGACTTTGAATGATCATGCTTATAGCACACTTGATATCCACTTGTCATATTCTGGTTGAAAACAGTCAATACTGGGCTGGACAACGTAGCACCTTTGTTGTTGTGACTTCATTAGCTAATATTTTTCAAAAAGGCAACTAGCAAAAAATAAATAAAAATTGGTGGTTTTATTGGCTTCTGACACTGAGACTAAATCCATGTTCACCCAGTCATTACCAGACTGCAAATGAGTTATGATTCCAAACAGTGGCTGATTAAAATAATAATATAACTTCACATATGAGTGATTTTTTTGGTGTCCTCTTTTGTATTGTAGTGTTACGGGATGACTTCCGACAGAACCCGCAGGATGTGGTGGTGGCTGTTGGGGAGACGGCCACCCTGGAATGTCAACCACCACGTGGGCATCCTGAGCCCACCACCTACTGGAAGAAAGACAAGGCTCGTCTTGATCTTAAAGATGAAAGGATCACAGTGAGTGTTAAAAAAAAAATTTAAATGGAAATTCAAATTGTCAAACAGTATCTATAGTTTCTATGCTTTTTTTTCAGGTTCGTGGAGGAAAACTGACCATCTCCAACACTCAAAAGACTGATGTAGGGATTTATGTGTGTGTGGCCGTCAACATGGTCGGCGAGCGAGAGAGTGAAAAGGCTCAACTCTCCGTGTTTGGTAAGAACTCCGGGATCTAAAGTTTTCAAAAGCAATAAAGCATGACTTTCTAAAGTATATACTGCTCACCATCCCATTCAGTATTTATCACCGTCTTACAAGTAAATTTAGCCTCCCTTTATATGTGCACATCCAGAGAGACCAGTGTTTGTGCAGCGGCCTGTGAACCAGGTGGTCTTAGTGGATGAGAATGTGGAGTTCAGGTGTCAGGTCCACGGTGACCCACCTCCAACTCTGCGCTGGAAAAAGGAAGACGTGGATATTCCCCGGGGCAGGTGAGGCAAATGCGTGTGCGTGTGTTGCGCTCGTTTAATGAAGGCTTGTGTGCACATCAACGTGGTAAAAGTGATGACGTGGAGGTGCTGAAGCGAAGCTAATGAGTCCCTCAAGAAGCAATTTGACATGTTACTCGTGGACTTTCATCAGTGCGGCAGAAATCATTTATTAGCCACAGAGAATCTCATTATTTGCTGCGTGAACGGCTGTGCTCACAGAGGAGCATTTGATTGCTTCAAACTCTCCAAACAGCACTGTTCTTTTGATGTTGCACATAAGGCTCATTTTGGTCCGGTCAGAGCCGACGTTATATTGGCCCTTGTTTCATCTAAAGTAATCCGATACCCGGCCCACAAAGATTTGTTTCTATATGAAGCAAACGTTGTCTCACTAATACAGCCAGCCAGATATTTACTGCTCAAAGTTTGGAAGCCATTTGTCGAGGTGTGCAATGTTTCAACTGCAGTATCCACATTATAAAATACTTCAATTGCCATGTTCTGGCACTAGTTTGCACTCATGTGACTTCTCCACATTTGTTGTGGTCGTCAACAAAGGATGTTGCAATCCATCACTGATCTAATCAATCCTAGACACAGACTATGATCAGCATCAGGGGCAGTCTGGTTGTTGTCAATTTTTATTTTGTGCCCTTTGACTGAAGAAACATGTCCTGGTTCTCGTCCAGCCTTCCACTTTTTTTATTCTTTTCACGAACCCGTCGTCCTCATGGGAACTGTGTATCTGGGTCAGAGATGTTCTGTGAATCCGGTCCTCGCCCAACTCTGGAATGAGCCCGCCCCCACATTGATACCCCCCCCACCCCCTGCACGCTCCTTCACATCTGACTTTTCTCACCCCTTGTGCCATTTCTCTGCCTGACTTGTCTTCTATGTGGAAATCAACATGGCTGACTGCACAATTTCACAAGATGTCTCATGTCAAAAAGACCCCAGAGAGGTGGAGCTGACTCCTTTGCCCCTCCACTCATTCGGAGTCTAGCCCCTCTTATCAGAACCGGCTGAGATGTCCCTCTGAAGCAATTGTGCCCTTAAAGTAGAAAATTCTGCACTGGTGGCTGCACAATATGAATTTATAGAATTCAGATTGTCAGAGTGAGCCGCTCCTTTTCTCGCAGACACTCTGTCCGTCTGACTCTTATGTCCTTACGGCTTGCACTCTCCCTCCGTCATAGCAAACCGCACATCACAGTGGGTGCGATCGTTATAAATATTGAAAGAGTGGCACAGTCAGGGTTCCATCTGAAAGCCCCTTTAATTTTGCCTTTGTGATGGTGTAATTGCTTTGCTCATTTTGTTTCTGCAGCAGTATGTGCACGTCGGGGAGTCTTAATCTGTTCAGAAAGTGAGGTGCCTTCAAACAATCATAAATGACAAAACCTTTGGAAATAAGTTTTGGGTCGCTGTGTTTAGAGAAGAAAAATAAGACTATACCCTTTTGAGATTGTGATTGTGAAACTTTATCTGGTTTCACTATATCAACCAACATCTTTTCCACCATAACATTAATGTTAAAATGGAATCATTTAATTCGTTTTTTATTCCAGGCAAATTGAAAATCGACTTTCTATCAGTTTTTGTCACACCCCTATGCACACTACTTACTGTGGATGTCAATTTATTTTTTTGAAAATTGAGGTTTCGGTGTTACCACTTTGTCACCAGGTATGACATCAGATATGAAAAAGAGGATCTTTTGCTGAGGATAAAGAAAGCCAGCGTGAGTGATCAGGGGACCTTCACCTGCCTAGCAGAGAACCGCGTGGGCAAAGTGGAGGCCTCCGCTTACCTGACTATCAGAGGTGCGCTCTCATCAATCCTATCTTTTATTGTCACTCCCAACCCACAGAACAATCACTCCTTTATTGCACATTTTACCAGTGTTATTGCCCCCCCGCTGAAAGGTTGGGTCTGGCCTGGCTTCAAGCTTTCTTTTCACAGACAGAACAAAGCACTTGACAGCTTTACATTTCAGACCACCACTAGGCAGTTTTAAGTGGGAGGTTTTCAATAAGCCCACTCTCTCTATATTTTTATTCACTAACTGTGTTTTTATCGGGATATTTTTTGTATTCAATGACATTGATATGTTTTAGTTTGTTTTTGACGATATTGAAAGGGAATGACGAACCTATCTAACCCAATTTCAATTGATTTCATTTCTACATGCAGATTTGTTATTGTTTGCGTGAATGTGAATTAAGGGTAAGGGTCTTTAAGGGTGCCAAGCCAGTGATAAGCAATTGTGACCCGTATTATGCTTACCATCAGGAATTAGTTCATGGCATTGGTTCTTTTCCTTCTACATACCGTGGCAATTGAGAGCCATCTGTCCTCCAAACACCATGGATGGAAACCCAACACCATCTCATGAATTTCTGATTTTCATTATTTTGCTTTCTTTCCCTCTACTCCTCTGCTTTCGTTCGCTCTGTGTTGTGACTTAATCTCACCCACACTATTGTTGTCACCAGTTCGCCCTGTTGGTAAGTAACAGCTGATCCCATTGTGCATGTGTTTTTCTTTTTCTTTTGGGGTTTCACCCTTTGAGCACTGCTGTGAGATTCCATATACTCATTCATCAAAATGATTTTTTACTGGCACATCTCTCAATCACTGACTTTCCCTGTTCTGAGCCACTCCATGGATGTAGTGTCACTTTAGGATTGTATTTTGACTTTGAGGCGTTATGGGCACCCTTATATATGTGATGTTCAGTTTACCGGTAGTTTGAGAAATACCCCTTGTGCATGACCGCAAATAAGCTACTGTATTGCACGCTACTGTAATATTCAGAGGCGCCGCAGTTTGTGGTGCGACCCCGTGACCAGATTGTGGCTCAAGGACGAACGGCGACCTTTCCCTGTGAGACCAGAGGCAAACCTCAACCGACTGTGTTCTGGCAACGAGATGGCAGCCAGGTGAGATTTTGGCGAGATGTTTTCCATAGTGTGCAGACAGCTCATGGTGAGAGATATATTTGGTGTCATGCTAGGAAAGACATCAATATTGCAACAGCTGTATTAAAAAAATAGAAAAAATGAAACGGTAAACTGATCAAACCAGGGTGACATTGTGGGTGGGTTTTTGTGGCTCCCACAGATAATAAAGCGGTCATTCATCATCAGTTGATGCTGTTCTGACCAGCCGGCTCACATTAGAGTCATTAATGAAAGCAGGCTAATGTCCTTTCCTGCCAGCATGTCTGCTTGGGGTGCAGAAACAGACAAAGCTGATGCCTCAACTCTTGTAAGTGCAGTACAAAACACTGCGGGGGGACATTGAGGTCTGTCAGAAGCTTCTTTGCAACTTGATGGTGCATCATTTTGGGGGAATATAAAGTCTTGAGAATCCTTTTTCAACAAGACATCTCATAAAAGCAAAAGACATTGTGAATGTGGATGCCAACATGGATTTGTGTCATACTAGTCCTGGTTGTATTGGGAATATTTGTTTTTTCATTTGACAATATGCCCGTGCAGATTTTACAGATCCATAGAAAGAAACGATGTACTGTCATTTGGGTGTTTTACTTTCCAATTTCACCCCCCGTAGGATCTTCTGTTTCCCAGCCAGCCAACACAGGGTGACAGTCGTGTATCTGTGTCTATGAATGGAGAGTTGACCATTTCATCAGTGCAGCGTTCAGACGCGGGCTATTATATCTGCCAAGCCCTCACGGTAGCAGGCAGCATCTTGGCCAAAGCCCAGTTGGAGGTGGCAGACGGTAAGTAAGGAGACCAAAGCGTGCACACCCACTTCATCCGACACATCAAAGTTCATCAACACAAGAAACAGAACAAAATGTTGGCATTTTGCATTCCCCCAAACAATGCAATGTCTGTTTTAAACAATTGATTTTCTGTATGATTTCTTTCGGCGCTTAGTATGTCTTGTTTTACCAAAATCTACTGACAACACAACACAACATAGAACAAAGTTATGTTAGTTTAGCTGTATAAACAATGTCATGTAGTAAAATGCATTATAGTTAATGACTTTTAATAATTTATGATACTTTTTTTTCATATTGCTGCAAATTGAGCCTTAAAATCGCATAAAACGCATAAACGGATCAACTTGAAGCCTTGTTTAGATAATTGATGACAGTATTTAAGGCCGCCCATATTTTTATTTGCAAGCCTCCATTTTCAAGCCGCAAATGCCAAGCAGTCACCAACAATTATTATTTTTACAACCTCTCGCTGTGATAAATGTAAGTGGTCCAAGAGCACATAAAATGAAACTCTCCTTGATGGAACAGACACATTTTCGACAAATCTTTAATGTCAGCAGTAATTGCTACGCTGTTTCCTTATCAGTGCGGTTGATGCCCTTATCCACTTTTGTGTCTTTTAATGCATATAAAGAAAGAGGCTGAATGAAACATGCAGGATGGATCGTTGCTAATGTACTTCTGTCAGGTTGGGGTGAGAGTTTTAACAAATCTGACGAATCAATTTCACCCAACATAGAAAGAAAGGCACACATCTCCAGCGTAGTCGGCGTGCTTGTAATTATACGACTACTCGCATTAGCTTTGCGTACGTTCACAGACTTAAAGGTTGAGAAGTTCTTTGCCACAAATGCTCTGGATATCCCTTGACTAGCTGTGCTGAAAACATGCTCATTTTATGCAATAGTTTAAAATTATTGCAGGTTCGGACCCATTCCTATCAACCACCATTCGGTTGTAACATTAACGTACACAAGCTAAAATTAAAACAGCCAACGACAAGTACTGCAATTGTCACTCTGTATTTGCAAAGTGTTTCAATTTATTCATAATTAATCCCCCACATTGTTCATTCCAAATGCGGAATTAAGCAGTACCACATGTATTGATTAGAAAGTCCGCTTGAACAGAGGAGTTAATCAATTGTTGGCGTATGTGATGGGACGGTGAAGCATTTAATCTGAAATTGTTAATTATGATATGCTTTCATACTTACTGTGTAAAACGGTGTCAAACGATATTGATGGAGCCTTACCGAGGTGTGGATGAATATTTGTGTTGCTTTTAATTTGGTTCTCACGAGAATTCTGAGCTTGATTTAAAAAAAAAAAGCAAAGGGACCTGTTGTAAACACTTGTGAATATGGAGACAAACCTGATAAGAGTTGAAAGCAATAGTGAGAAAATTGGAAGCCGGGGAGTTGTTACAAGGCCTGGAGAGAGCCAACACTCCAGAAATTACTGTTGCAGAGTGCACACGCTGTTTTCTGGATGATATAACATACTTTAAAAAGCTTTTAAAGCAATGCATTGTTGTCCTCCTTGGCATGCTAATTTAAGAGTTTAATTTGTTGTGGTGGAACGGAGAAAAAAAAAACAGGGGTGGTTGAGGGGAAGTCATTGTAGGCCTCAACCGACTGGATGTGTTGAAAAGCGTTATAAAGAAGGTACGGTAATTAGCGCCACAGGTTAAGCATCATTAATCCTCACCTAGTAATTAAAACTGAAAGGTGCGATGCAGTGCCATGAGGTCACTGCTCGACTCTGGAAAAGGCTCAAAACAGTCGCTTCCTTTTCCAGCAAATCCATCAGATTGAATTTTAACATATTGGGACTCCAATTATTTCAATCGCTAATTAGAACCTTTTTATGATCTCGTGTATTTTTTTCTTGCAATATTTTGCCACTGGAGAGAGTTGCAAGTCGACAATTGATGTTGAGACGGTGCTATCAAATTAAAGTTTCAATGACGATAACGTCTCGTCCGTCATGATTATCCTCAGCCCTGAAGGACCGCCCACCGCCAATCATCCGTCAAGGCCCCTACAACCAAACACAGGCATTAGGGAGTGTGACAATACTCAGGTGTCAGGCTTCAGGGGAGCCACAACCCACGATTACCTGGCGAAAGAACGGCATCAGTCTTCTTGGCAAAGACGCACGGTTTTCGCTGCTGGAACACGGCAGCCTTCAAATACAGAGTGCCAAGGTGAGTTTATTCACCCTCATTATTTTTACAGTATTTACATTTCTACACTAACTGAGTAAACTCTGAGTCACACCTTTAAACATTAAAATAGCTCAGTTGTCCGTGTCAGAGGAAATCATTAGAAATATCTTTGTTGTTGTATTTGTGGGCTAAAAACATTCCACATCGTGCTCAGAGCTCTATCTAATAGCTTGACTCTGATGAAGTGATATTTACATTTGAATTGAATTTACACTACGCAGCATCTCTGGATTGTTTCTGAATTATTCTTGAATTCCCTCTTAATTGGCTCCAAAGTGATGCAATTGAATCAAACCATAGATTCATTGTCCAGTTTGTATCGCTCATGTGACATCATAAAGCCACTTAAAGTTGACAATATCTAAATTATATTTTATTTTTTAATTAAAATGTTATTTAACAGAGTATTAGCATTATCTTTTTTTCGCAATTTCAACTGTGATCTGTATCAGTGTCTGTGAAAATCTAATCGCATTGTCTCTATAGGGGATGAAAGATTTATTGACACAAACAAAGAGTTCCTAATGAATCTCTTTATCACAAACAAAGTAGCTCGCAGCTTAATCAAGTCAATCTATTGCGCATACAAGCATAAGTTGTTAAAGACTGCCGTTTGGTTGGATCCGTGACCGTACCAACCTGATTCAAGGACTCAAGGACAAGAACTGTTAAAGGCATTCTTACGGGGCTGATATAATGGAGGGACTTAAATATGCAGGGTCCTGTCTCTGTGTCAAAGTGCTCCGCTTATGTCGCTCACCTCCTCGAGAGAGTGAGAGAACCCAACTGCCTGCGGTCCCAAAGGCTTTGCCAATATGAGCAAGATGATCATATCGCTGCTTCAGTATTTCCCGTGTCAGCACTCCTGATGATAATGTTGATGGTTCTGGGAATGGAGGACGACTATTATTGGAAAAAATCAATTAAGGAAATTAATGTCAGCTTTTACTGTGCTCTTCTTTTTTTTTCATTGGGTGGCTTTAAGGTTTTCTCTCATCCACTCTCAAGCTTGTCTCGAGCCAAATGCAGGCCAGTGAAGGTTAATGCATTTTTACTGTACTACTAGCCGCAAACCTCCTTCCGACTGATGCAAGAGCTTGTAGCAACCAACTGGGATCACAGTTGCAAAGACGATTCGATTCACGCTCGCACACCTACGGAACATGTCTGCAAGCTATGCTTTTTGCAGTTTGGATGAGCAAAGAACGCTGAGACATCTGCGATTAGAAAAATAGAGTACCAAAAGCTTAAAAAATATTTGCACGCCAATCCCAGCATTTTATACTATGTAAATTAAAATTTACATTCAAGCAAGAAAATGTTAACACTGTTTGATAATCATCATTTTGTTTTTCTTCTTAGCTCTCTGATTCTGGTTTGTACACGTGTGTGGCAACCAGCTCCAGTGGAGAAACATCATGGAGTGCTTACTTGGATATCACAGGTATGCAACAGAAAATGTTCAAACTGTTGCTATGTAACTTTGCTTCATTTGCATTTTGGGGCTTGTATTATTATTATTATTATTTCTTCTTCTTTGTCAGATTCCACTGACCCCATTGACTTCCTGTCCACCAACCTGACAGCCCTACCGGGGCCTCCCTCCAAGCCAGAGGTCACTGATGTCACCAAAAGCAGCATCTCGTTGTCATGGGAACCGGGGCCAGAGGCTGGCTCCCCGGTGTCCTCCTATGTCATTGAGGCCTTTGGGTACGTCTGTGACCCATGGCCGTCAGCCATGTTTAGTGACCCCAAAAAAAAGCAGATGGGAGGGGGGGTTGTTTAAAGCAGACCAAATAGATAGTCCAAGTAGCAAAGATTTAACTGTTAAACAATAGTCACATTTATTTGTTTTACCTACCTTTTGGTGTGCACTTCAATTTTCTGTCTGGTCGATACAAAAAAAGGATTCTCTCCAGTTCATGTGAATTAATCTTGCTTTCCCAACAGCCAGTCAGTAAGTAACAGCTGGCAGACAGTGGCAGACCATGTGAAGACCACAGAGTTCACCGTCAGTGACCTACGACCGAATACTGTTTACCTGTTCATTATCAGGGCAGTCAATGTTCAAGGGCTGGGAGACCCGAGCCCCATGTCTGAGCCTGTGCGGACACAAGGTACCAAAAAAAAAATCTCAAGGATAGTCCTTAGAAATAAGCCACACAAATTTAAATCACTTGCTCTTCTCGCTGTTGCAGACATTAGTCCAACTGCGCAGGGAGTGGATCATCGTCACGTCCAGAAAGAGTTAGGGGACGTGGTGGTCAGCATGCATAACCCCGTAGTTCTCAGCTCCACTTCAGTGCAAGTCACATGGACTGTAAGGACACAGCATTAAGATACTGTTCCCATCTACATGACGAGAAGCTAACTTATCTCTTCTTTCAGGTGGACAACCCATCCCGATTTATTCAAGGCTACCGTGTCCTGTACCGGCAGACATCGGGGCTGCCTTCCCCAGGACCATGGCAGATCCAGGACTTAAAAGTCTCCTCGCAGAGGGACATGACTCTTTTGGGCCTGAAGAAAGGAATTGTCTATGAGATTAAAGTACGACCGTACTTTAATGAGTTCCAAGGCGCGGACAGTGAGTCCATGACTGCGCGGACTATGGAAGAAGGTAAATGATTGTGCACATCGCTCACATCTAGCGCTTATTATGTTCAGGATTGATAATGATTTGATGTTGAAAAATGATAGCTGACAATCCTTGGGCAAAAATCCAATCCTAACTTTTTCCTTATGTAAAAAGATCAGTATACATGATAACTAAGCTGGCGCTAAACTGGCTATTAGGAAAAATACCCTGGAAGGTTTTTTTTTTCAGTCGCATTTGATTTGATAAAATAGTGTTTCCGACCGTTAATGCTGTATCAAATCAAAAGTGATGTTATTTCCAGTGAACAAATCTGGGAGCAGATCTACAAACTGGCTTTCTGGTGGGTGTGACGATAGGGAGTGTATCTCCAAATGTATTTGCAACCTGGCCAGGTGCTGCATCAGCCGAAGCGGGCAGGGGTCCAGCTCGCACTGAGAGCTTGTCAAGATAAGGCCATTAATGTGAACGAAATCTCCAACTTGCAGAATTTATGTTTCATGGCAACACATAAGAGGGTCTATCTGGGATTTTGAACACGCACGTCTGCAAAAAAAAAAAAAAAAAAAAAAAAAAAGAACCTTACCTCACTGGAGCCCAATTAAAATGGCCACACGGGATTACTGAAGGATTTTTCCAACTGAGGTAGCAATTTTACTTCCTCTGGATCCTGGAAAAGGTATTAAGGAACAGAAAAAAATGTCCATTAATCTAGAGCCAGAAATGGATTGCACAGCAGAATCTTTTCAGAAAAACACTTATTATCTGCCTGTGGCAGATATCCACAGCATTTGTTGAACCTTGTGGGGGGGCTCTGAGGGCTAACAGAGAAAGCACATGGTCAGGTGTTCAACTCTTAAATCACAGTTTAAATTTAAATATGTCACGTGGCTAATGTTGGCAGCAAAGAAGGAAGACAATGTGGTACTTTTTCCCATTACCATCACAAATGTGAGTGTGGGGGCGTAATTCACATCTCAAGTAGCTTGCGCGATGGGCTCATTAGCAGAGCAAGTTATGTTTACCAGATTGCATTCTGCAAAGAAGCAAATTAAGCAGCTTTAGCACATTTTGTTCTTGTGGCTACGATTTGGTAGTACGCATCATTTAGATCAGCTGTGTATTTATTTGCAGGTATTATTAAGGAGCATATTTCTTTGGATTTAGTGATATCGTCCTGATTCAATGTTTGAATATTCGTATTTATTATGATTTAACTGTATTCATTCATTGGCAGACAGACTCAGACATTGTATGTGTGGAGAATTCAAAACAAATCTTCAATTTCAACCATTTAGAGGTAATGAGCATTGGTGACATTCTCCCTCCCCCTTTTGTCAACTGCAAACGTCGAGTCACAGTGAGCATTTTGCCGTGCAGCCAGGTGGCGGACAATACAATCACAGCACGGCCCACCTCCTTTGCACATCTCTGCAATGTTGTACATATCAGAGCGTTGCCTAAAGATAGCATTATTATTTTCTATCTTTTTAATTGGGTTTTTGCTCATCAAAAGAGTCGAATGGAAAGTATGGGCCCCAAGCAGTTTAATGGTCCATTCTGAGAAGATAATGTGTTAAATTGCATAGATTATAGTGTTGGAACCCAGCTGGCCACAATCTCATTATATCTCATGTGGGTCAACAGTCCAGGTAGCAACATGTCGAAATTAATTTGAATTTTCCTCGCAAAGCATTACATGTCTCAAAAGATAAAGCACAATGACCATTTCTATTCATTTAATTTTCTTTTTGACCCATCAGCACCCGGTGCACCCCCTCAGCAAGTGACAGTGTTGACTGTAGGAAGCAATAATAGCACCTCCATCAGCGTGTCATGGGACCCTCCACCCTCTGAGCAGCAGAATGGAATCATCCAGGAATACAAGGTAGAGTCGGTGTGATTGGACAAAAACGTCCTGATACATTTGAATATATATTGTAACCTTCAAATGGATTCTCTCAATCTGTTTGTCTTTGTCAGATCTGGTGTTTGACTAATGAAACCCAGTTCCATGTCAATAAGTCTGTGGATGCAACCATCCGTTCAGTGGTTGTCGGGGGTCTGCAGGCTGGAGTGCAGTACCGCGTGGAGGTTGCTGCAAGCACCAGTGCAGGGGTGGGGGTCAAGAGTGCGCCCCAGCTCATCACCTTGGGTAATCCACTCGTACACGCACGCGTACACACAAAGTCGGGATAAAATGACCAAATAATGGGGAGACCAAGGTGTCCATCATGGTTTGGGGTCTGAGAAAATGATTTATCAATTTAGCACCCTGCAGAAAGAAGATTGCTCTTTACACTGTGGACATCTGCTGAAAAATCAATAGTGGTTCATTACATGTAGTGTTTGGTAACACTGCCAAGTACTGTTAGCCGTATCAATAATCCACTTCAATATATGGGCTGCAGTCACTAACAAAGTAGAATGATTTTTTTTTTTTTTTTTGCTGGAGCTTATCAGCCTATCAGTCCTTATAAAATAGCAAAAGGATGCTCAGACTCTATAAGCCCAGAGTCAATATTGGAGCCCAGGACAGATGCTCCTCATCTATGACTCTTGACTGATAAATAATAACAGCCTTAACAGACAGGGGAAGGGAAACACAAGCCTGTGGGCTGCGGTTTAATGACGTGTGTGTGTGTGTGTGTGTGCGTGTGTGTGTGTGGGTGCGCGTGTGTGTGCGCGCGCGTGTGTGTGCGCGCGCGTGTGTGTGTGTGTCAGTGTCAGGATTGGGGGTTCCTGCTGGAGAATGTGAATCTAATTTCACAGCACAGTAGCTGCAACATAAAATCAAACTCTGTCAGAGCTGCTCTGTC
This sequence comes from Syngnathus typhle, assembly GCF_033458585.1. Lineage (NCBI taxonomy): Eukaryota > Metazoa > Chordata > Actinopteri > Syngnathiformes > Syngnathidae > Syngnathus > Syngnathus typhle. The sequence continues at coordinate 8,523,689 of NC_083752.1, forward strand.
AATCTCGTGTCTTTTAGGCTCAACTTGATAAGTGCTCTGCTGAATTGATTAACTCTGCCTGTATATTGAATGCACTGATGCTGTTTATTTGTATTTAGTTATTTTATTTGTTTTCCAAGCCTCCAAGCTAGGGTTTTTTTTTTTTGTTACATGTAATATTTTTGTCCAGTGACACTACTGACATGCTCCACTTCCCATGAAAACGTTTTATTTGTATGTCTTCATTTTTACGTATTTTTCCATTGGGGGTCCCCAGGTGCAGAACAGAGGGATGTAATGACGGGATCGGAGGGCAACAATAGCATCTCAGATGTGGTGAAACAACCGGCCTTCATCGCGGGGTTGGGCGGAGCCTGCTGGATTGTTCTCATGGGCTTCAGTGCCTGGCTTTACTGGAGGAGAAAAAAGAGGAAAGGACTCAGCAACTATGCAGGTAAAAAAAAAATCAATTTACATGGTTCCGCATCGATACGGAATCTCAAAGCTCATTTGGTCTCTCGCCCCAATGAGACTTGATGTCATCACAGATTTGACTCCATTTGAGCTGGCTAAAAGGCAGAACGATGTGAATATATTCAACACTGGTGGAAATAGGCTGTATTTACTTTTACCCACTGTGCATTGGTGTGCATCAAATGTGCCACGCTCTATCAGTGGCGTGCTTCAGCACTGTCATACATTCATGCGAGATAAGTCATTTAACATCACCCCCCCATTATCAGACCTTTGACAGCGTTGTTTGCACATTAACATGAAGCCCATCTAGGTTTAAAGATGAAATGTATATTTTTAGTCATTTGGTGAGCATGGCCATTATCATAATTTGTATTCCAGCAGTGACTTGGTTTTCAGGTTTAAGAGGGATTTACGTAATTGAGTGATGCATCTGATCCCTTTTCTCAATCTCAGTTAAAAATATTATTGTACAACAATAAACAAATCAATGAGTAAATAAAACAAAAAAATCAGACTTAAATGGTTTGCTTCATTGAAATGAAACATGATTAATCCTGACAATACACAGACAGGCTGAAATTCCTCAATAGCTGTTCTGATTTGTGTATGAGTGGAATCTGTTTTGCCCTTTTTGATATGCATTACTCTTTTTTTATCATTGCAGTTCAATCTTTCACTTTTACCCGAGCAGGTATGCATTTACACTGTTATTTATATATTGCAATTTAGCTTCATACCAAAATGGCAGCAATATGTATGTATTCTTGGATGTGAATATCAAATTGACTTGTGTGTTTTTTTTCCCCTCTTTACTTTTAAGTCACATTCCAAAGAGACAGAGGTCTGATCAGAAATGGAAGGTGAGTTGTTTTTACTTTCTAGAATGACCTTCACTCTGTCTACCTTCTCAATAAGTACTTATTTTAATGCCTTAACACAAGTCATTTCCTGAATCCAGAATTAGAATTCGCCAATCTTTTCTTCTCAGACTAGTGTGTAATTTTCACTGATGTACTGTACATTCGATCATCAATCACCCCTTTCCTTATGAATGCTGCTAATTAATGAAGGCAGGCTGCCGTATTTCTTCATTGCTAATATGAGGGCGAGCAAAGAGGTCATGAGACGACGGGAGAGGTGATGAATGTGCTACTTAAAAAAATGTCAACCTATTTGACTTTGTGCTCCTTCATAAAAGTTTGAAAGAACAGAGTTTGAAACTCTCTGATTTATGGTTGAGGTAGCCATGAGCCAGAAATTTCCCTAACAATACATCCATCCATCCATCCATCCATTTTCTGAACCGCTTAGTCCCCACAAGGGTCGCAGGCGTGCTGGAGCCTATCCCAGCCGTCATCGGGCAGTAGGCGGGGGACACCCTGAACTGGTTGCCAGCCAATCGCAGGGCTCACAGAGACAAACAGCCACTTGCACTCACACCTAGGGACAATTTGGAGTCTCCAATCGGCCTACCAAGCATGTTGTTGGGATGTGGGAGGAAACCGGAGTGCCCGGAGAAAACCCACGTGGGCCCCGGGAGAACATGCAAATCGAACCCGCACCCTCCTAACTGTGCGGCGGACGTGCTACCCAGTGCCCCACCGAGCCGCCCCTAACAATAGATTCGTACAAAAAAAAAAAAAAGCTCTGGCAACTTCTTTAGTTGGCTGCAAGAAAACATGCTCATGACAATAAAAGGGTCTTAATCTGAATCTCAATCTTAATTAGAAATATGTGCTTGCTAAAAAAAATCTTAAATTAGGCCTCATTATGAGTGTTTCAATTTACCCAAAAGCAGGCCAATCATTTGAGCGGAAAAGGAAATAGATAAGAAAGCACAATTAATGCGACGCCAGCTAAACAATCAGATAATTCCATAGCCATGATGGACTAAAATAAACATCCCGACAGATTAACAAACACACGCACACGTTGTTACGGTAACATTGGCACGTGCTTCATGATGTATGCAAATGTGTATTTTACAATGGAAATTATTGATATAATTGTTAAACACCTTTGAGCTATCACCAAGTCAGCTGTAAACAATTCCCTTGGTTCTCGGCGAGTCAGGCCCAGTGAAAAATTCCCTGCGTGTACGAGCGCATTAAGTCAACATGCGACCAGGACGCCTGAACCATGCATATGTTTAGTTTTTTTTCCTCCCTGATTTGCTGCTCACAACTTTTATTTTCTCAAGTCAATGATTGTATACATTACCACTGTATTTCACAGCATCAAAGTCAGCGCCACATTTCCTATGCCCCCCCCCCGATGGTCCTTTTCTGTCTCTGTTGCCATGGAGACAATGCAGCCATGTAGTTGCTCTGCCAGAGGCGGTCCATGATTCTCAATTTAAAATGTAAATTTTTGTTGTGCTAAGGCTATAAAGCGGATTAAGTGTGTATTCAGGCCTGCCTGGTTTCTCCTGGGAGAGTTTTGGCTTGTGGAGTTGAAGGGGAGGCACAAGTCTGATATATAGACCTGCCATGTTATGCCCCGCATGTTTTCTGCACTCTTGTTTGTGCTTCAGGCTTTTTTGATGGGCTAAAATATATTCACTTTGGGTTCATTTTATTTTTAACACAGTAGGAAAAACATTATTAAAGTGCATGCTGATATTTATTTTATTATATAAGCCTCTAATCTTCTAAGGTCTTCCTTTCTCTGTGAATATCCGTCCCTCAGTCGTCCAGGGCTGTTGAAAGCGGGTGACCCTGGTCTACCCTGGCTGGCGGACTCGTGGCCCTCCACAAGCCTTCCAGCCAACGGAGGATTGGGAAGTCCGAAAGGCAGCAGTAACTTTGGCCGAGGAGGTAAACATGGCTGGCTGATGGGAGTTCTAGCGCGCGTTGCCCGGTCCGACAGTTTTGATGTTCGTCATTTGTTATTCACAGTGACAAGGCCTGACATTAAAACAAACACGCAGAGAAATTAAAAGTGCCTTTGAGGGCTACACTTTGCTAATGTGATTTGACAAGCCTGATATTTGGGATTCAATTTGTGTTATTACATTGACTTTTTGCCCCCGATTTCTCTCCTGCTCTGCTTTTATGAGACGGGTTTGAGACTTTAATAAGGCTTTACATGCATCCTGCGTTTGCATGTTCGTCAAGCTCAGGAGAGGTCTGGTCAGCTGCAGGGCTGAGCATCATCATGTGAGCACTCCACCGGGCTTCCTCAGCATGATGCATGTTAATTATGGTTGCAGACCATCACTTCCATTCAGATCAAATCTATTTGTGAGCTGTTTTTGTTTAACAAATGGGGAGAGCAAGAGCAGCGGGGAGCGTTAATGACCTTAAAGATTGTTAAAATCATGTCATCTAATCTGTGGATGATCCCTGTAACGCCTGGCTTCTTTGTTGTAGATGTCTTACCATCTGCAGCGGTGGAGAAGACAGGCACCATGCTGTCGGATGGGGCCATCTACAGCAGTATTGACTTCATGGGGAAAGCTGCTTACAGCAGCCCGGTGCAAGACAGCCACCCCACCCCCTATGCCACCACCCAGATACTGCAGTCCAACAGCTTCCACGAGTTGGCTGTAGACAGACCAGATCCACGCTGGAAGGCTTCTCTGCAGGCCCAGCAGGAAATAGCCAACCTGGGCTACTCGCTAACTGATAGACGCCCGGCCACCGGTACAATTTTGTGCTTTTTTTTCCATGAGTGCTTGAGAGAATTGCCCAGGAAGAAAATAGTGTGTGACGGTTATTTTTTTAGAAGTATAATTCCTGCAAGGGAGTTGGCAAACGGAGCCACAGAAGGTGCAAAATGGAAAAGAGTCTATTTATTTACATATTCACTGCAAATGAACCCTTAGGATAATGCTCTTAATTAGTCTGCCATCTTCATCAGAGTTCTACCCTGGGAGCTTATCTAGCCCAGAAATGTCAGACAATCATGACGCATTTCTTTGGGTTAACTTGATTGCCAATGAGTTATGTATAGGCTACTGTGTTCGCGTAGTTGCTAGTAGCATCATGGAGGCATTTCTGTGCGCGCTTTTGACGATTCACAATAAGCTTTGTGCTCAGCTAAATGTCACGACGACCAGAGATAAAGCAGAAGAAGCTTTACGGAAGAGGCTCGCCTCAGGTTTTGATGCCTATTTAAGAAATATCATAACATTTTGAAATCATCGTATGCCTTCAGCATACCAAAAGGTGGTTGATGAATACAAAAGGTTGGATGGAAAAATATAGACTAAAAGCCAATTCTTGGTGCATAGAAACGGGTTAACTGTCATCTGTTAGCATGGCACCAAACAAAAACACTTAAATCTTGTTACCCACCCTCAGGTGCAAAGGTAGGGAAGAAAAAGAAGGTGAAAGGTGGAACAAAGACCCCTAAATCCAACGGGACATGTTGGGCGAACATGCCCCTGCCTCCACCACCCATGCACCCTCTGCCTGGAACTGAGGTTGACCTTGACCATTACCCTCAGGAAAGCCACAGAGGAGGGTAAGATGTGTTCACATCTCATCAGTTGACTCACATGCAAACGTAAAACAACAAGTACACTTCTAAGCTCACACAGAAACAGAGGTCAGATCTCCACCACCACCACCTGTGTCCCCATCATTCCAACATAGATATTTTACGTGTTTTTTCAGCGTTCATGTTGTGTGGTATTCTAACTCTCTACCTACCAGATACGACAACAACAGTTGGGCCCCGCCTCTCTCGCTCCCTTCTTACCGTCACCAAAGTTTGGAGAATGATGTTGAGGAGGAAAGGGGACCTACTCCACCTCTAAGAGGAAGAGCCTCCTCACCGGCGACGGCAGCATCTTACAACCAGCCTTCATCGTCGTCTCTCAGCTCAGCCCACCATGAGGAAATGCAGTCGATTTTGCAAGCCCATTTGGATGAGCTGACCAGAGCTTACCAGTATGAAGTTGCCAAGCAAGCATGGTAAACAGCATTACCGGTTTGAATTTCAATTTGATAGAAGGGAAAAAGTGCATACGTATTGGACAGATGAGCATAAAACCTATCAGACGGTGGCTGATCGGACGGAGCCAATGTCGTAATCTTCCATCCATAATGCTTCTAATGGAACCTTGTAAAACAACATAATGGTGGACATGCATGCAACGGAATACGTGGGTTTAGAAAAGCTCTCTGGTCTAACGTCAGTAAATAGAGTCGATAATTAGGCATGCATTGCCTTGATGGCGGGCGGAGAACTGTCATGCAGAACAGCTGTAAAAGAGATAAAAGCCGTGTTGGTGACAGCCTTTGACCACCCAGATACCCTTTATCCACTCCATTTAGAACCCCACTGTTTGCATACCACCCACCAGCACTAAGCATGTAATCAGTTAAGTGTCTGCAGACTTTTTGGATGTGCACTCCTTCTGCATCCTGGTCTTTTTGTTGCTTTGTATGTAATCCTTGTGTTGGGTTTCTTATAAGTCCTTTTTATCTATTAGGAACATGAAGAGCAATTCAAATATGTCCAACACTACCATTCCTCCGATGGACTTTATGTCTTCAACGCTGGGCTCAGATTTGGGAGACACCCGCCTCTCCGAGGATGAAGAGGAAGACAGATACGCTATGGTGTCAAAGAATTTGTGCAGCTTTGATTACACTCCTGGACCAACTATGGATAACCTTGAGGTCTCAGGTACGTTGACACTGTGAAGGCAAACCAACAACTTAGGTTGCACGTCTAACAACCTCATTTGGATTCAGTGCTGACATGGGATTTGTTTTGTTTGGGTAGACGTGTCTGTGTGTGTGCTGATTGTGTCAGGGTCACATTAACTGGGTTGATGCAGTGCGTTAGTGTATTCGGCAGTCACATTGACAGCTTGTCACGTGGAGGATTTTGTTGTTGTGGTGGGGTGCAGGCAGAAGGCAAGGGACATGAGCACAGGTAGTCCGTTTTTCCGTGATTCTCCACCCGTCTGTCATCAGTCCGTTGTTATATTAAGACAAACCAAAACTGCGTCTGTCATCGTTATCTTTACCGTGCTTCCATCATCGGAACATTTAGAGTTTGACATGGCTTTTTTAGGAATATTACCCAGCCTGTTAATCTGTCATTGCTGTTTTAACTGTGATTCTGTCATTGCTAAATCACATTTTGTCTCCATAATTTTAGGAATAGTCAAATATTGTTCATCTTTTTCTCGAAATAAAACCTACAATCATCTTCTAAAATATGCACATTCAAATGAGGTTCCTTTCTGTCACTGTACATTAAATATTTGTTAATGTTCAATCTTGACGGGTTTCTAGAATTCCTTTGAAGTTATTTAAGGACATCAAAACCATAACACTGTATATATAGTAAGTGCAGCGCTCTGCTGAAAAGTTTGATATTTTAAAGTTATAAATAGGATTCCTTTCTGCACAGAGAGACGAGACAATGTCTCCCACAGGGATTCAAATACACCATTTTTGATGCACTTGTTTGATAGGGTAACAGGGGGACTCGTAGTGCATCTTAAATATTTGTCTTTATCGTTTAATATGTTATTGTTGGACAAAATACAGATCAGTGGGACTAAAAATAATCACATATATTAGCAATGCAAACAGTAATTATTGTTTGCTCTGCTGTCAAATTTGGTGCGAACAAAGCCACGATTGATGCGACAATTTTCATTTTTATACTTGAGCCACACTGACCTTGTTTTCAGACAACGTATAATCCTTCTTATTCAGAAAGACAAATATTCCTTTTTATTTGTAGGTAAAGGCACACAGTTGTGTCGTTCAGACAGCCCCGGTACAGCAGATTGTGGACCGCAGAACACACACAGCCTTGGTCACAAGAGGGTACAACTAACCGGCCTCAAATCACAATCAAACAAGGTTGGGACACTGCCCAGACGAAAAGACACTCATCAAGAAGGTAAGCTAAGTCTTCCTAAATTTCAGATGCATTAGACTGGAACATTACCATGTCCACGTTGTTTGCGAAATGTGTCTATCTGCTCAGCAACCCATGCACCTCAAGCGAAGGGTCTTCACAGTACCAGTTCCCGCATGAACAGTTCATGGGCCAGTGCGGCCTCGGAGCCTCCAGAGGAGTGCATGGTGACCGTTTCCACGCTAGAGCGGCAGCACATGGGTTCCTGGGGCGACACCTCAGCATCCAACAGGGCCACACTGAGTCGAGCTTCCCACAAGAAGCCTGCCGCAGAAGCGTCCCACAACGGGCATCTTCTCTCAAACAGCAAAGAGAAAAGGGATCACTGTGAGTGTCAACTATAGTAGTATTTTGTGTATTTGTGGTGCTGCGGCTGCCGTCGTATGTTGGAGCTGTCATATAAGACTACCTTATACGTATATGTATGCTGCCTATGTACGCTATATGGGCTGTTGTCTAACAGGTATGCACATAAAATTGCAGCAGACAAGATTTATTTCCATTTCAGCTTTTGCAAGTTTAATGGCCAGTTATTCCACTTTACCACATTGTGTGATAATACTGCAACCCAACCGCTTTTGAAGATGCAGTCAAAGCAATATTCCTGCTGAGATTTTATACTGCTCTCTTGCTCTTTCAGAATCTGTTGGATACATTTCCCTGCACACCTTGTTTCCAAATGCTCTGAGATTGTCTCTCTGTGAGTGACTCGCAATGCTGATTGGAAGCCAGAGAGACGACAGGATGAAGTCAAAGGAACATGCAAATGAAAATAAAGAACTGTAAATTCCATGTACAGGACAGACACCAAACTCACAATGTTCCCTTCATACCCCTATTTGAAATGAGTAAACTGTGTGGCCACCTCTGTTACGTATCTCTCACTTGGTGTACAATAATTCACACAGAGGATTGAAAAATCACAACAAAATGACAAATGAAAAAGGACTTGCATAATTTGTAAATACATTTTGTATCTATCTGTATACTTTTCTTTTGCTTTGCTATGCAAGCTACCCTAATGTCTGTCTTTTTTTTTATTTATTTATTACGTTGACTCATTTTTCATTGGCACTCAAACCATTTGCTAATCTTGATGAAGCTACTGTATTATTGTACTTTGCACAGAGCGTTTTGGTGGAAATAAGCACAAACCCATTGTTTGCAAAGCCGAAGAGAAGAATAATGACGTTGGGAATACTTACTGAAAACACCTCCTATGTCGAGCATTAAAAACAGAGCAAGAAAGGTGATAATGGGGTTTTTAATAAGCCAAGAAACGGTGTAATGTAATATTTGCTGTGAATTTTATGATGCATTAACGACTACTTGCAAAATGTTCCACTTTTATGGTAACAAAGCGACACATCACCTGTGATATCCAAAGCAAGGCAAATGGGTATTGTGTGTGTCCCTTCACGCCCTTTCCTTGAAAGTATGTTAATATAATATACAGTATATATATTTATTACTTTGGGTACTTCGATTTCAATTGCTTACAATGATAAGATAAGAGTGCAATATTCAAAACACGATGCCACTATACAGTAGATTGTAATGCTCTGTTTTAAATACCGATATTTGGCAGAACAAAATTCTGATAACCGACTAATCGGTTAACTTTTTTTACTTTGCTTTATGTCTTTGTATTTGTTTAGTTTAACAACAGAGGGAAAGGTTTTTTTTGTTTCTTTGTTTTCGGGGGTGTTTGAATCTCATATTCGTATTATGTTGTAGCTGTTAATGTGTATAAAAAAAGAACACAATCGACAAATTTTGCTGATTAAAATGTCTAATATGGGCTGATTAAATCGTGTGAATCAGTCAGATGTATGGTACAAACCCCAATCCCAATGAAGTTGGGACTTTTTAGTAAAACATACCGTATTGGCCCCAATATAACACGACCCTGATTATAAGAGGACCCCCTCTTTTTCAAGACTCAAGTTTGAAAAAAAGACTTTTTTGAACACCAAATTTAATTTTTATATAGAAAATAATTACAGTACATCTGAAACAAATGATTATAAAAATATATTCGAGAGAAAAATCATGTTATTTTGCCTCATTCAAATCATGCAAAAACTTAAAATCTTATGTTTCTTCTTCGTGACAGGGGTTTGCTTTGGGAGTTAAGTTCAGCATTCGCTTTAAATATATCTGGCGCCATCTAGCGTTGTGAATGGGTATAATGTCTAGACCCCGAATGTAAGACGATCCCCACTTGTTCAGTCTTTTTTCAATGCATAAAACACCGTCTTATATTCGGGCCAGTATGGTAATTAAAACTGGAATACAATGATTTGCAAGTTTAATGTTGAAACTGATGAACTTTATTGTTGCAAATATTCACTTTTATTTTATGCCTGCAACACATTCCATAAAATTCTGTGACAGGGGCATGTTTACCACAGTATTCCATCATCCTTTTGGAACTGAGGACGTTACTTGGTGGAGCTTTGGAAGTGGAATTGTTCCCCATTCTTGATTCAAAGCTTAAGTTGCTTAACATCCAACACTGTAGTATTTTGGTTTTGGATTGTTTATTTCTGGTAATGGGAATCTTTACCTGCCACAGACTGGTTTGCCCTCAGGAATACACAACCACACACAGTAGGGGCAATTTTCAATCCTTTGATGCAAAATAAAATGTGTACGTGAAAATGAGCAATGTTTCCTTCCATTTATTCTACTTGCCATTCAAAACTGTTGGAAATTGCTTTATTGCATACAGAAAAATACAAATTTAGTGATGTATTTGTATTTCGACAATCTGAAGCAAAACCAATGATGGTTAATCTTTATTCAAAGTAATTCAGGAGTATCTGTTTTTTTATCATATGCAGTTAGAATTATTGTGCTAGGTTGGCCTGATTTTATTGATCTATTCTTATTTCATTCCTTAAAAGCAGCTCATGAAAAATTCATCCACAAGGCTGACAAATGCAAGTGCTATAGTAGAATTTAAAATGCATCATCACACGGTCACTTTGTAAAAGGGATCACAATGAATGTGATTTTGCACAGCCTCGCCCATTACAAGCTCTGACTGCCACATTGTATAAATATAAAAAGATAACCCAAAACACGATTCTGTCTCGGCCGTCTCATGAATTTTGTTTGGCACGTATGCCATGGCTTGGTTGAAAAATCACATTGTTTCTCGTTAAACGAGAGCCAGCAGAGATATGCTTTGGTTAGCTTGAGGCTATCTGTGAAATCCTGTCTATAACAATGTCTCCAGATTGATCGACCGAGATCAGAGATTGTCTGCAGATATTGTGCAAAAAACTGGGAATTATTGGCTACACTTCACTCATGCTTTAAATCCAGGTGGGTTGGATTTTTCAGAAGTCGCGTGAAGGCACAGAGTGAGTATTTTTTTTCTCTTTTCTTGTCACAACTTGGCTGAGAAAATAAAAATGGTTAAAAACAGTTGTCAGATGTGTTATCGATGAGAACATCCAAAGACAATCATTTGATATCAATATTTTAAACTTAGAACACTTTGTGAAACCTTTTGGGTTATTTTGAAAACATTATCATGAAAGCCCATGACCATGGTGGATTTTTTTTTGTATTATTATTCCTGAATATAACAATGCTACCAAGAATAAATTATAGCCAGCTAAAAAATGTGCACAGTATATCCGTGAAGACTTTTTGTTCATTTTCATAAAACCGTGCGGATCAGCTGGACTTCATTTAAAAAGAAATAATAAAAGATTTGATTTTGTTTCATGTTGTGTGTTGTTTTCCTAATGTCTCCTCGTTTGTTTGTTTGTTTGTTTGTTTGTTTGTTTATTGTCTCCACCTGTTCTCAGCAGCTCAGAACCTCGTCTCATCCAATCAGATCCCTCTAGCCAGTCATCTCTCGATCATGTGTGCCTCATCGTCTCGACCATGTGTGCCTCGTAGTCTCGTCAATTTGTGTGTATTTAGTTCCCTGCTTTAGTTCATTTGGTTTTGGTTCCTTGTTGTATTAGTTGTAGAGGAGAATGTTTCCTTGAGTTTTTTGGTTATTTTGAAGTTGTTTTTGTTGGGTGAGGAGAATCTCTGTGAATGATAATCGAATGATATTATGTTTTGTTTTGTTTGTACTTTTTGGAGAGCCTGCTTTTCTTCAAATTTGCTCTTGCTTTCAGTGGGCCAAGAGTGGGCACAAGTAAAAATAATGACATCACATTAATGCATGTGCAGTATTTTTTTATACTGATGCTAATATGAGGATGTTTGTGGTAATCTTAGCAGCATAATTCCACAGCTACTTGGTTAAAAAATATAAATTAAATTATTATATAATTAATATAAATTTATATATATATATATATATATATATATATATATATATACTTTTAACAGCATGATGTTTCTTCCTTAGACAGCAATACTGTCCTCTTGGCATCAAACTATGCACACTCCCATTTCACAGTCAGTGACAGACAGCCTTATATCTCCTTAAACAAATTTAAATTTACTACTGCTGCTGAAAGCTCCCTCTCACCCAGCACATTGATTATCTCCGACACGTCTTAATTCCTCACCAACTGTCTGCTTGAACAGAAACTAATCTTTCTCAAACAAACCTTCCATCAAATTGAAGTCTTACATCCCAGCTCCATCACTCACCCTCTCGAAGACACATAACTCATGTGCTTCACACGCGCGTCGCCACGTTGTCTATTGTTCTCAATGTTCTTCATTTTAATCACTTTAAATTACAGTGGTCCCTTGAGAAACGAGTCACAAACATTTTCAAGATATGACCTGTCATTTGGCAGATTTTCTTTGCTCAAATGAGATCGCTTTACAATAAGCAGCAGTTTGGCAAATATTGAACAATGCAAAAGTTTCAATCTGTTCAATGTCCCTTATGGCTGAGTTCATCTGGTGGTGCAGAAGAACCATAGCTACGTAGTTGTCTCATATAGAATGCAAAGAGTTGACAGCCCCCCACCCCCACCCCTCAACATTTCTGCAGTTCCGCCACATTTGCTTTGACTTGTCAAGGCCAGCTCTTCGTCAACAGATTGCAGAGAAGCTGCTGGATAAACTTGGTATAATTTGAAAATGAAATTTGGCAGAATACACACACTCAGATGAAACACACACACACACAGTCTCTCAGAAAACAAGCACGTCTGAATAACCTCCTGTAGACAGCTGTCCTTGGTGAGAAGCAAAACAAACCTAGAGAGCAAAATAGAGGCAGACATCCACAGTATAGTGAATTTCCGTAGAAGAATATTTCAAGCAACATTTGAACATTTCCAACTGTTATAAAGTGGTTAAAGACTTGAATGATATATAAATGACAGGAATGGGTTTGCACTTAGCATGCTAAGTGGTAAAATCTCATCCCTTCTTTACTCATCACATTGCTCACTACGAGTTTCCTCATAACTCCTTTCACAAAAATGACTCAATACATATTGAGCGCCATGACACATCTGACAAAAAAATCCAATGGCATTGGTAAATCAGGTTTAATTCATAAACAGTGGGACAAAATAATTTCCAAGTAAATGTATACAATTCTCTGGAATACTACAGTGGTGCCCTAAGAAATGAACTGAACATTTTCCACAAGATTGATGCTCCCTCTTCTACTGTTTACAATTCATAAGCTTTCGATACTGTCAGCTGAAGCATAAAATAAATAAACTTAATGAGTTGAATCTTTTGCACATGACTGGTTAAGGAAGATTAGAAAAGGAGAAAACGGGTGCAGACAAGTGTGTAGCTCAAGCAATCACTGATGAGCAGTCAGGACCGACCGACCGTTGGTTGATAATTGGTTGAATGCTGTTAGAAAAGCGAAATTACCTTTATACCCCAGTTACATCCCAAATCCGATAAAATTAAAAATGTCATATAACAAGTCGACCTTTGGCCTCAGTCACATCACTGTCAAAATACAGAAATCTCAGAGAATATATTAGCGTGATTTACATTCATGTTCTTGAAAAGATAACATGCCTGTGTGTGTGTGCGTGCGTGCGTGTGTGTGTGTGCATGCGTGTGTGTGTGTGTGTTTGTGTTACATCCTTATTTAGCATCAGCAGAGAAAAAACAACAACTATGCATGTATCCATATAATTTCTTTTGGCTCTAGATTATGTAATTTTACTGACCATTGTTTGCAGACAGAAGGAAATTGTAAGCATGTGACTTTATTCTTCAAAACCTAAAATCAGAGCACAGCAAGGCAAATCACAGAGAGAGCGATCGAATGGAAATTAGAAACGATCACTGGGTTTACTTCAAATGACAGAGTACCGTTAGTTGTTCCTGTGCATTATAGGCATCTGACAAAAATAGACCTGTTAGGTTTTGTTTTGTTTACCATTCTGGAATATGTCATTCAAGGTGACTTATAGGTAGCATTGACTTTCATTTTTTCTTTCATAAATGAATATTGTGATATTGTTTAGGTGCACTTTGATATTCACTTAGTTCTGTATTACTGTCATGGAGTACAGCAATTGTATCATACTGAGGCTAACCCTTCTGATTTCCCAAGCTAATGACATTTAATCAATTTACTGGCAAACTGTTTTATGAATCCATTTAGGTCAGGATGAGTAATAAGAGAATGGAGACAGTAGATTTAATTTTAAAAAGTTTGGGACAAGGTCAAGTGAGGGGAAAAAAAGCAGGTGAATGAAAATAATTATAATAATAAAATAAAGGTCCAGGAGCAGAATATTTTAGTAATCCATCCATTAGGATAATGTGCATGCAAAAAAATACTCAAAAACAGAGATCTCACTTCTGACTGAAAGCAGCTTAAAATGTACGCAACTGGATGCACAATTGAGATCAACATTCATTTTCTTTGAATCAAGTCAAAAGATCAAATGATTTACACAATTCCACAAAATGCGTACAATTATGATCAGAAAAATAAGTGATTGTGCTTTTCTAACCCAAAGTAGAACAAACCATACAAGGACGCAAGATGTACATCACTAAGAAAACATTAACACTGTCACATAAAATTTCAATTTGAAGCACTTCTGTGGCAGTCAACAATTTACAAGCTGTCTGGAAATGACACAAGCTTTTTTTAGAATACACAAGTAACGCTCATTATGAAGAATAGTTTTGTAGACAATCACATCAGCCATAACGTGCGCATTTATCTTACATCATCGGCTGAGCCTTTTGTTCAGGTCAGCCAGAATAAAGTCCACAGACATAAACATGAACACTTTTTTTTTCAAACCAACATTGATTGAGAAATTCAATATAAAAAAAACAGCATTTATTGTGCAGTAATTTACTAGTTGTGTTTGTTGTTTTAGTTTTGCCCACACCACCGACCCCAAGTCGTTCAGTGAGGCAGCTGTCGGAGCAGCTGTTATGGTGTCATCAAAAGGCTTCTCAGCTTCTCAGGAACTAGGAAAAGAGAGAACAAAAAGTGTGTTGCTAGACAAAATGTTTAACTCAATACTAGTTGTTATTAATTTATACTCCATTTTTCTGGCACTTAGAATCCTTTATTTTCCCTCAAAAATCAGCAGCGTGCCTTATAATCAGATACTCCTTACGTTTGGATGTTGACTTATTTCTTGTACTGGTTTAAATGTGCCTTCTAACCTGGTGTGCCTTATATCCCGTGCAGGCTAAACAAGGGAAATTTCCAAAAATACACCCGTTCATTGAGACTGGACCCTTATAACTCACCTCACCTCTCTGCTAAATGTTTCTGTTATATCCTAATGTGTCTGTCTGTTTTGATTCCTGGCTTACCTCATCTACTACCGGAGACTCCATCTGTCCTCTGTGTTTGATCCTCGAGTCTTCATAAAGTATAAAGCTGGATGCATTGGGGTCATCAGGCTCATTTTCAGCTGGACCTGATGGTAAAGCGGTACGATTGTACAGAAGAATGTCCCCACATTCTGAGTCATTTTGAGAATGACTAATCCCTCGATGCGACATGCTGAAACACTTTCCATGTGGTACCTGAGTGTTGCTTGCTTTTGCCACCTTCATTTCCGCTTGGTTGAATCTTGTCAATGACCTGGCTCTCTCCCTCCTCAAATGGAGCCTCTCTGACCCGGTGAGTCCCGGTGCTGCCTCTTCGGCCTCGGGTTTCTCCAGATCCCATCCGGGGTAAGGTGGCCCCCCTTTCTCTCGAGTCGCTATGGGACATTTGACTGGGGAAATTCAGAGGCATGAACGAATCTGGAGAGGCAGAGGAGTAAAGTAGAGCACAGGCAAATTAATTAGATCACATTTCCTGTATCAATTATTTTTCCATGTTTTACCGTCATTGAAGACATCTTTGGGATGGTAGCTTGGTTGCACACACTGGTTCTGCTTAAACCTTCTGGGCCTTTTCTGCATTATTGCAGGACTCATGTTGCTGTCTGTTGACATGGGACTGCTGGGCCGCTGATGTCGCTGCCCTGAGGTGTAATTTAAAAATTTGTTTGTGTGGTGCTAAGAATTTAAACACGCAATATCATTGAGCCATACTAAATAGTTTCTGGAGCTATTTATCTTATTTTTGTAAAAAGAAATCTGACCCAAAGTATGCTTGCTTGGGCTCCATAAAGTCACCTCACCTGACTCCTCTGGGTATCTGCACATACGCACGCCTTCTGGCTGGCTGAAATCTCCATCCGTGAAAAAAGATCCTTCTGAGGTGCTGACAATGCTGGACCTGCCTGATGATAAGTTCTCCTCAGATGCAGAACCCCAGCTGTTTACCATGGACCCTGTGACCGATCTATCCAGCTCCCCTGTGCTGGAGGCTGGGGTCTGTTCCAGCCTGTGGAAAAGCAGTTTGTGCGGGGAGTTATGAGGCAACTTTTGTTTGTGCTGTTGGTTTTTGTGCAGATGGTAGTGGTTTTCGGTAAGCGTTGTCTCGTCTTCCGCGTCCTCGTCTTGTTCATCACTTTCCATGTACAGAGGGTTGGAGCTGTCAAGAGATGGCAAGAGTGATTTGTAGCTTTTAAAAGCCAGTCACTGGACATTTTCTTTTTAGTGGCAGATTTTTTTCTTTATATTGGGTATTATAAAATGCACAGGTCGTGTTCAATCTCGATGTAATATTTTATCGTTTTGTTACCTGAGATGATTGTTTCCATCATGCACACCATTGCTCATGATTCCGTGTGGATGTGTGGCAGTATGGCAACTATTAGACATGTCAGGGGGAGATGATGCTGCCCCTCTAATTGGTGGAATTGGGCAGCCTTCTGTTCTTTTCTCTGGATCATAGCTGGGGAAAAAAAACTCCTTACATGAGATGTTGATCAACAGAGTAAAAATGGAGTGTCACTCAATATGTGGGTGGATTTAGTGTAAATCAGTAAAAAAAGACTGTCTGCCCATTAGCGGTTAACATTTTTGGGTGCAAAGTGAAAACAACTTCCCTCAATGTCTCTTAGTACATCAGATTTTATTTGAATGCATCATTTTTGCACTCGTGCATCCGACGAAGAGATTTGTTAATAATGAAAATAGAAGTCCACCTCTTCTCCATGGGGAGACTGTATTCATCACCGTTCCAGGCAATAGCATGAGGAGGAGAAAGAGCATCTCCCCAGCTAACCGCAGTATGTTTTGGAGTCTTCATGGCCCGAGGTCCTTTCTTTTGGTTTTGACTTCCTGAGAAATTAGTAGAAAAGTCAAAGAGTGCACCTTTTGGCTTGATTTGTTTCAAAGCGGTATAGCCCTGAGCGTTCGTTACCTGAGGTGCTGTTGCTACCCCTGTCTGAGCTGTGATGCGAGCCTCCCATACTGTGATCTTGGTTATGGTTGTAGGGGCTGCTTTTGTGATGTACTAAGCCTTCATTTCCTTCTAGATGATCTGAACAAAGAGGAGTGTTAAAATGTGGTGTTAATTTTATTCTCTCTGTCAAATTTGATCCTACTTTACCTTTATTTCGAACGTTTTGCTCTATGATGTTGTATTGCATCTGTGTGGCCATCTCTTTTGGGAGTGGAGGAGGATTTGGTGGCTGATTCCAGCAGGGCATGTTCATCGACTCCGATGTATGAGTCTTGTTTTTAATATTGGCCTGAATAAGTTGGGTGGTAGCATAGGGGATCGGTTCATAGCCATCTGAGGAATCTCCTCCGGGACTTGCATAGCACAGGTTGGAATTGTTGAATGTCTTGATTTCATTGAGCTTGTTGCTGAAGTTGACATCCGTATAAAAAGTAGTCTCTGAGCCAAGCTGTCCCCCGTGTGTGTTGTCTGGGTGCTTTCCATAGTTGGCGATGCAATCGGCTAAAGAGGACATATAACAGCAGCAATAATAGAAATGAAAACACAGTTGTTCCCAGTTGTTATGATTGATGACACAAAGCACGTCAGAGACCCGACACTCACTAACCTGGTCGGCTGTATGTTGTCATGTTACTGTCACTGGTGCCGTTACCGTTATTGCAGCAGTTGATGCTGCAGTCCTTATGATTGGCGCATGCATTCGGCCAATTATCCGGCAGCCACAACTGGTTCAGAGGTTCACCCATGCCGAGAAGGCCGGGCCTGCAACCCAGAGGGGCCATCACTCAAAACCTCCTGCTTTCATATCTTTAACGAGCATGACTTTTACAATGGGTAGACAACACCTCCTAGCGTTTCAACAATGCAGCTGCAATACAATTCCAAAAAGACTCAAAATACTACTTGCCTGCCAGCGCTGCACACAGATTCTCCTCTTTGATATGCAACTGAAAAATAAGGTGGAAAACATTTATTGTTGATGAGCTGTCACAAACAGGAAGTGCCAGAGGCAAAGAAGAAATACGGCAGACAAGAAAAGTCAGGAGTTTATGCCAACTTTTTTTAGGGCATGAAGTCTGACTTGGTCGCATTGGAGGGAAAAAATAAACAAATTCTTTAAACAAAATGTCTTAATGTCACAATTGATCAAGTGATACAATTGTATTGTTTTTACCTGTTGGTGTGAAGGTGAACGATGGCACTGAAGAGAAAGAAAAGAAGTTAATTAATTAACATGGTAAGCAGCAACAATAGCTACTCATCCCTTCATTTATCTGATGCTGTGTGCCCACCATATTGATGATGAGCTCTAAGTCAAAGATTTAAAAAGCACGCAATCAATCATCAGTATCTATCTTAGGCATGTGAAAAGGTTAATCAGAGACTTGAGGGATAAGGGAAATTTAACACTGGAATTGCACTGAAGGTAATGGCAGGTTGACAGGTCTGTGTGTCCAAACACAGCAGTGAGAAAATGACGTTCGAGCATCGAAAGGTCAGCCTTCAAACGTCTGTGTTGCGTGCATGCGGCAGGTCTTAATTGTGTCTGAAGACTCAGTGCCAAAAGACAGATTAGAAAACATTATCCCCTCCTCTTTGACTCACTAATCACCAATTTGAAACGTGTTTCAATGTCATTAATAAAAATAGATATCGTGTTTAAACATAAGTCACCTCTAAAGGATGATTATTAGGCCAATTTCGTAGATCTCGCTTTCTGAAGCCTTGTATGTTCTATGTGGGTGTTAGTTTTTTACTAATTATAGACCAATCTTAAATATTGATAAGGCCTTACTCTCTGATGATGCAACATTATTTGTTGAACGGTTCTTGTCTCCTGATAGGTGATTATTATGGAGATACGTGATATGCACATTTATTTATATAAATGTATCATCGACATAAAGATCACAGACCCTTGCGGATGCCGGTGTACGTGCTGCTGAGGCCACTTCTCTTCTTGCGGTGACGGTACAGCCAGACACTGAAAATCATAAGAACGAACCAGCAGGTGGCGCCAATGCCTGCAATAAATGCTGGTTGCTTCACCACGTCTGAAATGTGTGACAATGTGTCCTTTTCGTCACTCAGATCCATCATCTGACCAGCAGAGTCTAGGAAACAAAAATACATTACACATGGGTCAAAATCTAGTAATGATGCTTCAGGTTGATGGTTATACAACACGGTGACTATTCTTTAGCAGTTTTGAGGTTACTCTCGCTTCCTCCAGGTACACCTTACTTTTTTTTACTTTACTACCAAAACAAATCTCCTGTAAACCTACTTTATAATATGTTCCACACTGCCATACAAGTGTAATGGCTCGGAGCCAAATACTATTTACAATTCAGGACTCTTACCAAACTGAAAGAACATGACCTTGCTCTTGACCCCAGGTCCGGCACCATTGCTTGCCGCGACCTCTACACTGTAGCGAATCCCCGGTGCCAAACCGGGAACCAGTACAGAGAAGGTGTAGCTGTCAACAGATTGGTTCACGTGATAGCGACTCTCATTACCCAGGCACCAGATCTGTCAAAAAAAAAGACACGGTGAGAAAGAGAAGATAACAGTGATTGCCTCAGGGACATCAGTGGTACCTCAAAGACACAGTTTAGACTTTAAATTGAATACACATGACTGTAAGCGTGACTTGAGGGGAGCAAAGGACAGATATTCTTTTCATACCTTGTACTCCTGAATGACTTGTGCCTCCTCGGGGACTGGAGGTGCTTTCCATGATACGAGGATTGCAGTACCATTGGTATCGCTCTTTGTTACAGTAACATCCTGAGGTGCTCGTCTTGGTGCTACAAAAGAACAAATGTAGATATGTAAACACTAACCTGGCGAGGATACTGATAACAAAAATACACACCTATAATAATGAGTAAAACTAAAAATGAGCAATTCACCTTCTTCCAACGTTCTGATCACCTTCACCTCACTGTCGGCTCCCTGGAATTCATCAAAAAAGGGCCGCACTTTGAACTCATAGATGGCGCCTTTCTTGAGCTGACCGATCAACACTCCGTCCTTATGTGGGGCACGTACATCCAGGACAGTCCACTGGCCCTCAGGTTGACCGTGCTCAGCTGAGGGCCTGTACAACAGCTTGTAGCCTTGAATGTACACAGAGTGCTGCTCAACCTGGTGCAGAAAAAAACCCCATCAATGTCAATTTCACGCCACAACAGAGACTCTATATAAGGATCTCAGTCTATATTGAATACAATTAAAATGAAGCTTTCCTCCCATTTTATTTTTCATTCTGGAGAAGCCAATTAACCCTGAATGATGCTCACAAACGTAACCATGGCAACTGAAGCAGCGCAACACTCAACTGCCCAACGACGATCCGTAAAAACTTGTAAACATTATGCTTAGTTCTCACAACAAAGGCTGTGTCAAAGTTACTTCAGTCCACTTACCATCCAGTTCACCCGGACCGCAGAGGACGACACAACCGTGGGAGTGTTTAGGTGGATCACCACATCCCCCAACTCCCTCTGGATGTGACTTGGGTCTGTTCCCTCAGCTGTATAAGTGTTGTCTTTTCGTCACAAAAAGAGACAAAAACACTGCGGTTATGTTCAAATGGGAACTAAAATGTATATTCCGAGAATGTTCCCACTGACCGAGCGTCCGGATTGAATCTGAAATGGTACTGGGGTCGCTGAGGCCGTAAGCGTTGACAGCTCTGATCATAAAAAGGTAAACGGTGCCAGGTTTCAGGTTCTTCAGGACAAAAGTCTGCATCTGGACATGCTCGGCTAAGGTCACCCATCTGCTGCCTAAAGTATGACTGCAGAAGAAATGAAAACATAATATATATATTCAATGTTTTATAGATAATGTGTGGGAAATGTATTGTGAGGTGATACCGAAGATATTTTCGAGACATCTCACCTGAATGCTTCTATTAGGTAAGATGTAGGCGTTGCACCACCATTGGTGCTGGCTTTCCATGAAAGAGTGACAGAAGTGGGGCTAACGTCAGTAATCTCTGGTTTTGTTGGGGCACCAGGCAGCATGGCGGGGCCTGAAGGTCCATTGGTCTGGACAATGACTCCAAACTCTGACATGTACAAAAATATACATTCCGTTGCTAACAAACTGGGTGAATCTGAGTTTTGCCGTATTTGTTTGTGACAAGGATATAGTATTGTGTTAAAATCCTTCATCTCACTGCTCCGAAATGGCGCAATATTAAAAAATCTTTTGGTTTATAATCTTAAACCAGGGGTGGGCAAACTTTTTGACTCGCGGGCCGAACTGGGTTCTAAATTTGGACCGGAGGGCCGAACCAGGAGCAGATGGACGTAGGCTTTGTGTGAAGTCATATAAGCGACCTGCAAAGGTCATTGCATAAAAGATTTTGGCCTTTAGTAGGTAGTAAAGCATGGATATTCCAAACAAGTTTTTTGAAAACAAATGCATTTATTAACAGCATTAAATAATAATAATAATAATAATAATTCACTAAAAAACTGCTATCAGTGATTCTCATAAAATACGACACTGTTATTATGAATAACAGTCTCCATCACTTCAGTGCCTGCAGGTCAGATTAATGAAAGATGTTTATCTTATGAGATCACATCAAACGGCAAACATTCTGACCAAATATTCTTGAATTCTTGCAGAATCGGTGAAAGCATACATCCAAATAAAGTAATCAAAACAGCAACACGGTGAGGGGTATCTGAAAATCAGAGCAGAGTTTTACCTCGCAAACACCTGGTAACAGAGGTGAGGAAACGGGAAACACCTCCTTAAAGTAAGCCTTAAGAACTTTACAGGTTAAGATTAGTCGCAAATAGGTGGTGCATCAATGTCCTTGAGCATCCTGCATTGTTTGAAAATGAGAATGGTCGCTAGTTTCAATCCCTGCTATGTGTACAAATCATATTCAAAATGCATTTTTTTTTACAATAAACTTGAGAGCCTCCCGTTCATTTTCAGTGGGAACAGTGTTGTTGGTCTCCCTTTTTTGCTAGTGCGTCATAGTCTGGAGTAAAATTTGTTGTGGAAATTCTTAGGAGAGATGCGAGGTGTTGGTCCGTTTACCTCGATCTGTGACGGGTTGATATTGACGTTCATGTGGCTGAACGTCACGTCGCGTACGTCGGGCCAAATTGGCCACTCTCTTTTAAACGCTCGGCACTGTGTCCACCTTGCGTTTCCTTGGGCGACTCATTTTAATGGAAAGATTCCAGGGGAAGGTTTGTGGGTGGCTTTAGCGCAAAACTGCATCCGAAAGCTCAGCGCGCGAATTACAAGAATGCTGTCGTCGAAGCCCACGCTCTAAATTCGGGACTGATACGAATAGAGCGAGAGTGCGCCATGTCCGTACTACTGAGTACGTACACGCACTTGTGAGTGTACACCGAGCTTTCTGACACGGCTTCCGGTAGTAAATGCGCAGGCGAGCGCTTCGCCATCTACTGGGGAAACGCAGTCATTGCAGGCAAAATGACCAAAAAAAAAAAGTTTAATAATACAATTTGTTCAGGGTTGGCGGGCCGGATTAAACGGTCCCGTGGGCCGGATGTGGCCCGCGGGCCGTAGTTTGCCCACCCCTGTCTTAAACTGTTTTTTCTTTTTCTAATCCCGTCATACACCCTTAAGCAACATTTACATACCCTCTACTTGTAAATATGCTGTCCAGGAGGCCTCTCCATTGGGACTAGAAGCCACACAAGTATAGAAGCCGGTATCTCCAAGCTGAGGAATTAAATAAAAAATGTTTGCCACGGATAAGTGATCATTATCAAATCAAATAATTGTGCCCCACTGTACCTTTGTGTAGCGAATCTCAAGTGAGCCGCTTTCTGCTATGGACAAACGTGTGTCCAGTGGTGACAGCACGGCACCGTCCTTCTTCCAGTGTACCGACGGAGGTGGCATGCCAGCTGTATGGCAACTCAACACTGCTGTGCTGTCCACAGGAACCGTCTGATTGACCGGGCCCTGTCTAATTACAGGGGGAGGTAATTCTGAGCCAGCTATAGGAAAGAGGAGAAAGCAAGGACATGGATGAAAATACACTTACCCATTGATCCCTAACACAATAAATATTGAGGTATTACACAGGTATTATTACACGCAACTGAAACGCCAAACAGGCATTTTAGTTTTTTTGCACAAGTATATTAACCATTAAAAAAACACACACACAACTGGTCGATTAATCCTTTTATTGTCCAACTGATTCAATTCTGTGGATAATATAGCTACGCAACAATAGGAATTTAAAAACTTCGAACTGATGTCCGAGCCATTCTGAGAGTGAAAACGCTGCCTCAAATTGAAAAAAAACGATAAGAGATAGAAGATATTTAGAGGAAAGTTGCTAAAGCGAGAGAACAATAGAAGGATGTGCAGCCAGTGGAGGAAAAAGAAATCAACTTCTCCCCTCCAGCAGAGCAACTAATCATTCGTTCGGCAGTAGGTAGTGATGGAGGTGGCTTCGAGCGCAGCCTTACTAAGATAACACAGCCCTCCCTCTTCACTTCCCATCTTCCATTTTAAAGCCCGGTGAAATGGGACAGGGCTTCTAAATAAATAAGACTAACCAAAAAAAGTTGATGGAAACATGCCTTTAAAACCGCCAGAGGTATTACCAGCTGGTTATTTCCATACAAATGTGGTCCTCCAAATGGGGATGAAAGAGATGTAGCGGGATGGAGAGAGAGAGAAAGAGTAAAGTGCTAATAGATCACAGCAAAATGGGGGGAAAAAAACGCCCTGTGTTTCTTGATTCGTATTACCTCAACCAGCTTTCATAGTGTAGATGGCTAATTTTCTTTTTAAAGCCATTGCTTCGGTGCTGACGAGTGAAAGCTGCAGTCTACCTACAAACTAGCCAGTAAACCCTTGGGCAGTTTATTTCATTAATTTTGAATATATACTGACAAAGAGACATGCACATGTGAGCACGTGAGTCATTGAACAATGTTTAACCCTTTGATGCTGAATGCAAATCGGTAATGCGGCAGCCGTGTGTATGTATTGTGATGGCTAAAATAGAATTATGGAGGTCAAAAGACCGTCACTCACAATTTGTGACCTCCAACAGTGCTTTGGTAATAACGCTGCCAGCAATATTGAGAGCCTGACAGCTGTACAGGCCGCCATCAGATTGTTGAACATCGGTGATGGTCAAACTGCCCATCTGGGAGACTGACACACGGCTGAAGGGCTGCGGTGCCGAGAACAAAAGACTCTGCAGGGAGAGTTCGAACAAACTCATGAGTTCATTTCAATCATCTTCTTTTGTGAAGAGACAGAAAGGCTGAAGGTCATTCTTACCTCACTGCCCTCCCTCTGCCAGAAGATAGCGGGCTGCGGGTTACCCGTGGCCTCACACTGGAAGGTGACAGTCCTTCCTATTGCCGCCACCTGGTTTCTGGGGCGTAAGGCAAATGCTGGTCTCACTGCGGAGGACAAAGAGTCGGAATGACGACAAACAGCTTAAAAGACTATTTTCAAAAACGTGTGTGCAATATAAATTCTCAACCTTCCTCTGAACAGAGTTACACCGCAAAAGAGTATATAAGCATGGACATACTGTTGCTGGCTGATGGTGGGTGAAGGATGGATGACAAACTTACCGGAGTTGACTATAAGGGGGAGAAAACACAGAAAATAACAATGTGATGAGTAATGGAGGCAGATGTAGTTCTAATCCTAGTCATGCAAGAGCTGTCACTTTGTTAAATGAGGAAGCACAATGGAATTAGAAAAATAGGTCACTGAAATGAAATAAAATGTAAAAATGTATTTGGCTAAGAAGGTTTGGTGGCTGTAGCCATTGCATAACATTCACTTTTTTGTTTTGTTTACATTTTGTGTTATAGTTTTAATCTCGTGAAGCACATTGTATAGGAAATAAAATTGCCTTGTTTTGCATAGACTTTTTTTTAAATTACAGTCAAAATGTATTCAATTACAGTAGTAAATGGTTAGCTCATGCACATTTGTAACCCTAGAAGACAGGATTAGTTCTCTTCTCTGGCTTATAAATAGTTGTCATAAATGTCAAGGATTTGGATTTAAAAAAAAAGCCTTTTTGAGCTGCAGCAAGAGAATGTGTCAAGGGCATTAAATATTAAGGCGGACTGACCGTGAACAGTAAGCATAGCAGATGTTTCAGACTTGCCAACCATGTTCTCCACCACACATGTATAGGAACCCTCATCTGAAGAGGTCACTTGGCGAACAATCAAAGTGTGGTCTTCTAGGATTTCATATCTAAAAGAATGGAGGGAGGGGGGAGAGGTATTACTTGATGGAAGGGAGAGGTTGAACCATTGTGTTGTCGTGTTTAAAAAAAAAAAAAAAGTGGGTGTAATTTACCTGCCCTTAGGTAGCTCAGAATCATCTTTCCTCCAGCGGACCGTCGGAACAGGATCACCTTGAGCCGCACAGTGGAATTCCACACTCCCGTCTGCCAGCACCACTGCACTGCTGGGCCGCTTGAGGAACGTTGGACGCTCTAGTGGCCAAATACTTCAATTCAATCTCAGAATTCTTGACATCATTCCTCTTCCACATCAAAATCATCTTTCACTATAGACGTTCCTTTTTACACAACAGAGTAGAATCTTCATATTAGGCCAAATGTATTTTTAAAGATCCTCGTAATGATTACTTGCATGTCTACTTCAAAGGTCATTAGTGGTGTATTACGTTTGGAGTATTTTCACCTTTGGAGTGCATTCTGCAAGATTATTCCCACAGCCTTGAATAGCTTTATACGGCTTTAGACGGTAGATTCCACACCCCAACCAAGGTCATCTCGCTGGGATACTGATAAGAGCTCAATTCCAATGGGAGATGTTTAGAAAAAGGGGTGGGAGGGATTGAGAATTAAGGCTGAAGGCTAAACTTTGGTTGTGGAAGGGAGTAAGATGCTCTTCAGGATTTTAACATCTTTAGTATTTTTAACACATTGACCGAAAGGATATTTGGACAAAGTGATGCATTCTAACATTCAGGGAAAAAGAATTGCAAAGGTGCTGATGTTACCAAGCACAGTGAGTTCGGCGATTTCACTCTCACGCTCCCCAACCATGTTGGTTCCAACACAAATGTATTTTCCTGCGTCGCTCTTCCTGCTGTTGGTGATCATCAGCTTGCCACTGCGGATCTAAACGTAAAAGCACACAGAATATTTACACAGCTGTATTTGCACAAGCCCCTAGCAGAACTCTCTGCGCATCATTTGTTAGTCACAAAGTGTGCGTGATTTGGCCATAACTGCGGAACTTTGTATTAAAACGTACTACACATGTTTAAATGTGAATAATTACTTCTTGCTGTACCTTTTGTTCATGTAACCATACCTTATGAGTAGCTTATAGTGTAATAATATATCTGTGTACATCTGTATGCATCACAGAAGGTACACTGCCTTGAGTCTTTACCAAAGGTCAACCGATATAGTTACATAATTCATAACCGAGAACAAAGACCCTCCGCTTCTTTGTCGAGAGCCCCCTCTGATCTCCTGTCTGCTTACTTTGCCTTTAACAAACTTTTTAACTTTACTATTCTCATATCAGCAAACACACATCACGGTGTTTGCATTTTTTTATATTATCCACTCTGCAACCCCGCAGGGCGCAAAAGCTGTCTTTATCTGAATGGAAGCCTTTGCGCAAATAGTCTTTCACTTCCCACTGTTGTAGATAATGCTTGTAGCACAACACAGCAGCAACCGACTACAATAAGGAAGCAAACACACAAGGCCGAAACAAAATGACGACAACCTTCTTTACAAAAATAAGCACTTGGCTTTTATAATAAAGCTTTTTTAATTCAAGGACTTCTATTAATACTTAGCAGAGGTCAAGAAGTCAAAGGTCAAGGCTGCCCGCTGTGTCGCGCTAGCTAAGGAAGCCGGGGTATTCAGCGTCACGCTGAATAGCACCTGATGGCCACTCAATAGCATATGGATAGAAACCCTCATTAAATTGATGCTGCGGGGAGATATTCAACATATACCAGAACGAGCCCCTCACCCACAAAAATGATCTGTCGATAAAGCAGCTCTAGCATTTGAAAAGTAAAAAAACTGTGGTTTGTAAGCATTACGCGCATCTCTTGTAATTCAGTACATTGTACAGATTCAGTTAATCCTTCCAGTATTCAGTGGCTTCGTCAGAGATTTGCGCTATTGGAAAAATAAATAAATGAAATATTATGCAGGTATTTGTGGGAATTAGGTTTGCTGAGTCTACAACATTAAGATACATAAACCCATTTTAAAATTAGCAGCAGTACAATGACATCAGCGAACTATCCCTTAAAGGCTGTTAAAAACATCTTCCACTAACATTTGTGGTGTGTTGTACCGATGCACTTTTAGCAACTGATTAAAGAGTTAGCTTATTTTTTTTCTCCCGGAGTGACCACTTCCTATTTTAGCTGCAATTTCAGTGGCAAGAAAATTGGTTTGTTGAGCCTTCATGTGCAACCCCAAAACCTCAACTTTCAGTCCTGTTCTGCATAAATAAGGTCTGTTGAGATACACGCACTCCGTGATAGCTTAATGGTGCGTGTTCAGCAGCTTATTGCAAAGTGCATAGTTGAAACGCAACTTTAATGAAAAACGCTAAATCGCTGTTGTGTGTAAGAGAACTTTGTGAATACAAAAACATCTTTTAAATGCACATGGACAATGGCGAAGCCAGGATTTTTTTTTTCTTGGGGCGGGGGGTAGGGTGACCAAGGAGATCTCGGGGTCTCCAAAATAATTTTTTTACAAACCTCCAAAGATTCTTCAGAAAATGCTGATAAGATTTCATTATGATTGGAATATAGGAAAAAAAATCCCTAAAGTGAATTATCTGTCCTGGCACCTGAGGGGGGGAGGCTCCTCCACGCATAACTCTGGAAGGGCCAGTGCCACCAGTGCACATTAGGGGTGTAACGATTCATCGATACACATCGATTAATCGATATAATGCTCTACGATTTATTGACATCGATGCTAAACGTAAACATCGATTTATATCGCCGTGTTTGACCTCGGACATTAGACGCGACTTTATTTTGAAATCCAGTTCATTGTTGCTTGCTTCCTCTTTCCGGGAGCAGTGCGCGGCGTGTTGTGTTGTGTTGTGAGCAGAGCAGAGCAGAGCAGGCACGTGAAAGGGGAGCCGACAACTACGCGGCTCCTGGGCTGATGCTATGGCTAGTGTCCAAGAAGACGGGGAAATTCGCTCCCCTTTGGGCTTAAAGTCATTCGTTTGGAAGCACTTTGTAATTTCCTAAATAAAGAGTTTGCAGTACCTTGCTGATTTTGCGTATGAATTGTTATAAATCAGGATATTGTTCTATATCGATCGTAGAGCACTATATCGTGATGTATCGTGAATGAATCACAGCAGGCTTAAAGATATCGGCAAATATCGTATCGTGATTCTTTGTATCGATATGATATCGTATCGCGACAAAACCCGCGATTTACACCCCTAGTGCACATACATCACAAAGGAAACAAGGTGGCACTTTTGATCTACTTCTATTTTCTTTGAAAAGTAAATTGTCTTTTAGGTGAACTTTTGTGGCAAAGTCATATTTCCATAGTTGGGAGGACAAAGACAGGCGTGCAAGGAGTACAAAGCAAAAGAAGCCTTTGTATTTGTCTCACAGGAGCCTCTGCATGGTTCTGATCCCTGCCTCTCCTTAAATCACAGCTTGCTGCTGTGTCCATCACAACCCCCGAGAGACACTCTACCTGTCACTGTGCACTAACTGAACTTTCAAACATGCAACACATCAACGCAAAACTCCTTGCCAACATTTATTAAAGACATGCAAGTTTGACGTCATGGCTTGTAGTGCACAGCGCATGACGTAATGGCCAGAGGCGTAGCCAAGGACTCCCTGCGCCCCGGTTGAAAAAAAATCAAGCTTTTTCGATTCTTCATTTTCGTGCCGTTTTTTTCTTTCGGTCTTGCGCGAATGTGCTTGCGCTATTCTATGTGCGCAATGTTATCCATTCACCGTTTGCCTCCCGGACCCGGATGTTGTTTTAGCGATCAGCGAACGGCGTTGGTGATGTTTGATTTTTTTTCCTGTAGGCGTGCGCCCCTACTGGAAAAATTCCTGGCTACGCCTCTGGTAATGCCGTAAAGTGCATCAAATGCAAAGTCGACGTATCTTACTGTAATTCGTTCCTCTCTGTCGTCTATGTTCAATCCATTTTTCCTCCACGAGATAGTGGGCTCGGGATGTCCACGGGGTGGCTGGCACTCCAGCACTGCGGGCTCGCCCACTGCAACCATGACATCGACTGGGTTCTGTCTGAAGTCATCACGTAGAACTGAAACAGAAAACATCAAAGGTGTATATGCATATCAGTCACAGGTATTATTATTGACTTGGTTGCTTTAATAGCAGGTTGCCAACTTGCAACCTGACATGTTAATTAAAGTATTGTGAAATAATAACAGATGAAGAACTATAATCCTACTGTGTATGTCAGAAGGTTCCATACTGACCAATATCAACTCGTGAGCTTGAGACAGTTCTGTTACTGGCAGTGGTAAGCCAACATTATCACATTTCAACAGCAAAGAGGCTGCACACAGAAAATGCGCTCGCCGCCAAAAGTTGAACTGAAGACAAAGGAAACTTGTGTCTATCCAAAGTTGTCCAAACAATGACTATAATTTGCGGTAGTCATTGGCAGCTCATTCTCAAGCTCAATGTACAACACGTGTCAAAAATCATACCAAAATAAAGTTGGCTAAAAATACCGCACTGGTTGAAGATTTGCTGATTTGTGCAGGATGAATTTGAACGTGAAGGAATCCTAAAGCAAAAAGCCAAACTTACTGAAGTGATTCTTGATAGTGACGAGTTGAAGAATGTATTTGAATGCAGGCGCCTAGGCTTGAGTGACTGCTCTAAAGCATGCCCGGTCTTAAATTACATGGGGGGGGGGGGGGTTAAGAACCTGAACATGCCAAGGGAGTTAAGCCAACATAGTCAGCAGACCAGCAGTTGAGTTCTCTTAGAAAAGACAGGAAACAATAAGGAAAAAGGCATAATCACTCCCAGATGGAGGCAAACACGTTCATCCGTGGATTTGTACATGACACTAGGTTAGTTAGACCGAGATGCCGGATGAAACGCTGTCAATATGGGAGAACAAATTGGGATGGCCTCGTAATTGGAGCTACTTTGACCCCTGTATCTTTCGGGGTTGAATTCTGCTGCTGTGATGCTCTGGGCAGGCTTCTGACGGGCTCACTAGTACAGTTGACTGAGCGCTTATGGGAAACAGCTGTCCGAACAGCCCTTTTTCCATCTCCGCCAATAACATTGTGTCACATGACAAAAGGCATTCCTCCTGGGATGCAAAAACATGGTTGAGATTACTTCAGACAGGAAGAAAGTGAGACTATTGCAATCGTGGGTACAGCAGTGTGCATCTTTGTACATGCTTGTTGATTGATCAAGTGATACCATGTATATTCTAGGGATGATGGGAATTAGGTTACACATCTTCTCTGATGTGTCGTCGTTTGTAGGACTGCTCCCGCAAATCTCAAAATGTATTTGTTTGTAGTCAAGTAAAGGGAGCTGCGTTACTAAATCTGGCCCTCCTTGCAAAAAGTTTGGACATCCCTTATACATATACGTATAGGTGTACGTATATGTATAAGTGTATGTATATATAGTATACATGTATGTACGTATATGTATACATATATGTATATGTATATGTACAAACTACTATATTTGCACCTTTCCCGTTGACAAATAGAAACATTAAAGGCAGTGAAAAAGAAAAATAATCTTAGACAATTATATTGGCACTGCCCTCTCCTGAAATGTTCGGACCACTCCTGGTCGGATGATTGACTTTTCAGTATTTTACTTTTTTTTTCAGGAACATCTTCCCACATTTACCCCCAATCCCTCATAGGTATCATATAATGAATGTGTCTCAGCATTTTCTGAAGAATTTATATGCCCACCCCAAGGAAAAAATTCCAAGCTCCGCAAGTGTTTATATGATTCTCTTCATACAAGAGACAAATGCAAACAATGGATTCATTACTTACTTGATACACACTGTACGTTTTATGTTTCCATGTTGTAGACAAAATGTGGGTATGCTGACAAAGTACACGAATAACAATACAACAAATTATCCCGAGCTCAAAAACATGTTTCAATATGCTTTGAAAGCAGAATTGCAGAAACCCACTTTTGACTTTCCATCAATGTTTTGTTATTCTTTAGCAATCTATCGCCACACCTCCCGAAGCCAACCCAATGTGCCTGTTTAGTTGGAGCTTTGCACCTCTCACTCTGTGGATCTGATCTCCTCCAGATGAGAATCTCATGGCCCACTTCAAAGCAATAGCCCTTGGCCTCGCTTCCCTGACTTGTTAGTCCTCTGGAGCTTGAGCCTACTGCAGCAGAGCGCCAATAATCCTCTCGGCAGAATCCAACTGGCGGAACACAATCTAGCCCACAGACGGTGACGGACAGTGTACACATAGGAACCTTGTCACCTGACATCACCGCATGAGGTTATCAGCTTTTGAAATTGAGCCAAAATAACTCTGCTAATTGCTCTTGAGCCCTGCATTCAGAAACTCGGTTTCCTTAAAATAAACCAAGTACTTTTCAAAAGACTGTGATCATGAAAACACAATGCAATAAATATCACAAGTCTCTGGACAATGAAATCGCTAAGTGTTTCTAACCAAACAACAGAGAGGGTCGTACTGCTGGCCATATTTTGCCCACTCGTTTTCAGGTATATTGTAATCAATCTGCACGTGTTTAACAATAAGATTTTCAAATAATTAATATAATTAATATAATATTTGCTTCTCTACAACAAATGGCTAACTACTGGTTTATCATCAAACCTGAAGATTATACCTTACAAGACATTTCCAATGTCTTAGAAAAACATGACAGTTCAAATTTCATGAACCCACTTTCAGTAGAACATTCCATAGGAGTGAATGTCAATTATCCAAAGACAATAAATATCTGAAGCAATGGAAGCTTCCAACTTTAAACAGGTAGTTATCACGCAATCCCAGCAGATAAAACCCTTGAATTTATTCTGACAATCTATCTCATGACCTCCTTCTACCCTCATTTCTGCATCTGAGACCCCCCACTTGCACCTCAACCAGCTCCTTCTCTTCTCCCCTGCCTCATTTCTGCGGCAAAGCCGTCTGGAGGGACAAAAAGCTGCAGGAGAAACAGCTGCTCCACAAACAATTGAATATGTGCAGTCCATGTATACTGTAGGTGGTCAGACAGGCTTTAGGCACGCACACACGCACGCACACACACGCACACACACACACACACACACACACACACACACACACACACACACACACACACACACACATGGCCGCTGGGAGGTGTAGCTCCTTTGCAAGCATAAACCAAAGCAAATAACAGATTATCAGCAGCAACCAAGCAAATCCAATAAAAAAGCAAAGATCCCGCACATAAAAAGAGGATACAGCCGTCGTGCAGTCTCATAACGATGGCACATGAGATTTGTAAAATACACACAGGTTTCCTGAACACAGCGCCTGGAACTTATGAAGGAAACAGAGTTCCTTGCCGGGCCTCCCCAAGCTCCACTATTTGAATATCATTTTTCAACGAAATGATATTTAAGACTCCTGAGGCAAAGCAAGGTTTTTTGCATGGATAACCGTGAATCTTTCAAACATTTGGCAAGTCAATTCATTCCATAGTGAAATGTCTGAAAGAGCTTTGGTATTTCTTAGGTAGATTACCTCAGTAGTTTTACCTCTTTGTCATACTTTTAGTTCTGGGAATTTATAATGTCAACTTAATTGTTATCTTTATCATGATTATGTATTATTACCTCTGGCAGAAGGCTTGTTTTCATGACGGTGATTGCGTTTTGGATGCTTGTATCCGATTGGTTGGTTCTGATATAGTATAGCTTTTCCGTGTTGGATTAGTTAGGATCAGTTGCTATTACGCTTTATCCTGGTTCCATTCAGATCACACTTTTAATTGCAACTGTAATCTGTAAAAATTGATCAGCTCAGGATTTGATGGAAATTTAACTTTATGTGCATCTTATTCTTAAACCTTTGTAGTCCAAACACATTTCTCTCGGAGTAGGAGACACAAGAATAAAAATAAAAAAAATAAAAAAAGAATTCTAGACGTAGAGGTATACCTAACTGAGAAATCGGGTCACGGGAACTATAGAGACGTCACCGTACGTGTGAGTGTAGTTTGTGTGTGTGGAAGGGGGGCGGGGGGTGTACATGACAGCAAATCTTGTTTAGATCCTGTATGTACAAAACATAGCACTGGAAAATAAGCCGACGTTACTAAGCAGCTAACAAGGTTGCACAACAGTAGTTGTAAGAATC
This sequence comes from Syngnathus typhle, assembly GCF_033458585.1. Classification (NCBI taxonomy): domain Eukaryota; kingdom Metazoa; phylum Chordata; class Actinopteri; order Syngnathiformes; family Syngnathidae; genus Syngnathus; species Syngnathus typhle. The sequence continues at coordinate 8,557,208 of NC_083752.1, forward strand.
CTATACTGCCAGAAGGAAAGCAGGCTAGACAAAGTGAGAGGCTGACAATGTAGAAAAGGGTAGATGCAGCCAGATGGAGATATGAAGCATATCAGGAGAATTAGTCAAGTGGCAGAAAAACTGGGCGAATCAGAAGTTGAAGAGCTTGCATCGATTTAGATATCGTACATGACTGCTAAGTATACACATTTTTTGTCTAATGACCATCCCCCCCCAAAAAAAATTGTTATATACCAGGGGTGGCCAACCGGTCAGAGACTAAGAGCCACGTTTTTTTACTGTGCACCGCAAAGAGCCACATTTTTCGTCTTTTATCGATCGTCCTTTGTCAACAATGCCGTGTGCCGCGCCTCAGTTCAAATTATTCCACAGGCCCATAAAACGACATATAAACTATATTTTAAATAACTATCACATAAACAACAATATTAACAAACAATTTGTGTCACTCCAAATCATTAAATCCATCGATCAAATTTCTCGTCCTTTATGTCATCCTGGTGACAGAGGACATGTCCAGAGGACATGGCGCTTTAAAGTGTTAATTACTTTATTTGATTTTTTGTATCTCTAATTTTCATGTTTTGAATATGTTCAAGATAAAGATATCAAAGCATGTGAAATGATCAACTATACAAAAAATAACATGTGAAGTGGTCAACTATACCTGTAAGTAAGTGATGTGTTAAAGATCAAGTAAAAATTTGTGAAAAAAACATATAGAAGTCGCTCCTGAGTATAAGTCGCCCCCCCACCCAAACTATGAAAAAAAATGCGACTTATAGTCCGAAAATTACGGTACATAGAAAGCCAGCTCTTGGTGACATTTTATCGGGATCACTCCGCTCAATACATTAGTTGTTGGAATTTAAGGCACCAGAATAATACAGCTATCAGGAAATACATACATGCTAGTGAGCACAAGAATAATAGCAAATCAAGCCTATTGTGAGTGGTGGAGAGAGATAAACGCAGCTGAGATGTAGCTCTTTCTCTCTTCTGCAGGAAAAACACACACTGTCAACCTTTAACCCTCTCATTAGTGTTATCCCACCAAAGCAGAGTAAATTGTCATGAATAAATCCACTTGGAAGCCACTGAATGAAAGACTTTCACTCTGACATAGTCACATTACCATTTCAATAACCGTGCAACACTGCAAAACGCCAGGACTATTTGAGTAATTGGAAACCTTAACGAGTAGATAAAATATGCAAGACAAGTGTGCATGTATGTCCTTTTTTTTTTTTTTTTTTTTTCACAAAGACCAAAAAGTCAGATTTTCTGGCTAATATAGAGAATAAAAATGAATGTGGGACATAGTAGACCGGAAAGATGCTGTTGCTTTGTTTGGTAAAACAAAAGAACTAAAGTGCCGACAGCAGTCAGACCTTGAGACAAATGTATTCAGGAATACAACCCTTTAAGCAAACCTTTGTTTGAGCAGCGTAACCTCGGTGGAGGTGCCAAAGAAATGTCCTTGGGCTGTGTAAAGTTAAAAGAGCACCCCAGTGAAACTAAACCAGCATTCCATCATCATTAAGGAAAGATGGCACAAACCGAATGTGTACATTTTAAACAACTCACATTCAAGTCATTCCAATCTGGACTATGTTTGCTAAAAAAGAAGAGTCCGTAGGAATAATAAGAGGGCAACCCTCACAAGAAGCGCACCACTGAGGGAATGCACCTGCAGGTCAAAGAAAGAGGCGGTGGAGAGGAGGATGAGGATGAGTAGGTGGAGGAGGGTGTGTTGCACCATGTAAGCCAGACAAAGACATACATGCACAGGGGAGTGAAACAGACAAAGAAACAAAGACTACAGAAAAATATAACACAGAACTAAATCTTTTTTTATTCACTATGCTGTCTAGTTTTGGTCTTTTCATTGCAGTGCTCATTTTGTTACCCTCAAGTGACCTAATCATTCCCCACTGCCATCAATCTGAGAGACAATTTAACACCCAGGAGAGAAACGGACTCTTGGGAGGTATCTGAAACTCTTCACGACGAACTGAGGCAAAGGTACTTCAGCCAAAACATACAGGATAGAACTCCATGGCACATAACTAACCTACTGAAATATCCAAGATTGTATCACTATTGTATTAGTATGCAAAGAAAACACTTCACTACAGAGACGGTATTAGTCAACTATGTAAAATGCTGACAGTGCGTACGCGGATAAGAGAATTGTATGACTGCAAGACATTTACTGAGGCTTCATTTTAAATCATCCTTTGTGTTATTTTCTCATAGTCGAGAGGACACATACCTAATGATCACGTCTTGGCAGCTATTTAATGGTATTAATGGACTGAGGAGCACAAGAGGTGATGTAAGAGGTACTCGGATAGATATTTGTCTTTGGCTCATCCTTTAAAGTTGCCAAGAGGATATAGGTTGTTGAATTTACGAGCTTGTTTGGTTTGGACTGCCCTGCGAAAAAGGGATAAATGAATGGGGAAAGAAAATGAACGAGGGGTGAAAGATGAAACTTTAATTATCTCTCCGGGGAAATCGGGTCATCAGCGGGCACGGTGCGAACGGAAAGGATGAGCGCCATTGTGGCTAACACAAGTAATTAAAACACAGCTTGCAATAATTGGAATCACCTTTTACATTTATGGCTATTAGACACCACTTCAAATATGTATAAAATGGCAGATGGGGGCTCTTTGGAGGTACGACACTTGTCTCCTGTGAGATCTTTGGCTCGTCAAACATCGAAAGTCGCAGATGGGGAAGACGATAGGAACAACAGCTTGAGCAGAGGAGGCAGACCGAGAGCCGAGGCGCTACTCGGCCACATTAATTGGGAGGAAGCAGCGAGCCTCTGAATAAACACGCGGCACCGAAGAGAGCCCGGCTCATTTTTCCTCCCCTTGCACTTTGTCTCCTGAGCAGTCAAAGCAAAGATAACTTAGAAGCCTACTCTTCCTTCTTTTTGCAGTGTATCCTTGCGTTGCTGGCGTGATAAGCCGAGCACCATCTCAGGACTACCAAATATGACAACATGCTGTGATCCCTCAATTCTGTAGCCAGTACTCTTCACCTCCGCCTTTTTTATATTCGCCTCACTCACAGGCCCACAGTCCTCTGCTGGTTTCTGCTTTTTCGTTCCCTCCCTAATTATCTCACAGGGCTGTGAAGGTAGACCCGACCATCCCCCTACGATTCCGCAAACGGAGAGACCCTGATGAATAATTTCACGTTTCTCTTGCCTTCTCTTTCCACATGTTCTCAAATTGATTATTGTACAGAAGGCCCAGCTAAGAGAGCAGCCCGCTGGGTAATTTGCCTTTCTGACGAACATCGTCAATGCGTAGGTGTGGGGGAGGGAGAGGCAGAATGTGCAAAGTGATAAAAAAAAAAGGAGTAAAAAAAAAAAAAAAAGTGATTATAGCCAAAAAAAAAAAGATTGGTTGGACTGGAAGATTTGTGGCTGCTCTTGGCTTTTGATTGGTGATTCTGTTTGATGTTGTGGTCTGAGGCACTAGTGAAGAGTGGACATTTGTTGAGCGGTATGCAAATGGAGAACATACTTTGAGAAAGGTTGACTCCAGAGAGGTGTCGCTATGCATGCGAAGCACGTTCTAAAAGAAAGCTAATACAGCATCATGCACGGCAGTGCACGCAAGCGCACCAGCACGGCAGATTGAATAACGCGCTCCAGTTCAAGTCTGTAGAAGAATGCAGCTCAGTCAGTCACATAGCTGTCAGCCAATTGCCTCAAGTCCATGGTAGCAAACCAAGATGAGGTCAAAAGTGCGCATCACTGACAAGTTTGGTTTCAGCACACGGAAACATAAGAATTTGTGTTGCACTCCAAGTAATAAGATGCTCATAAGTTTCACATTTGCAATTCCGGTGCAAGCTCCACCAAGTGGCTTTGAACTCCACCACCCCCCCTCTCCCAACCCCATCTCCAGCACATGCACTGTACACCCACATCACTTCCCATTCTCCTCCCCTGTCTTCTAACTTGAGTCTCTCATCTTCTTTGTTTCCTCCAAGCTATCTCAGCATCAAGCTTAGCACCTCCTGCATTCTGCACCTCTCTCCTGATGTAAAATCTTTCAGCGCCGCTCGATTTCCCTTACTAGTCTTTTTTTTTTTTTTTTTTTTTGGGAAGGGCCTTTTTCTTCCCTCTTTTACCGATCCTGTTGTGCATTCTCTTTCCCTGCCCCCACCTCCTCCATTCCAAAAAAAACTCTTAATGGAATCCATGTCAGCAGAATACCAGAGTGAACCGCACAACTTCACTGTGGCTTTATGTCTGTCTTTCTCTTCTTGGATGGCTCCCTCTGAGAAAAAAAAAAGCAGTTGGAGAATTGAAAGGAAGCAAAATAAAGTGGCGTATAAATGTTAGAGATGATGTTTAAAATGACTCTAAACACTATGGGCCTACATTCTTGGACAAACTCAGTCCAATCTTCATGAAATTTAAGAAGGGCACTTTTTGCACTCTACCTCCGAGTGTGTATTTGGTGAAGGCATAATGTTTGGACTGAGATTTATATTGTTTGTGTTTCACATGTCCTTGAAAGACGGAATATGAGATGATCTATGTATTATGTTGCTTCTGGGAACTATTCACTAACCGCCCCATTAATCTACTATCCAATGAAATCCAACTCAGGAGAATATAAAGAGGGTTTGTACAAAACAGAGTGCAAAAAAAAAGGAGAAGGTGTCGCTTGTTCGCAATTGCCTTTGCAATGAGTAAGTCTTGAGTGGTAGTGTGACAGACGACCTGATAAAGGAGTGAAGGGAACAAAGTGGCACATTGCCGCTTTGCTACGGTGTACTTGTTCCTGGAGAAGCATTGACAGTGACAAATTGAGCAGGTTTCCAATTATTTATCTATCTGTTGTTTACGCCACAGAACACATGCTGACACACACCCCCTATAAATCTTTATTTGGAGTACACAACACCAATCTACCAGTAGATTATTCTTCTAAGCAGCACGAACTAATCAAACATGCGCTTATTCGGTGAGTGCAAAGTGTTAAATGACGTTCATCTACCCATTCAGCGGATACTCATGGACATCTGCACACACTTGGTGCAAACGGAATGGAAGAATCCACAGAATAAAATCACCTTCACTTATAAACGATAATGTATTCTGTTCTGGGAATAGAGGGGAAAGCCAGGGGGAGTGATGGGATGGGGGCCAAAGGGGAGGCACACATTTAAACACTTTAGATCCGATAAGGCAGCTGGAAATTGCTGAGAGAGGCTTCCACTTGTACAGACACGAGCCGCCTGCCAGTCTGTCGCGGAGATTCCAGACAGCCAGAGGTTGACCGAGAGAGCTCTCGCATGATACAGGGTCCCCTCTGCTTTAAAACATTGCTGACACCTCGTCTCCATCGATGGAGGCCAACTCAGTGTGCCACACACAAACAAGAAGGACACTTTACAGCAAACATCTGCATTCCCGTTTAAAATCAAATTGCCTACTATCACTTGGAATTTTAAAAAAATTGCATCTTTTTGTACCAACTAATCTTTCTCATCACTCTACCTGATTTTGGCATTCACTTTGTAAATGCTCTAACTCTTCTGATTTTGTCAAATTAACTGACAGAATAATGTTATTTACTGCAAAGCAAGGTTACTTACTTCTGGGCAGTCAGTGGTGAATGGTTGAGCCTCTGGATTTAATTAGTCTAGCACCCATATGGATGATAATAAAAAAAAAGAACTTGTATGTGTGTGTGTGTTTGTATATACACATGCACACACGCCCAGTCTGTCACACTCCTACCTGCACTGCCAAACACACTGCACGCCTGAGTGGCAAAAGGAGGGGCGGCTCCATAATCAGCTGATTCCGTGCTGTTAATTTAATTGATATTAGCAGTGGTGCAAAGCAAGACGTCGAGGTTCACTTCCTGTGCCATGTGCACGTGGAGAAACAGCTGCGTTGTTGGGCGGGGGTGGGGGGTCGGAGAATGAGACATATTGTGAGATAAATGATTTTTAAAACCACCACTAAGGTTGATAAACACGCTGTCAAGAAGATGAGACGATGCAGATGGAAGAAAGGGCAATCACTCTCAACTTGCTCTGTGACTATTTATAGATGTTTTTTCCATCCAGTGAATCACAAAACAGTGGCAAGAAAGGTGGAAAGCGCCATGGCAATCTCAGAATGATAGCAAATGTGATTGCGTGATGCTTACTGAATGAATTCCGAGCAAGTAGACTTTTGTCTTGCCTATAAAAAAGTAAACACGTGAGGTGTGATGATGCTCATGGTTGTTGCTCAGATCAAAATGAAAAAAAGTGTAATCCGGCACTATTATAGACAGATATCTTATAATTAGCTCCCTGTAATCCTTTCAGCTGTCTTCCTCTAAGCAGACTGAGCCCTGTCTGGAACCAAATAAGAGAGAAAAAAAAAAGAAGAGGATGGAAAAAAGAGAATCTGTTTGTCCTTCAGTCTATTGGACAATGTTTGGAGTAGACGTCAGGGTCAAGTTGAGGTCTCTGTTAATTATCATTTCTTCCCACACAACACTTCCACACAACAGATTGCATTGACAATTAAACATTTATTATTTTTTCAAGCAATGGTTGACTTACCGTTAATTCCTCTTATTAGTCGCAAATTGCAGCAAGCGTTTGAATTAATTGGGTTGGGTGATGCACAACCACTCGAGCTGCTAAAAATACAGAATGAGGGATGAGATGAAAACAGGAGCACCTACGCAGTGATGTGAGAATGTACAGGTGAGCTTACAATGTTCTGATGACAACTGATTATACCTGGTTGGTGTGGGTAGCGAAAGCTAGGTCATGTTTGATGGCATCTATTGAAGCGTGATGACGAACATGCACGGCCCTGCTCTTTCTGCCAGTGTAGTTGAGGACACGACTATGAAACATGGCAGGCTGTATATACTGTCAACAGTGCACAGCACATTCCCCACTGTGTGTCCAGAGGAGTGTGAAGCATTATAAGCGTCAGCCTCCTAGAAGTAATTTCGTTGGTCTTAGTATGCCGCGACGGGGAAGCATTTATATTCAACAAGGTTTGATGTTTATCCACAGAACACAGGCTGTGTTTGCGAACACAGTCGGGGTGAAAAACAGGGTCTTTTGCTTCAGTCAATTCCCCTTGTGCTACTTTCTCTTTGCTGCCATTTAAGCACATCGTACACAAAGCAACAAATTCCACATCACTACTTAGGTCTCATCTGTATTTCACAGCTAGTTTCCATTAGTTGCTAACTGTTTGTGCTATTATGTAGTACCTCAATCACAAAAAACTTTCAACGCGGTTTTGTCTGTCTTCGCAAATAGTGCACATCCAAATCCATTCCCCTACATAATCTACCTATTTCATTCCCTAGGCCTTGTAAGGTGTGAAACCGTATGCACTTTTCTGAATCCCTATGGGATTTCTTCACTTGTCAGTATGCAGGGCGGCATCACGAGGAAGCACACATGTAATACGAATAATGCTGGTCTAAGTTGAGGGCTAACAGCAAGAGCAAATGGAAGGAGACAGAAGGTTTGGTTCTAGAGAAGTGAAAATATAAGTATATATTGTTGTTTTAATTGTTTCATGATGTTCCATTTCTTATGAATGAATGGATATAGTATTTATTTGCAGAGGATGTTATAGATATGACGTGGTGTCTCTCCACGTTGTCAATAAAGCTCAAGGAACACCTGCCAACCCAAGTGCAGGTTTCCATTGTCTATTAGAGCATAAAAAATGTCCTACACTGTCAATAAAGGAGAGCCTGTAACAGAAGCATCTGTCAATTACAATGCTAATCTTGAGAAGCTTCCCGCAATTATAGTTCAGTGACAGACAGGTGAGTTACGCGGGAGCCTCATGTTTGTCGGGGTGGCTCTGGATGTTTGATTGTCTGCTGGCATTTTGGAGCAAGACCTTTGGCAAGACAACATCCTGGAATATGTGGCATGAGACATTTGGAATAAGGCCACCGGGAGAAGGGCTACAGCAGACAATAAAAAGGCATTGCTGATTGTTATGTGGAAGAATGTTGGAATCTGTTTTCTATGGTGGAGGATTTTAATTAGAGAGTTAACAAACCACTGCTGACACGCAATGAAAATGCCTCCAAAAACATTTCTCGATCATTTCTTTTTGTGATGAAACACCTGTGTTTATTATGCTAGCAGCCAGGCTTGGATTGTTTCCAAGAAACAAAGATAAAGCTAAAACCTATTTCAGATTTTTGATTCTTGCCTGTTTTTAAGTCTCATACAATAACCCTGTTGTGATAATAAGAATTCCAATTTACAGCTGGTATTAAAGATAACAGAGGAGAAAGCGACACTGATTTAGCTTCTAAATGCAGTATGAAAAAATATAAAAGCATCACATTTAGAGTTTATTAACTGACACTCGTGGATGTGTGTTTGGGTGGGATTAAGTGTCCGATGCACAAGTGCTACAGGCTATATCACCATGAAGATCAATTTAATGATCTCTTCAGTGTCTCCCGGTTATAATGTACTTCTCGGCTAAATCCTCCATTTCCGCAAGCAAATGGTAATATCACGCTGTATTTATTTGTTGCGCCGCATTGTTATATCCTGGAAATAGCCTTGGGATGTCTGTGATGAACAGCGAAGGTGCATTCCAGTGAGAAAATTGTGCAAACAGAAAGGGGGGTGCAAAATGAAATATATCACCGCTTTAATAATTCATGATGTGTAACGTGTTTAATGTTCACCCATAAGAATAGGGAATGTATCAATAGTGTATCTCCTACCTTGGAATTTGAGGGAAAAATTTGAGGGGCATACACACTTTTCAGTTTTTTGTCTTTCAAAGTAAGTAATCATTCTCCATTTTCACTAACGGCATGTTTGGGTGTCATTTTGTCAATGTCGTTTGGACTAAATTCAAAGAAAATTCATAGAAAAAAATAATTAATGTCTTGAGCCACTACTGAAGCTCCCTCACAAACCTTTTCTGAAACATTCTAGGCTATTCCCACGAGAGAAAGATGAAGCGATGCTCTGCAAACAGGCGGATGGGGGGGGGGTAGTAAGAGAAGAGGCTGAGTTGACAAGCAGGCGGCAACAGTAATGGCTGCACTGCTTTGGAGATGTTCCCCTCATTATTCACGATTCCACTGAGGAACCACTCCTTTTTCTCGCTCTTTGTTCTGTATGTTCATGTTATAAATCTCGACATCTATGCAGGCAATTAAAGAAGACAGCATTGACGTTAAGCAGTAGGAACTCGACAGCGTATACATATTCATTTTATACTTATATACTACTTTACGTTGCTCTTCCGTCAAATATGCAGTCAGCTATTTTATTTTGGCTTGATAAACCTAATGACTCTGTTTTAGCTATACTTTATTCAAATTTGGCCTAAAGCGAAACATATATAAAATACATATTTTCCAAACTCCTTTCTATGAATTGTGTTATGTGATGGAAGCCCCTCCCAAACTGGGTGTTGATTGTTCTGTACATAGCACATTCATGAGCCATGTGTTCCTTCTCAGAAGCTCTGGTGTCCTCTAGCCTCTCTTTTCACTAAGCTCCAGTCTAAACAAACTCTTCCAAGCATCCTGACACCATGTCACAAATCCAGCTCTTGGAACCACTTATCGTGGATCAAGCAAGTAAAATGCTTTGGATGACGCTCTGCACAAAATAAACACAATCCAGCTGCATCTGACGTGGGATTTGCTGAATGATCACATCGCATTGCAATGGTAGAAAGCAGGATGAGGGACAAGAGGCTCGCAACCATTCCCAGTCCTTCATCGGAAATGTGAACCAAACACAGATTGCTGCTTTGGTGCTTTTGGATCAACGACATGCAATTGCCTATCATTCCTCAACCATATGGAGGGAAAATAATTTTCTCAGCGATAACGCTCACGTGGCGACTTAGGACTTTGCATTCATCCAGAGAGTTGACAGGCAGGATGTTGTCAGTGACAGCTATTTGAAGTCATTAGTTAATGGAGAGGCTGGCAAGAGAGGGAACCCTGACCTCGAAGAATCCGCCTCTCTCGCCGCCGCCTCCGTACGCTCGCTCATTGCCGCCGAAAGACTCCAATCAAAGAGGAGCGAACGGGGGTCCCAGCACACGCTGTCAAACTCACAGTCTGACTGAGCCGTGCATATCCCATGATCCACTTCACAGAGCGTCTTCACTTCACTGAACATGTCCATCACGTTAATGCATTCGCCTAATTACCGACATGTTTACCTCCTGCCTTCATTTGAAAGCTATTTTCAGGGTGTTCAAATAAAAATTGCATGGAAACTGAGCTGGAAGTATATTTAAAACCAGATGATAATGAACTCCAAATGCAGTATTGTAGTTGTAAAAGGCTGATAAGCAATAATGTGACCAAGCTCAATGAATAATCAAAAGAATAGAAATCCAAAGGTAGGGTTTGCTCTGCGGCATATCATTCGAGTGTGACTCTCTTCTTCATGCTCTGCTCAGGTTGTAGCACATTAGAAACACCTGGCCCATGTTCCTGTTTGATTTATTTGTACCTCCTCAGGGGCTCATTGACGAGTGGGGAGCAGTTTGGTCAGCATCCTCTCGACACAGCACCAGGTGTTAAATGTACTATTCCACAGTCATCCAGCCAACATTAACACACATTCACAGCTAAGGGCAAATCTCCTGCTCATCAAAAATGCACATGGACGTTTTTTTATTGCGGGAAGTCTCAATGTGGAAATGCTAAAAAAATTCAATCTTGTGTGAGGAATTGTGCATTAAAATCTCATGAGGATGGACAATAAATAGGCAGAAATATATTTTGAGTGACTGTTCTTTTTTGTGTCACTCAGGCATCCTTGGATACATTGTTTAGATCTTAAATGTGGTTTAATATTAATAATAGATTCTATATGCATATAAATAGACAATTGCAATTTTCTGATTTGAGCTATTCTCATTTATTGCTAGCATATGTCTAAAATGCTCAAAGAAAAATTACCATTTCGGTGAGAGCCTGTTACCATGGTAACACGTCCATGTTACTTTTGACTTTGTGTGAAAAGCTACACATAAATAATAAACATATACAAAAACGACTTTCCTTTTTTTAACCTCCAGTGCATTCATAACAAGAAGGTTGTCTTTCCTTGCCGCTTATTACTTTACTGTGGAGTTGTGCCTTGACCTTCATCCCTAGCATGAGCCACACTTTCTTCGAGCAAATGGCAATGTCCAATTAGTTTAAGAATAGCATTTATTCCTCTCTCTTCTCGAAACGAGGAAACAGTTCTACTACCCAATAACCTTTAGCGTACAGAGGCTGTGACTTTGCTTTCACCTCAATAAAGCTCTCTGTGATTGAATCAAGTGGCCGAGGTCAATAGGACATATGTTCATTTCCCAAGGTCCTCTAGGGTCTCTAGGCAGAAAGAAATGTGCTGAGTGTCTTCTGTGACATTTATAGGCTAGGAACTGAATTATATGTCTTTTCCCCTTTTACGCATTCAATTCCAGTTTGATTCCTTCCGTGTGTTTCTGTGTACTTGCGTTGCATTCCGAGCCTGTGGTCATGCTTCAGGCACCGGCACAATTCACATCTGTCACTGGCTCTACCACGTCACCTCAATTTTCTGCAAACAAGTTTCACTTTCTATGCCTGGAAGGAAAGTCACTTCATCCTTTCGCTCATCAGCTTCTGTCTGCCTCTGTCAATGCCCTCCCGCTCTTGTTGTCTTACATCTGTCAGAGTCATAGACGGTCTTTTGTCAGCCGTCAACTGTCAGAGGAGTACGATTCAAAAGAGAAAATTAAATTGGACTGTGGTGACTGTGCTATGTATAAGAGCAGGGTGGTAGACCACCATTTTGAAATCAACGTTTGCGGTAAAAATGTGCATTTATATGGTCAATAATAAAACCTACCAAGTATGGGAGTTCCATTCATGGAGAAGATTCGGTTGAAATTAGGGCCCTACGTACATATACTTGAAAATGATTTAAGCATACAAAGTGCTGTAGCTAAATGGCAAATATCTGGACAAGTTGTCTATTTACAGAGTACACAGCAGGGTCACTTCCTATTTAATCCTGCACTGATTCACACTCCCCTCTTTAAACTTCTTAACTCAGCAGAATTGACTAAAAAGCCGTCTGTTGTTGCCCGGTCCCGTTGTGACCCGTGAATCTGCGCGACCTCAACCGGATAAGACAAGGAGACATAACTCATCCAGGCAGCTTCAACAAGTCCTCCTTGTGTTCGAGCTCAGCCTTAGAAGCTGCCGGTAAATTTAGTCAACTCCACAACTAATGAACTCTCACCCTTGGGGGCTTTGCTTCTCTGAGTTGGAGTGCTGATCGAGCATTATCCTGATACCGTTTGACCCTCTCTTTCATTATAATTCAAAAGGAGAAAGTGATTCTAGAGCGGTATTATTATTCTCAAACCTTGGTGAAATATTTGCCCTGGAGACAAATTGAGATTAGAGCAGTGTGAGCTGACAGAGCTGAGAAAATCAGTAGGATCGACGCTATAGAATGAGATGCTTTCAAGCTTGTCAGGGCTCTGACTGGTAAATCTCATCTTCGAGTCTTGCTTTAGTTGATTCTCAGTTGAGTTGAAGAAATTCAATTGGCTTTACCTTTTACTTGTACTCTGCTGCTAAACATTTGCCTGTCAGATTCCCGCTTGAGACATACTGCGGGAAAAAGCCGTTTAGCAAGCGACAGCAGACACTTGACTCTGCAAGTCGACACTGTCACCTGTTAGGAACACGCGCAGAGATTGGTAAAAAGTGCAGACTAAAGCTGATGCACAGCTGCTGCGTGACTGACAGGTGTGTCGCAAAGCCACCTCGCAAGTCTTTCCATCTACAAAGTTGGCTTCAGGGCATATCTTCCAACCAGGTGGAAGGAAAAATTAAAAAAAAGCCAGCATGAACAGTTTGTGTAATATTTTATAGCTTGTGAGTGTCCATTCACCCAAGAGGTCAGGCGGGGTCAGAGGCACACTCCATCACAGTTGTGCTGTTTCATTCCAAAGTGTTTCAAGATGACAACTTACTAGCTACTTCCAGCGATGCATTGTGACTGACTGCCTGGCCCAGATAGTTGCGGGCCACGCAGACGTAGCTGCCGTCGTCAGGCTTGCTCCTCCGTCCGTGGACAATACGTAAGAAGAAGAGCGAGCCGCTCGGCAAGAGCATGCGGTGCGAGCGAGGGTTGTCCCGATCCGTCTCCACACGTTCCCCATCCTTGTACCACTCCACCGTAGGTGGCGGACGGCCTTCTGCTTTACAGTTGAGAGTGGCTGGTTCCCCTTTGGACACAATCAGGTCAGAGGGGTGCTCAACGATGCGGGGAGGGGAGTCCTCTTGGCGAAGACGAGACCCTGGAGGGAGGGATGACAAAAACTCAGTTAAGCATTAAGTGCCACACGGGTTCCATTGTAGTCACTCTTACAATCGTGTGCTAATGAAAACGGTAGCAGGGCTGAAAGGATTTGACAAGGCGTGTTATATATTGTTGTGCAAGTATTAACAATAATCTAGTTTGACAATATAATTAGCCGACAATTTATGTCGCTCATGAGGTGTTTTTCTTTGCTTTCAGCTGATGGAGCCCACGAGGCATTCATTGTAAATGAGTAAACAATGTTGAAGTATGAAATCATCTGGCTGCCTTTCAATGTCTGCTTGAATGGAAGAAAATTATTCAGGTTGTCGGTGACTTCTTTTTTATTTATTTTTTAATGAGTGAAAGGGCGTTACATTATGACGGGCAATTTGTAAGTCTTTCAATCTTCATGAATGAAGCAGTATAGGAAATTGATGGATGGCCGAATGAATGGATGGATGGTTTTTAGTCACCAAAGCAAGCACAATCATTAAATCTGTCTGACTAGTTCACCAGAACTACGAACCATAAAATAACCTTTCATACTTCACTGTTAAGATGTCAATCCTTCAGTTCAGCTCTAAGATCACCAAGTGAGTTCCTTTGAGGCAGAACCTCCCTAATGAGGATCACCTTCAGATGCCCTGCCTGCATGTCCTCACAGCTCCTTGACATCGACTGTTCATCCAGCCATCCTTGTCGGATTGTTGGCTACTGTTGAGGTGATCGGGAGCCAGGCACTGTCCCCACCCTGCAGCACTGTTTGCATTTTTCTATTTACAGCAGAGTGCAAGCTGAATTTCGCTTTCAAGGATAATAAGGAGTCTAATAATTGGGCACTTAGACCTGCAGGGTGGATCCTACCAAGAATTCAGACAACCACACGTCATACCTACGGGCAAATTATATTCCCAAATTAACCTCACACCCAGCATTTTTTGAGAGCAATGACATGAGCTCTAGAGAACGGCTAAAAGCACAAGGAGAAGATTCGACACTCAAGCAATGAACCCGAATCGATCTTGCTGTGAGCGACATGGAATTGAGGTGCTCGATTAATAGGGGTGTAACGATACATCGATACACATCGATTAATCGATATAATGCTCTACGATTTATTGGCATCGATGCTAAAGGTAAACATCGATTTATATCGCCGTGTTTGACCTCGGACATTAGACGCGACTTTATTTTGAAATCCAGTTCATTGTTGCTTGCTTCCTCTTTCCGGAAGCATGGAGCAGTGCGCGGCGTTGTGTTGTGAGCAGAGCACGCACGTGAAAGGGGAGGCGACAACTAGTCCGCGGCTCCTGGGCTGCTGCTATGGCTAGTGTCCAAAAAAACGAGGAAATTTGCTCCCCTTTAGGCTTCAAGTCATTCGTTTGGAAGCACTTTGGATTCCAAAGAAAAGATGGCTCAACCGACAAGACACGTGCAGTTTGTAAATCCTGCCATGCGGTGATCAAATATTCAGGGAGCACAAATCTCGCCGCACATTTAAAGAAAAAACACGACATCAAAGTTCAGTGTTAAAGTAAGCAATTTGTATACTACAATACTCTTGTCATTTCCTAAATAAAGAGTTTGCAGTACCTTGTTGATTTTGCGTATGAATTGTTATAAATCAGGATATTGTTCTCTATTTTTTATTAAAAAAAAAAAAAAAAAAAACGATCGTAGAGCACTATATCGCGATATATCGTGAATGAATCGCAGCAGGCTTTACGATATCGGCAAATATCGTATCGTCGTTCTTTACATCGATATTATATCGTATCGTGACAAAACCCGCGATTTACACACCTATCGATTAAGTCTCGATGTTTTACTTTGTTTTTGCTCATAACAGTTTATTCCTTAATCTCACAGGACTGGTAAACCTTGCTGGAAGGATGCATACAAATGATTATGCATTATTTAAAACTTTTGGAAATGTAATATTTTTGCCATGGAGTAAAAAAGTCATGCAAATGAGGCTCAAGTGACAAACCTACAAAATAAGGAATAATTTAAACCTGTTGTCTTTCAAATGGGAGACACTAAATCAAATGAGGTTCCACTGGCAATGGATCACATTTTCCTCCCTCACCCCCCTACACTGCTCTAACAAAGGAATAAACAAGGCTACCCCTGTGGTCTCTTGTCCCTGTTTACGGCACACATGCTTCTTTCCTTGTTCTTAATTGTGCTGGGCTGCTGCCTGTGGGTTTTAGCAGCTCCCTAAGCTCTCTGGCTACACAGACAGGCAATATCAGCCCGCCACAAGTGGGGGGGGGGGTCTCACAAAATCAGGCCTTATCTGTAAAGGGCCAGCAGCCAGCGGCAAAATCAGTATGCAAAAACATGCACACAGATGCACAATTGAGTACATGCATATACAAGGAAGGTCATTTGTAGCACCTGTGCCCTGACAAGTACAGTAAGTTGTTTCTTTTTAACTCAGTCATGCCTGAGGCAACAATGTTGGCTTAAAGTTCTAGGGAGCGGCAAGAAAAGAAGCGTAACGGGGAGAGCAGTGTTTGGGCTGAGTGGCAAAGAGGTGGGTGCAGAGATACTCAAAAGTCTGATAAAATGTACAACTTTGCTGCATTGCTTTTTATTAGTGTAGGCTGGGTGAATATTCGTGGGGAGGAGACGAAATTAGCTGATAAAGGGTCAAGGCAGAATCTTAGAAACAACAACACACGAGCACTGAGATCATGGCAATAACAAGGGAGACATGTTAATGTAATTTTCTAGCATGTTGGTGGTCTGGGCTCGACCCACCCCAGTGAAACTTGGAGAATAACACTGCGTGTATTTATACAGTATGGAAGAAGAGTACCATGTGACCGAGCCAAAGTGAAGTTATTGCGTTGAGGTCACAAAAACTGTCAGCTCAAGATGAAGAATCCCACAAGGCCTAACGCTTCAGACGTGGTGTCTGACACGGATGCACGCAGTTCCCCAAAATAACTAAGTGTTTTACAGCTGGTGGTTTGGAGAGGACACTAAAAAGGCTGGATCCTGGAGACTTAAAACCTCGCAGATCATTTGCAGCAGAGCCCCAGTTGTGGGGATGATAAATCCCAGCCTGGGGCAACGTGGGATTATTACCTGAACTCGAGTACCAACGCCACCCTGGAGGACTCCAATAAACTATGTTCAAAATGTTTTGTTGAGGACATTTTGCCTGAGGAGAAGTAATTTAATTTTCTTTTGTAGTCACAATGGGATGGACATTGGCTCCAAATCCGCATTTCCTAAGAGAAAGACAAAGATTTCCATATTCTAGCTAGTCAAGATCCTTATTTTAAAAAAAGTAACGTTTTTTTTATTTTGACAATAAAACGGGCAATTAATGTTTTTTTATCATGATTTTCAGTGTCTGTTTTTCATGTCTCGTCTACTTCTTTCAGTTTGTCCACCTGTTCTCGTCGGCCGTTTTTTTTGTGTCAACCAATCGGAGACGTCCTGTCAGATCTTGCCCAGGCGTGTTTGGTTTCTCATCAGTTTTGTTTGTATATATAGCTCCTTGCTTTCATTCAGTTCAAGTTGGTTAGTGATGCTGTTTCTGTCATGTCATGTTGTTCTTTTTATGCCATGATTCCTGTGGAGTGATTGCTTTCATTCAACCACAGTACACCCTACCATGTTGGTTGCAGCAGGAATGTAAGTCTGAACAACCAGCAAAAATTATAAATGCAGAAAGGAGCAGAGACTTCTGAATGCATATGTCGTGGTAATAATGTAGAGTTAAAAATAACATCATGCCACAGATTTAAACTCAAAATATTGTTTGAGTGACAGCTGGCACAGAGAGACTTTTAAGATTACTTGAGGGATTCAGTTAAGACAACTGACAAAGCTTAAAAACAAAAAAATCCACAGCCAGAGGACTTGGACTGGCTCTGCTTGGTCATGTTCAATACTGAATCCTTTCAAAAATGTGGAATAAACAAGCAATGTATATTGTATGCTGAAAGATGCTGCAAGGCAGATTTTTCTTGCCCCTGAACAGAGCTAGTCTCTATTTAACAGTCATGACCTGTGTTGTGATGAACATTAATAAACAACGGGGAAAAATGTAAACACACATTGTGCTAACATGAATTTGTTGCTTGACTCAAACCTTGAAGACATGCACTTCAATCATTCACTCTTCAATTTGTGAGGCAAAACAAGGGGAAGCCAATAAATTCCAGAAATTCTTTCCCAGGTGGTATAAACTGCAATTTAGTTAAACAATTAAACACTGTCATTCACAAATGTCAGGGTGGTCGGTAAGAGCCGTCTACAGACACGCTTCTTGGCAACAATTGAGCCTTCCAAAATTGCATTCATGGAAGAGCTTTTTAATCTGGGTTCATCAATATTTCTCTCCCCCTGGCATGCAGACTTTTAATAACACAATGGCCAATACAAACGTCCCTGGAGATGAAAGGCAAGGTCATGGACATGATAACAACTCCCATTACTGTAGTGCAAAGCCAGATGTTGAGTAAACCAAGTGAACATGTAAGCAGAAATGATATACAAACTGGGCATACTGCAGATGTGTAATTTTATGATGATTCAAGTCTTGTAACATTTTTTTCTTTTTCACAGTGTTGTTAATACAAAAATTATTACCGGGGAAAAGAGGAAGGAATGAAATACTTGAATTGCCATCTGTTAAATGTTCACTGGGAAGGTAACATGCAATTAGGTCCCCAGGGCAGAATCAGACAAGAACACTGCTGGTACGTGATAAAAATCTGAGCCAACTAGGTCAACGGCATACTTAAAGAACAGAATCAATCCATCAAGCATATTTTGTACCTTACTTCCAATTCCTTATGCATAAACAAGATGCAGAGGGTGCAACCTCCCGCTGTTCACCACTACCAGGAGGCCAGCAGTGAAGCTGACATGCTTCTCCTCACTCCATTAAATGTACAATGGAAAGTCCGGTTTCTGCTTTTGTCATTGGGTTTTTCTCAAGCAGAGCTAAAAGTCAGACTTCCAGTGACGGACGCAGACATTGAAGTGGCCCATGTGTATTTTCTAAGAAATTGGACATTTAACAGTGTACTTACTCTGAAATGAGAGAATCACTTTAATGACGTGCATGATGTGATTTGTCCTCCTGGAGTGTGATTGTCATTTCCCCATCGTCACCATTTAAACAAGATTTTTTTTCTTAACAAATTCAATTAATACATTATTTCTATTAGATTTAAATGGTGTCATTGTGTGATGTATGGGAACATCTGGATGACCTCAATTCATTTTTGGACTTAATTAAGCCTCTGGTAGAAGCAACCCAGATGTGAGTAACTGTCATGATGACTCAATAGAGCGAGACTTTCCTCAGTGAGTCTGAAAGATGTCAAATCCTGTCTGGATTGTTAATTTTCATCAGGACATTGTTGTCCGTTTATTTGTGCTGGAATAGTGGTATCGGGTGCTTTGTATTGGTAACAATGAATATTCATATGAAACAAAATTCATTCAACTAGATGAGATTTAACTTTGCGGCGAAAGATTTGGCCTACATGACTTCAGCCTGGTGCTTCATTTTTAGATGGCATACAGAATGTGTGGGGTGGTTTACCCTCCACAACCTCCTTATTACATGCTGGAAGAAGAAGCAACGCTGCCACAGCAATAAAGTAGTGCAGAAGAAACTGATGTCAAGAGTTCAGCAAGGATGAGAAATGGCTGCTGGAAGTCCATCATATGCTGACCTTTCTTCCACAACAAACCTGCTTGTGTCAATCAGTTCCTCTGAGCAAATACTGTTCAAAATGTGGACGTACAAATTGCTTTTCACCCCCCCCCCCCCACCTCACTCGTATGATGGGATTGAAAAGATCCTTTTTTTTCTCTCTTTTTACAGAAAAGACCACAGCCATTTCAAACCATTACTATTAAAACTCTCAACTTTCAAAAAGGTCTGCAAGAGGGTGATAAAATTATATGGCCAGACAGTAATCTGGGAATATATTATGCTTGTGTGCTTAAATGTGTTTTATTTGGCTGGATTGATTGGGGCCAGAAGGGGAAATAGTGGTTCTGACGAATGCAAGTTGGTAGTTGCTGACCAAATGGGAAAGAAAAACAAAAAATAAAGACATGTGAGTCCTAAAATAATATGGAGTTGATCAGCCAACAGATTGCACTTGCCTATGGTACCTTTGATTTTTTGGAAGTGCAGCATCCAAAGTCCAGTCACTAAAATGAGTCACGATTGTTGGATGGCCTTCTGCCAGCGGTTATCACCTTGATGCAGCCATGTGATAAGCGCCCCAAGCACAATGATTATCTAAACTTGCCATGATTGGCAACATTTCCCAGATGGACCCGGAGGGACTCTCAAGTAAGGGGTCGTAAACTTGCATCCAATTTAAAAATTGTTGGCAACAGTTGATGTTGATGATTTCATTCATTGATATCTCAAATGTAACAAAATAATTGAGTTAATTAGAAGCTGTAGGCAGATTTCATTTTAATTGGCCAGCAAAATGAAGAGATGATTGGAAGGAGCTTTAAACAAATGAAAACAGAAATGACTGCTGGTAGTTTGGATGATTGGAGGTGAAGCTTTCCGGAGTCAGATAAACTACGGGGACAAAAAGTCGAGTAGATTAATGGACTGCCTCCAGTTTTCTTTTTAATCTTTTGGTTCTTATTTTAAAAATCTGCACGTGGGGTAATTGCAATAATTCCAGCCACATATGTCTGTCAAAGACAACACAGCTCATCCAGACACTGATGCAATTCCCCTTCACTTCTTTTCCAATTTACCCACCTCATTAACCTGAAGCAGTTTATTTCAATCATGTGGAATTTTAATTGCTTGTCTTTCCACTCAACTTAGTTGACTGAAGGCTCTTGGCTCTAAACCATAATTCAGCTTTCTGTTCTTTTGATTGAAATTTCTATAAATGAGTCAATGTCAAAAGCACACGCTGACGGCTTTACCTCAGAAAATACTTGGCTCTTCAATGCCCTTAATCAAAATAAAGCATGACCCCTTGATAATGCATTATTGCCTATTGTGCTGTATTTACATTAATACCCTGCTTTCAAATCTACTAATAATACACAATCATCACTTCATAAGCTTTAGTCTTGCCTGAATTCAAGTGAATTCAAAGCTATACCATCTAACAATGGCTCTAATTAAATGCATTATGGTTATTCTCTCTGTGAGAGAAGCTCTGGTGGGAAAAAGACTTTTTATCCCGCAATCTTGCCACATAGTGCTTTGAACATTGTCAGTAATGACAGACGAATTGAAGAGGAAAGATGAGAAGGATGGAAGGGATGGCAGAGAGATGAGCTGCACGACTCATGTGCTCCCTTTCTAATAGTAATCCATTAGGGTTCCCTTTTTTTTTTTTTGCAATTAATTTGTGCCGACTTAAATGATTTGTGAGTCTGCATCCACCTCTGATGCGAGAATGTGTCCTCTTGCATTTTGCTGTGAAAGTGAAAATAGCGTGGAAGATTTTCCACAAAGCATATTGATGGTATTGATTATAGAACGCTCCACTGGAAAAGAGATGGTTCACACAGATGTAACCTCAAGAAGCATCTCTGAGGTCATACTATTTCCATGACCTTTAAAGCTGTCTTTTCAAAATATTCATTCGCTTGACGTCTGTTAAAAGCCACATCCTAGAGAAGCAGAGAATGCATTCCGAGAGCACCTCAATCATCGCCAGATTCTCTTCAATCATACATGTACAACTTGCAGGGTCAAAGGGGTACAACATTTTGTTCCCATTTGAGGAATAACCACACATTAGAAGTCACTTGAACTACTTCAAAACACATGGCTATGAAAGCCTTGAATTATCCACACAAGTCGTAAATATAGAAATATAAAACCAGAAGTGTCTTTGGGAATTGAAAAAATAAAAAGTCTTAAGACGGTGTTTGCAGACTACTTAAAATAATCAAATTTGTCTAATTTTAATGTGATGACAAGTAATTATTTTTTATGGATGTGTATTTTGAAATACTTACATGCATAGATCAGAACTTTGACCAAAATGCTTTTCCTCTTCTTCCACAGACAAATGATGGACGCAAACGGAATACTACAGGTGTAGGAGGTTCCCTTAGGCAAGGAACCGACAACTCTCAGCATGGCAGGCAGTAATCGATCCCATTCAAAATTGGGAGTTATGTGTGTGTGTCGGAGTGTATGTGCATGCCTTTGTGCAAGTGTGATGACCTGTGAACTTGAACACCCGCCCCCTTACTCTCACAAGGGTTGGCAATCGTGCTTAGACTCCACAAAGCGTTGCAGGAAACCATCACAGATTTCCATAAGAGTCAAAAACACTTGGATAGCAAGCTGAGATAACATCATTCCAAATGCATGAATGCATATTCATTCTCAACCAAATACTGATATCCACTTGGGTTCGACAAAATTTCATGCATTATCGTTTGTATAATAACGAGAAAATTTGATGACGATTCCATCCGATACGCCAAAATGAGTCCTCATCGGTTACAAAGATATCCCATATCATCCACAGAGGGAGAAAAAAAAGGCCTCATTAGCCGAAAGCCTCAGCTCATCACTGTCAACTCAGGAAAGACCCCGGAGAGTCTTGTTACCTTGGGAGAGGCTACGAGAAGGTAGTTCCCTCCAATCAGGCTATCATTACTCGAGGTCCAGCCTTCTGTAACAAGTGTCATGTCAATATGTTGGTCAACCTCTAGCAGCCAAGAGTGTCAGTTGCCAAAACTGGAAGAGTAATAAGCCATGTCAACCCAAAACCGGTTTACTACCAATTCCAGTCAGCCCGATGTCTCCAGCAGTTTGTACTCATCCAATTCCATTATGAAAAAAAAAAAACACGCTGGCAAAATGGCAAGCGGACTGTAGCTCATTGTAACGGAGTAAAATTTATTGTTTATATTATTCATTGTATTCATGTCAAAACAAAAAGTCAGTTGCCAAACTACTCTGACCAGAGCGTTTTCACCCCCCAAAAAATATTGGATAATTGTAATGAAATAAAGGTCGCTTTTAACCACTCATCTATGTCCATGTACTGCCCAAGTTTTGTTGAGATTGATATTTTCTTCCAAGTATTGAAGCGATCAAAACATAACCTCTGGCAGAAAATCATTCCTAATGGTACTGTGATGATAACTTTCCTTCCTTCCTCTGCTCTGATTCTTCTTCTTCTACTTGTTTTTATTTGGCCTAATAGCAGCTTCATCTCAGCAATCAAACTCAATTGAAGAGCAAAATGTGTTGTACAGGCGTGTTGAGAGCTATTTCTGAGTCCTAACCACATCCTGATTCCAAAACATGACATTTTCTGTAATACGTAAAAAGAGCAAAGGTGAGAAAATGCTCCCATGTTTTAAAAGCATTTGTTTGGGCCTTTTTTTTTGCTCAAGGGCAGCATTTCAATTTTGGAATAATTGTAACGTCTACTGGTAAAAAGCTGTCAACAGGGAAAGCACATAATGGCACATTGATTTCCACCTTGTTTCAAAAGCTATGTTTACAGACCATCCAAACAAAGCAGGTGAAATAGCATGGCTAGTCACAGCATCACTCTGGGGATGTATAATTAAAATGTGCGGGACAAACGCACATGGGCACAAGTGCATGTTTGTTTGTTTTTTTAATGATGGCCATTTAGACTGTTATGTATCATCTGGCATCCATTACTGGTGGTAGCTTTATAAAGCCAGAGATTAAACTCCCAAAGTAATTCCAGGTGGCCTGTCACGGCACAACAGAAATACTTAACCTCACACTTTAAGAGCTCAGTGTTATAATATTACAAACAACTTTCAACATGATGCACAAATACAATGCATACTGGCAGTTCTAAGAATTGACTGCTGTTTTCTAATATCGGTGATCTGTGCTACAAATGGATTTTTCCGAGTTGATCAGTGAATGTTTGTAATACTCGAAATGCTTTATTCCAAAGAAGAATCTCACGAGAAGCCAAAATGTTAGTTTATTCATTGCTCAATATTATTGAGTCGTTCCTGTAGGGCATGACTTTCATGTCAGGCATCTTCAGCTGAATAAATCAATAGAATTACCAGCTTGTTGCCGACGGTTTCGTTAATTTTGAAGTAAGCGCATCTTCGAACAGGGCTGAAAAACAGATCTGAGGTCTGTTTCAAGAATAACTGGCAGAACATGAAAGAAGAATGACTTATGGAGAGAACTGCTGGAGCTCTCATAGTAAAGGTCTGTGGTCGGTGCGGTGAGACCAAAATTTGTCAGTTTGGAATGGTAAAGACAACAAAGCGGAAACCTGTTGTCGTGGGGTTTATTTTTGAGCTCTTGATGTGGAGAAGGTCTGCATTTTGTGTCTGGCTACATTGGAGTCACAACAAACATGGTCAGAAGAGCTCAACCTCACAATAGAGGCGCTGTTGTCGCCTTTTATTGCGCAATGGTATGCAAATCAAACCATTCCGTATTAACCTACAGCCATTGTGAAGTTGATAAATCCGTACAGTTCTACAATAGCTGCACTAAATAAACCCATCAGTCAATGTCTGACATTTACGGTGAATGAATGAATGAATGATATTGACAGCTGTCTTTGTCTGTGCGGACAAAGTAAGGCAGGTGCAAACAAAACATTTGGATTTTTTTTCCCCTCTCTCTACTTTTTGGGTGACCATGAACTTTATTTTTACCACATTTTGGAATAAAAAATGATCTGAACATTAATTTGATGCGTTCTACTTTTTCTGTACACTAGGACACCGTGTTACATGACTCTTATGCACTATATATGCTTTAATGCCAAAGCAGTATATATGTAGAAGTAAGTCCTTTCATATTACAACTAACTCGCCAGCTTTGCATCTGCATCACCAGATTTCCATTTGCATCCCTAATAATGTGACTTTTTACAGTCTACTACATGCCACACAAAGGTGACACACCCATTCTGTATGTCTACCGATAAAGCACAACACAATCTCAAATAATGAGCAGGTAACCTTGTTGTTATTGTTAAGCGTCCTTTAGGGTAGGTAGCCCCTTGAAGATTTTCTTTCTTGTAATGAGCCCATCTGCAGAACGAGTGACAGTGCACAAGGGCCTCATTTCCCATCCAGTTAAAATACCAGACATGTACTGGTTTGACTGGTGGGACTGTTCCAGTGCAGTCTTCCTCATTAACCGACAGCTCCTGTGCCGCATACGCCCACTGAGGGCTGAAGATGGTAGGCAGCTACACACATGCCAACGCTCTTATGCATAAAACCTACTTTCGCATAAATCCTCTCCCCCATTTTGACACCTATTATGGCAATTAACTTCCCCGGGTGAGATAAGAGCTGAATAAAAGAGGCTTACAAGAGATACCTATATGTACAGGAAATGGATACTAGGGAACACTTGAGGGCACACTTAGTGATGGGAAAAAAAGAAAAGAAAAAAGAAAAACACAGGTGTGTATATAGTACAACTTGCATCCACACTGGTACCTTCCACCTTCTTATCTGAACAAACTTGGAAATGGTCAAACAGTTACATTTTCAATCTACCATCTGCATCTCATCATAGCCCCTTTCACGTTGCCTTAGAATAAAATAAGAACATACCTGAACAAAGGTGCAGAAATGCCAAAAGCCAATAAATCCCCTTGGAACGGGCAGGCATCATTCAAAGAAGCAGCAGTCGGAGTATTCCAGACTTTGAATGCGCGTTGTGGTTACACTTAGTTCTTCTAAATCCGAACTTGTGAGCCCGAGTTGCTGTCAGGCTTGGTCGAATTAAAGAGTCTCAGAGACACTCCTCACGGAGAGATGCCCGCTTAAAGTTCAGATGAATTCTCGATGAAGTATCCCACTCGAGACAAAATAGGGGGCTTTCTCCACGCGGCTCCTCACTTCGGACCGGCGACGGCAACTTCACCGCATCCATCGCCTGAGTCCAATCGGCATTTCGCGCAAGTAGGAAATGACCTAATAGAAATATTGTGGCAAGCACTTTTTAGCGAGGTTTCAATGTGGAGCCCGTGCACGCCAGACTGCTGCAAAAGTGGAAGCGGCGTTGGTTGGGTGAGACGCTTGTGCGTCTGCGTCAGTGCGCACACGAGGAGAAGTGGGCTCGGATTTTACCGCTGCTGCTCAGGAGATTCCACCCTTGACTACCCACGATTACTAATTTGTAGCACTTAAAAAGTGCCAATATTTAATAAATATTTGGTAAGAAGTGCTCACTGTGGATATTAAACGATTTCATTCAAGTGCGAGGATGGGGGTTGACTTTTTTGTCATTTTTAATCATGCTTGAAATGTCAATTATTTGCACAATATATCCATGTTGCTCAAATGTGAACCTTTTAATCAAATAAACTAATAATTTATTACCAGTGGTCTCTTAACCCCAAAGGGGCTGTAATTTAAACCATTTGTGGACCAGCTCATGTTGTAGTGTAGGGGAGAAGGGGTCATCATAATGAGCCAGCCAGCAGCATTGTTTTTTTTGTTTTTTTCAAGATGACCAAAAATCGATTCACTTCTCACCCCCTGACCTCTCAGCGTGCCATTGGGGAAATTAGATATGAATGGAATTGCATTACAGTTGTGATGCTGCTGAACATTTCACGCCACGAAATGACACATGTTGACGAAACCGTCACACGCTGAATCCAAACAGTGCATATTTAAATGAGGAAAGTTATTTTTCACTGTAACTAGAGCAAATACCCAGCAAGCGCTCAGAATATTATTGTCAAAATGTAAGCACGCCCCCTAGAGGATGAAAAGACGCAGTGCGGAAACCATCATGTGCCTATATCGCCTCAACAACAGGTGCCGCAACAAAAGAAGGTCACGTGAATTCTGACAAATATTTAGACCATTGCTCACATTTCAAAGCAGTGGAATATTTTCCAGGAATAGATGGTGAAAATATTGTCACAAAGACATGCCTGTTTTCATGGCAACACAAAGCATGCAAGGGCAAAGCCAGAGACTGAGAACTGTTTTTCACTTCAAAATAAATATTAGGATGACAAATATCTCATACGTTTTCACTCTATAATGGAATGTGCATTGTTGCATGTGCATTTAACTCATAAATGCAGATGGTTATGATTAATCGAAGGCAGTCTGCCTTCCCCATTTCATATCTCTGTCAATTCATTGGGTTTTTCAGTTTGTTTCACTCATTCATAGCTTTGCCTGTCTGTCACTGCACATCAATGCGGTTACTCTGCATCATACAAAGCCCTGTATGAATGAGAAACAACCTTCACGTTCTTCACCCAAATCACAGCAGTGGAATCTGATGCAATAGCTAGCTGCATCTCTTCTTCTCTCTGTCTCTCGAAATGAGCAGCTTGGTAACCAGTCTCATTCCACTCTTTAAAGAATGAAGAGCCTTTCATGTCCTTACAGTCTCGCTGCCGTGTTTTTTTTCTTTTTCTTCTGGCTGGAGCATAAAGACTCACATTTTTTGAGGGAAAAAAATGTTTTTCATCTTGAAAGGAGAAAAAGGGAGATCAAAACTATTTCATCAACCATGAGAAATAGCCAGTACAAGCTTCAATTTAGATGCAGTCTTTTTAGATACTTGCATGCCTGGTAATAGTGCTATAGTATGTCACTTTTTTCATATTACAAATTAATTTGGAGAAGTACAGTGACAGCACATCTGTCTCTCGAATAAGCGGTATCGGGTTTGAATTCCATGATTTCATGGGCTTTTTCCAAGTAGGGTTAGGGTGAAGTCAATGCCACATTATTAGTTGTGTGCCTTCCATCTCACTGTTTTCTTGCAAAATAATTCACATACCCTCCAAGAATGTCTCAGACCACGTTTTTGTTCTTTGAGTTTGAAATTCTTATTACATCTATTTTGAAGGATTCCAATAATCCGGAGAATAATATTAGAAGCGGACATATTTTTGCGGGGCGTACCATTGTTGTGCAAATGCTTGTCTCGCGGCACAATGGGGGGCCTTTGTTGGCTTTAGACAAAACGCTGGATGTGTCCAGCTGCTTAACTGTTATTAAGCTACATTGTCTGTCAGCACATGAAAACAAAGTCCCATTCCTAGAAATTGGGGTCGCCGTTATAGCTTACAGTGGTCTAGAATTATACACCCATTACTCGAACCTCTGCTTGTGCATATTTCTGACATTTTCTGTGATTTAATAGATCATTGGTTAATGCTTCAAAACAAGTTATTATGTAAATGATGCAGATGGACCCAAATGTTGTCAATATTAAAGAGCTTGTACTGGACAGTACCTTTGTATCCATAGCTGCTGTCTTGGTCTGCTGCAGGTTGCATTTCAGGTTTTGGGGTGATTACGTCACGGTTTCGTCTGTATTTATCTGTTTGGAAATGAATCACATTGTCACTGTCTTTCATTTTTACATACTTGTCTCTTAAAAAATTAAATAAAAAATGCATAAATAAAAGTCAGATACGTGAAGCGAGGAGCAGGTTTTGGATGTAAAAGTGACAGTAACAGTCTACTGTAGCTAGGGCTTGTTTCTTTTCAACCGCTAGAGGGCAGTATAACTGCATCGACCAACAGCTGTTCTGTTTCGAAGGATGGCGTTCCTCTTCCTCATCTTAGAAACTATTTGATGCACCTCTTGTATTGGTTCTAAACTAAATGTGCATGTAGCTGATGCTGAGCTGAAGGTATTTCAACTTTGCTTTCATTATATAATGTGAAAAGAGCTAGCCATTATTTCAACTATAATTAAAGGTTTAACACATCCTAGGTCTAATGAGTAATTTGATGAGACACGAGCACATGTACTTGCTCATCGGAACAATTTCTTACCTGACAAAATGTCCACAGCACTGCCGCACCCCACTCGCTCGACACCAAGCATGCTGATGAGAATGAATGTGGTGGCAAGTGCCAGCATGATTCCTGGCTCTGCCTTTAATTGGGACTTAATGCACCTAGAATCAAACACATTTGAATAATTAGCGAGAAATATGTGGTAGCATTTGCAAACAATCTCTACAATTTTTAAGAACCATTTGAGTGATTACAATGTCACGACGCAAATGCTTCACACCACCAATCCTGCTGCTATGCACCATGCAAAGCCATGCTCTTTGAGGAAGAGGGATGGGCTTCCTTCTAAATCCCGCACAGCATGTAGTCAAATTGTGATGCTTTCTTCTTGAGTCTGAGCACGTCCTTACGAAGTGAGAAAATGAAGATTACTGCAGTTTCAGGGTTAACTCCAGTATCTTTGCTTGACCCTGCAAGTATGCCGTAAATCAAACAGTCTGCACATTTGAACGAAAATGAGAGCTGCTTTTATCAAGATATTATTACACAATTGTGCTTTCATACAGCTCTGACCAGGTGTCCCTAATGATGTGGTTGGTGAATTTTAACTCCCAATCCAAGATCAAGTAAAATCCACATCCTTCCCATTTCCACCCGGTCCTTTACAGAGAAACTTAACAGCAGAAATAATAAGTCGGTTCTTCTGATCAGCCATCTGTGCTACAAAAAGCCTTGCAACTGTTCCCGTCTGTCCGATGGTCAGCCAGATTCCCGGGATGTCTTGGCGCCCACCGCCCACCATCATCATGTGCCACTTTAATTGTTCTGCAAAATGAACGTCCACAGCCAGAACTACAAATATGCCAAAACACTTGAGCAAAAAAGTGTCCACCCATTGACAAGGAGAGACCATAATTGTTTTGGAGGTGTAAGCAATGCCACAAAGTAGCTGTAAGCAGTTTGTATCCATACAAATGTGTTGCATAGCTCAAACACAAGTCTCGCTATAGTCTGAGTCTGGTTAATGAGATTGTGTGGAGTCTTGTCAACGAATGTAGCGGTGTGGCATATCAGCATGCTCGACACGTCAATGAAAGAATCTCATAAAGATGCTTTGAGGCAGAAAGAATAATATCCAGCAGCTATACCATATTCAGTATCAATGATATTAATATTCAGGACTACTGTCTCGAAAAAAATCTGCATGTAATATTTGAGCGAGGGATATTGCATTTTGCAGACTAGTGAAAATTAAATGTGATAGCAACATTATTGCATTATTTTGTTAAAGAAAATGCATCATATGGGAAATACAGACAGAAGAATGCCAGAATTGTTGTAAATACCAGTAGAATTTCTGATATACCTCTCACATGACTCTTATTATTCCATGCAGGTGTACCTAATACAGTGTCCAATAACTTCAAAGGCTCCCTGCTGAAATATATAACAATATCTGTTAGACTCATCTTCTCGCGCATTGGAGCGAGGGGCAAGCCTTCCGATCAAAGGTGACGGGAGAGCTGATTTCTTTCCTCCCTCCGACTGCTGGGGACTAATCACAGCTCACCATCTAACATATTGTCAATAAGAAAGAGCAGAAGCTCCTCTTGTAACACTGCAGACAGATCACAATACTCCAGCAAGCAGGAGAGCGTGACCAGAATCAGCTTCAGGTGCACCCCAACCCCCTCTCTGAGCGCGCAACAGCCGATAGATAGGCCATCTTCACTTGCATCCAACTTGCTTTTGTGCGGGCGCTGATAATATTCCCCATAGAAAATGATACAGGTTGTACGTAGAAACATGAGTAGCATTTGTAGGATGACATTATTCATCCCACATCGCATGTCTGTACGTTGTGAAACCAAACATGTACCGTTTTTTTCCATGTATAATGTGCCCCATGTATAATACGCACCCTAAAAATGGCATGTCGATGCTGGAAAAAAGCCTGTACCCATGTATAATACGCACCCAAATTTTGACTCCTACTTAAGTCCGTAAACGTAAAATTATTTCAGAAAAAAGATCATCTTTGGGAACAACCGGATGTTATTCTGCCGGTCAGTATCACTGCGCATGCGCTAGCAAACTCGATAGCAAAGAAATGTTTTGGATTTGTGTAGGGTACATTGTGACAGCAAACAAGAGCATTGTGTTCGTATGGAGCGTGTTTAAAGTGAACAGCAGAGAAGAAAGGAACAATGCAAAGTGTTGTGAAATTAAATATTACCTGTCGAGAGAGAACTGAACTCTCGCTCTTTATACAGCTGATGTGTCTTGCGCATCCGTTCTGCGCATCTGTCATGGCGGCCTCCGTATGATATCAGGTTTGCGATGGAGATTAAAAAACAAACAATATTTGACAATAACACACCATCAAGGATTGCACCATCGCATCAAACGATGTGTCGTCAATTATAATTTCGAGAAAGATTTTCTTCTTCTAAAAAAAAATCAAAAATTGGACCCATGTATAATGCGCACCCCAGATTTTAGGACAATAAATTTGTTAAATTTTGCGCATTATATGGAAAAAAACGGTACTTTTATAAACGCCAGTGGATAAGTCTACACACCCCTGTTCAAATGCCAGGTATTTGTGATGTAGAAATAAGAGACCCAGATTCTGTAAATTATTTCAAAACTTTCACCTCCTTTAATCTGACCAATGACCTGTACAACTTGTTTCAGCTTAATGTCCAGCTCTATGTCCGTCAACCTTTTACTTGGCATGTTTTATGAGATCCTCATATTGGATGATGGAAACCTTCATGGTTGTCTGAACAACCGTTAACTTCTTTTTTTTTTAACCAGTCCGACTGAATGGGCTGTGAGATGTGACGTCTGAAAGCATCACCAGAGTACAGAAAGGCAGCAGGGGGCAGAACCAGGAAGTATGATTCACTGATAATTGAAGTTGGAAGAGGAGCTGCTGTGAGAAGGCAAAGCCTTGTTCTATTGAGACAAATTCAAATTTTTGATGTGAGCAAATATTCACTACGCCAACTGTCAATCAAAAACTGCAAAACAACAAACGGGTGGTATTTTGTCCAGGAATGGAGGGTGACAGATACATGTTTTCATCACTGACACGACACGTATTGGGAGTTATCAGAACAAGACAAATGGTGTTCTAAGTATGATAGGCTTCATCTGGGGCTTTGTCAGAGCTCAGTAACAAGTCATAGTCAGCTCAGCAGCCATTGTGGAGGAAGGAAATCTAGCCTGAGGGGTAAGAGATGATCCAATGAACCGGCCACAAAGGGCACTGACCTCTGGTCCCAGAAGATGAATGACCCAATATGTCAGCAGCAGATCCCAGTATAAATACAGCCTATATGTGGTGAGATGAATCTGGAGATTTTGCTGGAAATAGGAATGTGAGTGATTCACGATCACGAGCAATCTGCCTTAAAGCACAGAGTATTTTGCATTTGGAAATGGATTGATGGATGGGTGGAAACATTTTTGGATTTATGAGTCAACAGTTCCGTTGCCAGTATTGCGTGGGAGCATTTTTGGGGGTAGCAGGATGTGTTCCGTGGAATGCAATTCCAACACTTCCAAAAACCTAATCCCTTTTGGGTTTTCAAGACCACTAAAGGATTTCCTATATCAGAAGTCGAAAAAAGCAACCAAATGATAACCCTAAGAGAGACGAGCGAGGATCTTGATGAAGTTAGTGTAATTTTTTTTAATGAGTTAGAATATTCAAAGTTTCAAAACAAAATGGCCTCATTTCCTTAAACATTAACCTTAAACATGAACACATGCTGTGAAACATTTTTATAACCCTGTGAAAATAAACCAAACTTTGATTTCCTGAACAAAAATACTGATAAATACTCCAGGCATAGTTAAACATGATATCAGATATTATTTTGAAAAAATTGAGTTTTGTGGAAATGCTTTGTCACTTTGTGCACAAAACAACCAGAATGAATCTGAATTAATAGGCAAGAAAAACAATTAAAACACATATAATAATAATAATAATAAAGAGGTAACTCTAAAAAGAAAGACTCGCAACTTCACAACTTACCCTCCCAGGTGATTCCTCCAATATTACAGCTCCATTCATCAGTATAACCAAATCTGCCAGTGTGCTTCTTTCAGGCATTCAAGCATTTAACCACGAGTGTTGAAGGAGAAAAAGCAAGAAGACCTGCAAGAAGATGAGCAGGAAAATCAAAAGGAGTTGGCCATACTAAATGAAAATCCTTCCTAATCCATCTGTGATCCAAGAGGCGCTATCGGATGGGGTGCATACAAATTGCAAAGCTACCTCTGCAGCAACGTAGGTCCACTTTTTCCTCAGGGTCCTAAAGCTGTACATTTACAGAGCAGATTCTGTGGCACTAGAAACATGTTAGCTTCTGTTGTGGCTTGAACATTTTGAATTCTTTAAAAGATTCTTTAATCTTTTTAATTCAATCTAATGGAAAAAAAATATACAATAAGCCCGCTGGCATTTCTCACAATGTTGTTTTCTCATTTGCATTTAATCATGGGTTTAACAATAACTGTTTTGCATATTGGTGTTTATCCACAGATAAAGATGGTGTATGTTTTTTTTTTCCTGGTTTCCTGCAGCCATTGTTCTAATATGGATAGCCACTGCTGCACAGACTGCAGAAATGTATCCCACTGTGTTCTGCAACAAAGCAATCTTGCCACTGTCTTTTTCACCAAATTAAACTGAATGAATTTCTTTCCTTACCGCTTTGTTTTCAATTGCACTGACAAAAACATACTCAGGTTATACGCTGCAGAGCGATCATAGATAAAAGCCAGACCTTTTACGCATTTCT
Organism: Syngnathus typhle; assembly: GCF_033458585.1. NCBI lineage: Eukaryota > Metazoa > Chordata > Actinopteri > Syngnathiformes > Syngnathidae > Syngnathus > Syngnathus typhle. Next base: position 8,590,150 of record NC_083752.1, read on the forward strand.
TCGGCTACGTGTGGGTTTGACCACAGAATTATATTTTTCTAAGTCCTCTTTTTCATGTTGGGTTTTTGCTCTCCTCCCCGATATACTAAATTGATTGAATCACTTTATAATTGATTGGGGTATTTTCTTATCGGCTAGATTTCATTGAGGAAAACGTGGCTACGATGAATGATAAATGCATCCTCTGCTGTGTAATGATGTGTGCAACAAAAGAGAAGAATTGATCTGAAAATGCACTTCGATCTAACCTCACACGCATGCGCACGTACACACAATTGATGGGCTGAAATGCGAAGAATGCTGTCTTTTTCATGTTGTCACATTCTCAGAAGCCATTGAGCAATTAAAACCCAGTCTGACCGACTTGTAAAGATGATTCAAGTAAACCGTTTATTTTTGTGTTTTTTTTTAATAGCAAGTTGAGAAGCATTCAAGAGAGCTAAATAGATTTCCCCAAAAGTACCACAGAAAATAACTACATTTAACAAATACCGACCTAGATGCTAAATTGTTTCATTATTCTTCAGTTTGAGTAGTATTTGTATGAACACCTTTTGCCTTAAATTCCTTCATCTCACTCAGCAGTCCAGTTTTGAATTAACCTGAAGTCAATAGCATGGCCATCTATCATTCTTGCCGGAGTGGGCTCGAGAGTGCTATTGGACAGATAATCATCTCGTGACGAAAGAGGCTTTTCTTTAGCAAGATTCTCGCTTAACTGGTCTGAAGTGCGTGACGATTTTTGTTTGATCACAGGGTGAAAAATGAGCAAGTCGTGGCAGTTTAACATACTGTAGTTCGGCTGCCCACAAATACTCTCATTTATTCAGGCCGAGCCCGGATTCTCTCACCCCATTAATGCAAAATGTACAGAAGGTCATGACGAGCCTGCTACTTTGACAAATAACCCAAAACCAAATGAAAAATGTCATATATTTGTTCGTCTGCTCTACACCTGGTACCTTACTAATTCATCATTTCAAATTGTTTTCATAAGGCAGGGGAAAGTTTTTCACCAAGCGGATGTGTGATGCTTCTCTCATAGTTTTAACTTTGATTTGCTTCCATATTTATATGGTAATATTCAAATCCCTATTTCCACTTCCCCTGCTTTGGTTGTGTTGACTGACACTTCTGCATTTACGCAAAAAAGCCAAACAAAGCCATTTTCATGGATGGGTCATTATACAAGAGCTGCATGGGGAATCAGTAAGAATGCAATTCAGGTGTCATTGCCCCTTTTGTAATGCGTTTCGTCTTCAGGAATTCATTTTCTCCGCAGCTTCACTTGAAAATGGCATTCTGACACCATTTACATGGAAATCACTTTGCCTCTTCATCTCTAATAGCGGCCTATGTGCAGACAGGACCTCAGAGACCTGGCCTATTAATAAGAGGAGGAAGAACGAAAGAAAGCGATGGAGTTTTCAAGGCAAAAGTCAAGGTCTGGGTGAGGATGAAGGAAAAATTTAAATGTTATGTTTGTTCAGCATGGACAGTATCCCCCTCTCTTTCACTTTGGTGTTCTTTCTCAAACACACTTGTGTGAGCCCAGGCATGCAAATATGATCAGGATATAAAAGAAAAAGAACAAAGGTTTTTATAGGATATACTAAACAGGTGTTAGGTTAATGACAAGGGTGTGATACCGTTTGTTTACTGATTGACGCACCAATAGCATGTTAAGTGAACATAACCGTGAAGTGTCTATTTCTAAAAGCGAGGGAAAAAACATGTATTTGTCTGGATTAATACTGCCTCCACATGGCACTACTGCAGCACTGCTCGGTGAAATACTGTACCTGTCATGCATAACACTGTACCTGTTTTAATCAACATCATAGTCATGCATTGGTTGGCTGGATACAATTTTGTGAGTGAATACTAACTGACTTTGTAACTGACATTAATTACAAAGCAGTTGTAATGATGCAGATGAGATTTAAATAAAATATGAAACATACCATGAACCGTCTTGTTATAATGTTTAAGTTGCGCCAAAAACAAATATTCTTCTTCTGTAAAATAATGGAGAGGGAATCAGGATAGGGCTGCTATTGCCCGAACGTTAGTTTTAAAGAATATTTTAACTCCAGCAAGCATTGCATCAATAGAATGTCATATTACTTTGAATTGGAAAATTGTAAACATTTAACAATTCTGAATAAGACATGCGTTACTGTCAAATAACTGCCTAACCATAGACTATTCCTCTACCAAATCATAAAATTAAAGTGCTTTGTTTTTATACAAAATGTTGTTGTTGTTCCACATTATGTATTTATACGGAGAAAAAAAATGTAAATTATGAGACTGCAGACGAAGGGTGTCAGAACAGCGTCATGACGTCATGACGCACAACGTGACGCGTGACGTGCGAAAAAGGATAAACAAAAAAGGAAGGAAGCCGTCGGCCATACAATCGCGGCAAAATCGGTTCAAAATTTTAGCCCGTGAGCTGCAGTTAGTCGCTACGTGCACCCTTTTGTTGTCTCGGTAGGCAGCATTGGGTGTTAGCAATCATGGACGATGCAATCATATTTCGTATGAGTGCGTTTTCCGAGCAAGGAGGGAGGAAATACATGGAGGATGTTGTCGAGATCAGAATCGAATATGAGCCGACGTCGGCGGCTAGCGAAGACTACACAAAGTCACACGGACATGTGGGACAGGACAACGCGGAGAGCGACTCGCCGAAATCCAGCGAAAGCGAGCTGCAAGCGAAGAATGCGGCAACCGAGCCTGGCCCGGTTTCTGCGATGTGGGTTGAAAGCCTGTCTAGCAAGGACACCAGCGACCACGGCGCGCCGCTATCAGACGAAAAAGTCGAGGAGCGTCTTGTGGACACTCGGAGATCCGTGGCGTTTTTCGCCGTGTTTGACGGTCACGGCGGCCGCGAAGCGGCCCATTTTGCCAGGGAACATTTGTGGGATTTATTAAAAAGACAGAGGGGCTTTTGGTCAAAGGATCATTCGGAAGTATGCGCGGCTCTCCGGAAAGGATTCATCGCCTGCCACCATGCAATGTGGAAACAACTACGTAAGCCTTGCCTTATATTTTGTTCATGTAGGCGGTCACGCCTTAAACATCAACCTACACTCTTTATGGAGGCAGGAGCTTATTCAGCTGAGCTGGTTATATGACATCATAAAAAAAAAACCCACCGATGCCACCTAGGTGTGTTTTAATGATTAGGGAACGTCCGCACACCGGCCAAGGGGGAGACCCAATACAGAACAGTCCAGAACAATGGGCAATAAAAATATGCACCCAATTGTTTACAATTATTATTATTAACCTATCTGTTTAGTCAGATTTGCTTTGTTCTCTTCCTTTCTTTTGGTGTCGTTTTTGTCGTGTCCGATGTTTATATTGTCTGTTTATTTATGTAGTTAACTGCAGGCAACTGAAAAGTATCTATTTACCTATTTTGACAACTTGGCACAACGGGGAAAATTTGTTTAACTCGTTTACTAAGTTAAATGTGCAAACACTGTTTTTTTTTTAATGTGCAGAAACCAATAAATATTAAGAAAAGAAAAAAAAAGATTAACCAGACAGCTGACCCAATTGTTAAAATCATGGCAAACAGTGAATTGAGTGCGTGGACGGTTTAGTTACTGCAAAAGGAGATGAAACAACATTAGTATTAGTGGTGACCCCTTTCAAGTAAGCTAGAAATACCATCTGGGAGAAACCAAACGGCCAGTAACCATAGATTAGAGCTGCCCATGAGAATAGCGTTCAGCCTTCTTAGTGGGAGTGTTCCTTGTGTCCCTCAATGGATGGAAGCAATATTTTTCATGATCACTTCATTTTGCAGGTTTACCTGATAATCAAATTTTCCAAGAAAATCTCTGAATTGACTTCTACTTCAAGCAACCATTAAAATGCATGAAACTATTGAGAATATTGACATTTGCATTGCAATGCACGTCAGAATAAGTCATTTTTCTCTTTTTATTTTATTTGCAGCGGAATGGCCTAAAACAATAACAGGCCTGCCCAGTACGTCAGGCACCACAGCCAGTGTGATTGTGATCCGTGGTGTTCACATGTATGTTGCTCATGTGGGAGATTCAGCGGTAGTGGTTGGAGTGAAAGAAAATGAATCGGATATTACACTTCAAGCACTGGAAGTCACACAAGACCATAAACCTGAACTACCGAAAGAGAAGGAAAGAATCGAGCGATTGGGTGGAAGGTGAGTGGGGCAGGATGGTTTATTTTGCAGGATTCAATACTTTTTGTCATCTCACATAAGTAGTAGCAGTTGTTTAATTCAGAAGGATTTAGATTTGTCTGGCGACAAATGCTTATTGGCCCCTGTGTGACATGCTGTTATTTACTTGACTGCAGTGTAATGAAGAAGTCTGGGGTGAACCGCGTTGTGTGGAAGAGACCCCGACTTACCCACAACGGGCCAGTGAGAAGAAGCACGGTCATCGACCAGATCCCCTTCTTGGCAGTGGCACGATCGCTTGGTAAAGGCACTCACCCCAAAAAATATTCCGCTTAACACTGCAGTTTATTTGACACGCTATAATGTCAATGACACATTTTATTCTCTGCTGAAAGGTGATTTATGGAGCTACGATTTCTACAGTGGAGAGTTTGTGGTGTCGCCAGAGCCCGATACCACAGTGATGACCCTCGACCCCAAACGACATCGCTACGTTATTCTTGGCAGTGACGGTTTATGGAACATGATGCCTCCGAAGAATGCCGTCAATATGTGTTATAGCCATGACAAAATGGTGGTGCGTAATGAATGAACATATCTTGTAGCATTTGTTAGCGTGCTTGCTTTTTTAACTGTAATTGCAATTTTTTTTTTGCTATTTAGGGGCCAAAAGGAATGTCTTGCGCCTGCCGGTTGGGATGCACCGCGCTACTCTTTTGGAAAGAGCGCATGCTTCGCGCAGACAACACAACAGTGATTGTACTGGCGCTGCAGGAGCGCGGTGGCCCTACTATCCCGACGCATCGAGACGAAATTATGGTGGATATGGCTCAAGGAATCGACCACATTCCCTTCCCGGGAACCCCTTATAACGTATATGAGGTTCCAAAGGTCAGTGAACTTCAGTTCGTCCAAACTGAACCACTGAGACAGGATCTGTTTCAAGAATATATTGTTGGTTTATTCTCCACCTTTCCCTGTGTCGCTTTTTAAAAAAATATATCGATATGCTATTATGCTAGCTTCAGAGACACAAGTTCAAAGAAGACTTTCTCAGTGGAACAGTGGTTCATCGTATCATTCTTTTGTTTTCGGGGCCAATAGGCGGAGCGCGAGGATGGCATGTTTCATGAAGAAGATGAGATATATGGAGAAGAACATGAGGGATGGACATGCCTGGAGTGGTAGTCAGGTGAATGCTCATAAAACTGTGTCAAACTATCAGTGTCCAAGCTAGAGTAGCCAGTAGCATATGCACTATTTCTCACAAATCAAAAACAAATTGACCTTAAAGTTAATTGACGTTTCCATTTAAAAATAGAAAAAATACTCATTCAGCAGATTGGCATACTTAAAATTTCATCTTGAATTCCAAAATATTATTTCCTTCAGTTTATGGTCAGAAAAATATGGTATGTTCTTAAGGTTTCCCTCCATCTCATTATTGAATTTAAAATGATAAGTTTGTATGGTAACAGGTATGGTATTAGTTGAGTAATGGAATGCAATGGTTTTTTTATATATATATATATATATCATGTTCTTGTTGTTACTGCCTTTTTCAGCAGCACGAAGCAAAGAATGCTTCCTGTCTACATCCTAAGACTTTGGAGCAGGCATTTGGGACGTATGAGGCAGCTTTCTTTGCCAGCGCGCATGTCTTGCCTGACGTAGACTCGTGGGAGCCCCGCTGTCCCCCTTAGACAGGCCACTGAATGGGTTTCAAAAGCAGGAGTCAGCACTTCAGATGGACCGGACTTCTGAGTCGCTCTTCGGCCGTTGCTCCTGACGTCGTCGGTCAGTGTGGTCAATCCCAAAATAAAAGTTTGCCTCATAAGATTCCTCGCAGCAAAAGCGAACAATGGTGCGATATTCACAAGCGAGAGAGCGACAACACGGCCACAGTAACACCAGGCTTTCTTGTGTGTGTACTGAGTGGACAAGCCTCTTTGGACATATTTTGACTCTATATGTATAGACATTTATTTGTAAATAGATGGAAAACGATGAGATTTTCAATGTGCTTGCTTTTTATAATTTTATCATTTGGCTAAAGTCCCTGCCCCACCTTTAAATTTTAGTGTTTACAGATCTTGTAGATTATGTTCAATGTATGCTGTCTATTTTCATACTTATACATGAATATAATGACAATAGTATATATCGACAGGATATTTTGATGGGTAAAAGTTTCACCAGTCACTTAGAAGGATTTTCCTCTTTAGAAATCAAAGTCTATTATAGAATTATTGGGATTTTATCACTTTCTTTTATCTAATGTGTCTAGAATTCAGACCAGTCTTCAGCAGGACCCAGACATTCTGCTGCGGATATTTAAATTTTCCCCTCAGTACTGCAATGCTATTTTTATGCCCCATGAGCCTCATGAATTGTGGGAGCGACTTCCGGGTGGGTTTTGCTGCTTGATTCATATTCCACAAACGCAATATTGATCTAAATACCGTGTTTCGACTTTTAGGGGTTATAATCATTTTAAAAAGGGAAAAAGAGTCTTGGAAAGAAATCCAATTAAATTTGTGTTAACATGTTTGTGCTCTCCACCAGTATCTCGTCATCTTCCTCTATTGTTTTAATCGGTACATATAGTAACCTATTTAAACGATTTACACTCGGCTAATGAGATTCAATGACCTCTTGTGTACATTTGTAGGAGATTTGTGTCTTAATCCACCCCGATATGGTACTGTCTTAGAATGAGTACCCATTATCGCATCAATTCCATCTTGATGTGGCAGCTGAATTGTTTTAGTTGATTCCGTTGCCTTTTTTGTTACATGAATTGTTGCCTTAGCACAAACAAGTTGGTGCTTTTCATACAAAAAAATCAAGATATGTAAGACGTTCCCTGATACTTTGACCTGTGGTTTATTTTATTTATCGTGCACCTTCGATTTTCCACACCAACGTCACAGAACATGAACTTTTAGGCTGTGACATGGAATCTCCTGCTACAGCTACAGGCATTTTTGTTTCTTTTGTACAGTATGTCATTATGCAATAGGAGTTTGTACAGTACATTATTATGCAAAGTAATCGGATTTCCAGAAGTATGGCATGCTCAGATCAATTCTGTGTTCTGAAGTTTGCGGGACTAATGGATGTTAATGGACGTGCTGTGTTTTGACAATTGCAACACTTTTGTTTTCCTGTCACCGCCACTTCTCAGGACTAACTGTGTGAGGTACATTCTTCAAAAGTGACTGGATATACACCCTCTGTGTTGTAATAAAGTTTCCATTTTACAATTGGAGCGTTTGGGTTTGATGAGAGGGTTTCACAGGCTGACACTTGCAAAGATGTCTTCTACCAGTAGATGGCAGCAATTGTTATGGAAAAAAAGTTTCATCTTTAACAAAACGCCACTTTTCTTTAGCTGAGCTTCACTGGCATCTCTTTTGTAGTGTTTTAGTGTACCCTTCTACTAGCCACTCTTGATTAACACTAAATGGGATATTTGATTTTTATTGATCATACAGTGAGTTGAGCAATATTGCGACATATGTCTTGTATATGAAGGGGGTAAAAAATATACGTACATGCATTAACACTTTTGACCTTATGTTAATTTAAGGGGATGCAGGGTGCCACTTATGTGGTGTTATCTACTCATCCTATAAATTCATTGTTCTTTCACCATCAGCCATACCTGTGGGTTAAACAAAGCTGAAAATACTTAATCCGTTTTTAAAAATTGTTTTAATGAAGCCACTGCCAAGTGGATCTGAGAGGTTCCAATAGATTGTTGGCTAAAAAGTAAGAAAACGCAATCTTTCAAACCTTGCCTTAAAAGGTTTTGAAATGTTTACCATATATTTCCATTGCAAACATACGGACAAAGATTACAAAGTGATGGTAGTGGTGTCTGGCCCTGAATATTTCATGCGTTGTCAGCCCAACATCTGCTGACCTACCTCGCACGCAACTACCCACTCTTGCTGCATAAACTGTCACTCTCCATTAGCCGACACATCATCACCGGTGTCTCCCACTTGTCTCACGACTCTTCTGCTCGGATTCCTAACAAATATGCATCTACAGCAAACCGTGTGGGAGTTACTTTAACACTTTGTTTTTTTTGCATAACTTCATTCCCACCTGCTTTCAACTCCCACTCGCACTTTTCAACTCAACACGGATGTGCCGCTTTCCGTCTCGCCCGCATCCTTAGGCGGGGCCTCAGTTCTCCCCACGTCTGCTGTCCCCCTTCTGACAGTATCAGTGATGTTTCAACAGGGTTTTAATGGTCTGTCGTCTGGTACACTGGGGAGGCTGTGGGCTAAGTACTAAAAGGAGCAAGACCGCTCAGGATAATGGGAGATGACGTGACCTTGTTTCCTCTCTCGCCTTGATCGAAGCAGTCTCCTTGATTTCATGCACACTGATCAAATGCGATTTCGAAATAATCACTCTTGGAAAGGAGTTCCCCAAAAAGTTTTGTGATCCTCTTGTCAGCTGTTTATCGCTGGCTTCATTGGACTCACATTTATGAGCTGATCCTAATGACAGCAACAAATAAGGGGAACTTGTTGCACAACATGGGCTCTGGCTGCTTGCTTAGTGCCTCTAAACTATCGTCCCATCTGTATGTACTCTTTGATCATTATCATGTGGACATTTGCAGTATAGTGAATATGGTAAACATGACCTCTGACATATTTCAGGGTCAGCACTACGCAGGTTCTATTCCTATCTATCAAACAGGACTCACCGAGTGGTCCGTGGCAATGCGACCTCTGAGCTCTATAACGTTACGTGTGGTGTCCCGCAGGGATCGGTACTCAAACCAATTCTATTTCATATTTATATGATTCCGCCTGAGGACATAATATGTAAATATAACATTGGTTTTCAATGGTACGCGGATGACACTCAATTATATATGCCGTTATCGATGACAAATCCAGATGTGTGTGTGAGACGATCATTGGGACTTTAACCTTAACTTAAATCTGCGGGGCTGTTGTAATCTTGACGCGTGCCTTGCGGAGATGAAACAATGGATGTCTCTCAATTTCCTTCATCTTAACCCAGATAAAACTGAGATGTTGATAATTGGTCCAGCTCGTTATCACCACTTACTTAAGGAAACCACTATAAATATGGATGACTGTACTATCACTCAGAGCGATACTGTAACTAATAGGGGTGTAACGATTCATCGATACACATCGATTAATCGATATAATGCCCTACGATTTATTGGCATCGATGCTAAACGTAAACATCGATTTATATCGCCGTGTTTGACATCGGACATTAGACGCAACTTTATTTTGAAATCCAGTTCATTGTTGCTTGCTTCCTCTTTCCGGGAGCAGTGCGCGGCGTTGTTGTGTTGTGAGCAGAGGAGGCACGTGAAAGGGGAGTCGACAACTAGTACGCGGCTCCTGGGCTGGTGCTATGGCTAGTGTCCAAAAAGACGAGGAAATTTGCTCCCCTTTAGACTTCAAATCATTTGTTTGGAAGCACTTTGGATTCCAAAGAAAAGATGGCTCAACGGACAAGACACGTGCAGTTTGTAAATCCTCCCATGCGGTGATCAAATATTCAGGGATCACAAATCTCTATATTTATATTTAAAGAAAAAACACGACATCAAAGTTCAGTGTTAAAATAAGCACTTTGTATACTACAATACTCTTGTAATTTCCTATATAAAGAGTTTGCAGTACCTTGTTGATTTTGCGTATGAATTGTTATAAATCAGGATATTGTTCTATATTTTTTATTTAAAAAAAATATATACATATCGATCGTAGAGCACTATATCGTGATATATCGTTAATGAATCGCACCAGGCTTTAAGATATCGGCAAATATCGTATCGTAGTTCTTTGTATCGATATGATATCGTATCGTGACAAAACCCGCGATTTACACCCCTACTAATTATAGATGTAGGGTTGTAAATATATATAGTGTCAGTATAACCAGAACAGAAATGTACAAGCGGAGTAAGACTGATGAATAAATATATAGATTATATAGAATTATATGCAGATATGGACAGTATATGCAGGTAATACAAGTGTTATTTTGGTGGGGTTATTGTGCTGCAGGGTTCAGCATGATAAGAGTTCAGGGGGATGACAGGGGTGTTGTGCTGCAGAGTTTAGGGCGATGACGACAGAGTGGAAAAAGCTTTTCCTCAGTCTACTCGTCTTGACCCAAAGACTTAGGGTCAGTGTAATAAGCTTACTGAATTAACAATTTAGAGGGGATAGTTCGCTCTTTGCATCTTAGCTGGCTGTGAATTAGTCTTTAAAGTAACTGTGAGCCTTTTTGCTCACGATATACGCTATGTGTTTGCAGGTATAACCCACACCTTTCAATTGATTTGAGAAAATTAAACGACTTTGACGTTGGCATTACCAGATTGATAAAGGCCCTTTTCTAATATTGAAATGTTGACGTACTTCAGTCGAATCCATGCCAAACATACTAAGAAACAAAACATTCTGAGAAACCTCAGTGGTAAATACGTTCTACCGTCAAATGGGAGCTGTGACCTAAAGATCTCATTTTGGGACTGGATTTAAAGGGTCGCTCAGGTTAAGAACCTTAACTGCCCGTAAATCGCTCGATAGACATACAGTGAAGGAAATGCTTTGATTGAGGGGACGTAGATTGTACTCTATATGCGCAGTATGAAAGCAGAATTGCGCATGTTTTTGTGCGAGGTTTAGTTAAAAGCTCTGTTTCTTAAGTCAATGGATCAAAAGAAAATGTGAGGGCTAGTTCCTGAGCAAAAGCCAAGATGTTTGAAAGGTTGATAGAAAATGTTTTATTGATATGCTGAAATGAAAATTGGATAATTGAGTGACACCGTTGGACCTTTGTTAAGTCTCAATTGACTTTCTGGAAAGTATAGTGCGAGTGTGCAAAATCTCATTTGTGTTATAGCATTTCTGTTGCCTTGCGCAACCATGGCAGGAAGTAATAAATAATCCTCTGCCATAGTCTTGTTCCAGCCGGGCTCCCAGTAGTTTCTAATGCGCTTACACTCACCAAACCTTTGAATCCTGGATTGAAATGTCATAGGGGGTCATTGCAGTGATCCAAAGGTAAGAAGTGTCACCTGTGACACCTGTGTTTTATTAAAAGATCCAACTCGATTGACCCGATGGTTATATACACCTCTTGGAACTTGACTGACCAAGCTTGTTTTCCGTCCAAAGATATATTGCCTTTGATCATATTTTCCCATACCACTGCCTTATTCAATATGTTAATAAAAGAAGGATAGTATTTTGTGAGTTGGTTTTTAATCAAATTACCCTAATGAGCACATATAATCAACAGTAAAAATCTATTGTAACTTTTAGTTTGTACGTTTTACCAAAAACAGAAGGTGAATCAGTTCTACTTTTACCAGTTCTTTTTTTTATGGGTGTATCTGTTCTTCTACTTAAGTACACAGTCTGAGTACCTTTGCCATCACTGTTGGTTTGTGAGTGATTTACTTCACAGGATCACACAACCCCCCCCAAAAAAAACATGTGGAAGGGGAAGTTGCCAAGGAAGAACCCATTACATTTGATTGCGGATGTGGCTATACGGTAGATGCTCATAAAGGATTGTAATACCTCTGTTGGAGTCACTACGGCCTCAATGGAACCCTCAAACCTCTTCACCATGTCCTTTGAATCCATGGAAATTCTGGATATGTTAGGTGACTGTAACCTAAGCATCTCCCTGTGCTTATGCTGGAATTCTGCAAAGCTGTGGAGGATTTTTTTTTTTTTAGTCCTCCCAAATTAGAAAAAAAGGGAGAACAAAGACATTGCCAGATCCAGGAAATTCGGCTCAGTTAGAACAAACCACCGGAACAAGAATTTTTTAAGTATTCACCAAAGTGTTGTGAACTCCTTCATGGAGGAGGCAAGTGACATCATATTCAAGTAAATGATTCCACATATGTCAAAAGTTTACTTCGTGACAGCAGAATCAATTTATAAAGTCAGTGTTAAAAAAACAAAACAAACCATACTTAGCGCCTTGACAGCATATTGTGGCATTGCATGTTTCGTGTGACGCTTCGCGGTGAGGAGGGCTAAGTAGAGATAAGTGAGGGCCTGTGATATCAACATCGAAGAGTGGAAGAGAATTCCAGTGGTGAATTCCATGCCTAAAAGGGTTACGGCAGAGCTGGAAAATAATGGTGGCCACACAAAATATTGACATTTGGGTCCAATTTTGACATTTTCAGTTGGGGTGTACTCACTTTTGTTGTCAGCATTTTACACATTCATTGTTGTATTTTGAGTTACTTTGAAGTAACAATAAATTTACTTTGCTATTCAAGCTCTACAGTGACTACTTTACATTGTCTCAAAGTGTCATTTCTTCAGTGTTGCCCCATGACAAGATATAATCAAAACATTGCAGAAATGAGAGGGGTGTAGTACCACAGGCTTAAAAAAAGGTAGGCCAAGGGGATTTCATTCCCTGAATCAATGCAGGAGAGCAGCTTAAGGTGACGTCTTTTAGTTTGTAGTATTATTTTAGATGTATTTATGCTGCATACAATATACCTTATTAGGTATATTGCAATATTACTATTCCACCTAATTAGGGTGGAATAGTAATATTGTATTCAACTGATTCTGTCCTCCTTGCTAAAACCGTTTTCAAAAGAGTCAATATTGTGAGCAAACATAACAATTACTTTCAAACCACGGAGCCACAAATATCCGTCCGTCCGCCCGTCCGTCCGTCCATCCATCCATCCATCCATCCATCCATCCATCCATCCATCCATCCATCCATCCATCCATCCATCCATCCATCCATCCATCCATCCATCCATCCATCCATCCATCCATCCATCCATTTTCTATACCACTTGTCCCCACGGGGGTCGTAGAGGTGCTGGAGCCTATCCCAGCAGTCATCGGGCAGTAGGCGACGGACACACTGAACCGGTTGCCAGCCAATAGCAGAGCACACAGAGATGAACAACCATCCACACTCACACTCACACTTACGGGCAATTTGGAGTGTTCAATTAGCCTCCCAAGCATGTTTTTGGGGAAGTGGGAGGAAACCAGAGTGCCCAGAGAAAACCCACGCAGGCACAGGGAGAACATGCTATCTCCACCCAGGGAGGGCCGGAGGTGGAATCAAACACACACCTCTGAACTGTGAGGCGGACGTGCTAACTAGTGTCCACCGTGCCGCCTCAAGCCTCAAATAGTTCTACTGAAATAAATGCAGTACGTACAATAATTCCTGTGCACAAAGTATACGTAGGCCAGGTTAAAACATTTATTAAACCTTAACGTACCTTTGAAATCATCTGATCACTTGGATCGTGGCTGAGTGTCAGCAGTTATCACATTAATGTGAAGATGTGATACTAAATGATAGAGGGACTACCGGGGTGTTTCATGTAGAACATGGAGCCGATTCTGTCCCGTCACTGTGTGTAAATTTTTCGACACAGCCCCGACAAAAATAGACTTTAAACATGCATTTTTAACTGAGCACAGAGAAGGGTCCACTTCTGGGACTCCTCTCAAAGTGTGCCACTTCTTATGGAATCATGGTGATTTTCCAGAGTGGGCACGTAGGAATGGGAATGCATTGGAGATGGACTTTCCAATCTATATTACTTATTTGGCCGTCACATACTTTATTGTTGGAAACATAGTAAAAGCATAGCATAAATATTGAGTTTTGCTGCGGCCCACGCCCCACACAACAATAACATTTTGTGGAAATAAATATTTTAGTATTTTTTAGTGTGCATATTCCCCTACCAGTAAACGAAAGGCAACAAAAACATACCCCGCCCAGAACTGTGGACTGGTGTGGAGAAGTAAAGGCAACCACTAACTATGCTTTTCTGGTGGTATGTGTGATTTTCAAAGCATTAATTTTGACGTATGATTTCATATATGCATATATATATATGTATATACTATGTGCATATGTGTATATGTGTTTACACATGTGTCAAATATATTTATGTTATATGGTTATGTTATATGTTTCTTTTTTACCTGAAAAAAATATTAATTTTGAAGCTGTATACCAGAGGGTAGGATGGTCTTTTGCGTTTTCAGAACCCTCTGTGGAAATACAGTCATCTGTTATGTCGCTCAGATTCTACTGAGCTTTCGTCTTCATTCGCTCCCCATATATTTGGGTTGTCTTCAGCTTAAGGTCGTCATAAAGTTATAATGATGATACAATCCCACATGCCTGGAGCCTGCAAAGTGCACTCAAGTCTGGACTTGGTTTAGTGGATGTTTCCATGCAGCAATCCATGTAAGCACCACATTGATGTAACAGCACACATGCACTTATTGTCGAGTAAATGTGTTAATATTGGTGTGTCGTATGTTTTAATGACAGACAACACCAAACGTATTAGCCTTTATTTATTCATGGGAAGTTTCACCTAAATTATTGGTGTGTTATCACACAGATCCACAATACCTTTAAAACATTTATTCAAATTCATTACAAGAATCTCTCTGAATAACAGACACTGAACGGCCGTGACATTCGATCCCTCAGGCTGTACTGCATTAAAATCCATCATGAGTCTCAAAGGGATTTTGCTGCTTCAGTTCGCAGACACTTTGGAGACATTGTCAGCAAACAGAACCCACATCCAGCAACTGTGTATGACCTGAACGATGCATATATTTTTGATTCTTAATGATAAATTAGGAAATTATCATTCATATTCTGCAAATGCAATAATTGAGCAACACTTGCTGTCATCTATCAAGGCATTGGAACCTTTTGTTTTTCTATTGTTCAGTGAATAGCAATTTAACAAAATGCACTGTCTTTTTGCACAAGTGAGGTAATTCAGCACACAAGTAAAACAACATGGATGCGTTTTGGAAGGGAAAAATGTTGGTGACAATCATAATGAATAAAACATTTCTCAAGCAAGTCTCAAAAGTCTTGAAGCGCCTTCAGTCAGGGAAGTTAAACTCCGCCCATATCTACACTGACAGCTCAGACACAGAACTTCAGTTTCTGGAGCTATTTCAGTGTTTGGACTGGAGCTTCTTTGGAATTCATGAACTCTTGGATATTGTGGGGTTTTTTTCACCTCCAAAAAGAAAAACTCCACTTTTGGGAGGATATGAGGCAGCGTGCATCCTGGACAAGCGGTTCGAACTATTCTTGCCCTGTTTGATGGGGGAACGCTTAATGCATGCTCGCCATGGCTTATTATCCTTTCCAAGCGCAGCGACCGGATGCCTTGCCCTTGCCATCCTTTCTTTCCGCCTCACAAGTCTCCTTTCCTCCCACGCTGTGTATCCCGGCCGTGGCGTCCCGCTCCGAGGTTGAGCCAGAGCAGGTGGGCTCCGAGGCGGGACTGCACGCGGCTCTGAGCCGGCAGCACCAAGCTGCCCAGTTGCGCTCCTTGAAGAACCCGCAGCCAGGGGACGGGTTGTGCGATGATCCCAAAGTCACTCTGGAATCACAGGATTTATGGAACCAATTCCACAAAATGGGAACGGAGATGGTTATTACTAAATCGGGACGGTGAGTGAGTGATGGACGAAAAAGAAAATATGAATCAATGAAATTAATTGGTTGAGAATTGGCATTTATTTACCGTGTAAATATCCATTTAATTGTTTGACCAATTTCATTGCATCTAATTGTTTATATACTTTTGGTTTCCTGATTTTCATATTAACCTAAAAATATTTGCTTTCATACAACAATCCTAATTGTATACAAAACAGAAAAAGTCTTTTTGGGATTCAAAAATATTTGTTGCAGTTAACGGTCCCCTTGAGTGTCTACCAGTACAGTGAGTTCTTATAAAAACACTGGGAAAAGAAAGACATTGATATGATTTATTCTCTTCATTCCTTACAGAAGGATGTTCCCACCTTTCAAAGTCAACGTTGATGGACTTAATAAAGCATCCAAATACATCTTACTAATGGACATTGTCACTGTTGATGACTTTCGTTATAAGTTTCACAATTCCCACTGGATAGTAGCTGGAAAAGCGGACCCGGAGATGCCGAAGCGCATGTACATTCATCCTGACAGTCCGTCCAAGGGAGAACAGTGGATGAGCAAGCCAGTTGCATTCCATAAACTGAAACTCACCAATAATATATCGGATAAACATGGATTTGTAAGTAGTCATATATGTCACATATGAAATCACTTTTAATATATTGTTGTCTCGCAATTTGTTCGTTTTTGTTTTCTAATTTACCTGTCTTTAATTCCTCAGACAATTTTGAATTCAATGCATAAATACCAGCCCAGATTTCATATTGTGAGAGCCAACGACATCATGAAACTTCCATACAGCACGTTCATGACGTATGTTTTCCCGGAGACTGAATTTATTGCTGTCACTGCATATCAAAATGAGAAGGTACCTCACCCAAATCACCCGTATGAGACATTAACACACGGAATACAACTTGAACCAAATGGTCACACATTGAGGGTGTCATATAAACTGTTAAGCATGTTCTGATAAGAGACTAACGAGCAACTTGTTTTGCAAGATTACCCAGCTAAAAATTGACAACAACCCATTTGCCAAAGGATTCAGGGACACGGGAAACGGGAGACGAGAAAAGAGGTAGTCTACTTGTAAATGTGCAGCCGTTGATTGTCTTTACAGAGACAAAATTAATCTCACTTCACGATCTGCAGGAATAATCCTTTAAACATCTCTCCGCCGGATGAGAACAAAACATACTGTGCTGATTCTGATGACTCATGGGAACAGCCCAGAACCAGTGACCCGTTTCACTCCCCTCAAGAATCATGGGCTGTGACATCCATGCCAACCTGTCAAGGTGACACAATAACCATTTTGTTCTTGTTGTTGTACTTTTTGCACCATGTACACATTTTTTTAGGAATCGCAAGAAGACTAGTCAAGATTAGTCACTAAAGTCACATTTGAAATCATAATTGGTTAAAGGCATAACATTTCCCACCAAAACAAAGGTTGGAAAAAAAACATGCAAAATAGGTTGAAGTCAGTGATGATTGTGTAAATATGGATTGCTTTTCTGTAATCCTTAATTATAAAATAATAAACAATTGAAATCTTAGTTTGTGCACTAATATTTAGCTAAAATGACTTCTTAATGTTTTCCCTTATGTTTTGTGATTTTTTTTTAGTGATTGCTTATGTGTAGCGGAAGGTGTCATGTGCAAAGTGAGTCTGGCAGGGTGTTGATGAGCATGTAACAGGAATGATTTAGTTATTCGGGTCAGTTATATAAAGAGCATCAGACAAGGAGAGAAGTTGTTCAAAGGTTGATCCCAACAACAAGCATGATTCAATTTGTAGCACCCAGAGTAGTTAGAGTCAGCTGGAAGTCAAGTCTGGCGCCTTGACTCGAATCACACTGTCCCATTTTATTTTTTTTTCCCTCCAATATATGTGGTCAAATTCTATCAAGTAAGGCATCAAAATATGCTGCAACTGTTTTGCTCCCAACAGATGAGAACAACACTGGAAGTGATTCAGATATTGAGCTACAAGGTGAGGATGATGGTCAAGCCGGCCATTCTCGGACGGAATCTTCATTTCGGCTGATGGTGAAGAGTAACAAGAAGGAGCCGGCAATGTTGAGTAAGAAGTTTTCCATGGAGAGTGAATCCCCACAAAGCTGCGGGAGTAAAATAAAAGATGCCACATCCCGTATGTTATTGGAAGCACAGAGCTCTCCATCATTCAGTGCCGGACATCTACAGACGGTTGCTCTGTCCAACAGCCAGCAGTGTCTTGAGCTTGGACCATCGTTGATGTTTCACCAGGGACAGATGTTGATGAAAACGGGGGCTATTCAGTCTACATCTATGGGAAATCTATTGTCCTCTTTCTCAGGAGTAAATGGTGGTGTATCTTCTCAAAACACCACCTCGCCATCTCCGTTTATGTTTCAGCTGTCACAGCAGGTGTTGGTACCACAGGTAAGTGTATGCTGGGATACAAAGCTTTTTCGTGATAAGGAAATGCTGAAATGCTAATGTACCAATAACTTTTCTTTCTATCAACAGGGACTTTCGCTACCACCTTTTGGAGGATTGCTTTCATACCCATGGAGCTACTTGACATCACCTGCCGCAATGAATTCACCGCTCCCAACTAGTTCCACAACATCAGCGTTTCTAAGAAACCGCACTTTTCACAGTGCTTTACCATGGTTGCGGATGAGCCCCTATCAGATCCCAGCTTCTGCCATATCAAGCCAAAAGTTGCTGACAGCAAGTTTGAACTCGAATGAATTTGAACATAAACTGTACAGTCGAGGGAATAGTCCAGGGTCTGATAATCACACCAATGGCAAGTCCGGAAGTGAGCAGATTGTCTCACTAAAAAATGTTCACGTTTCCTCTGATGGACTCCAAAACATTCAAAATGTTGTGTTTGATAAATCAGTTACTCTATAACTATGATCACCTCTGAGTGAAACTCTGGATCAGAGTCAACTTTTTTTCAGCTGATTTGAACTTCTAGCAATCACAGATTAGTTTGTGGGAACCATTCATTGTAAATCCAAGATTTACCACTATTTATTCTTAATTATATAGATGACACCTGCCTGTTTATGTAAATATAATTGTTTTTGTCTTTTTTTTTTTAAATCGCACTTTGTAAAATACCCATCTTGAAAAAAATTCAAACATATAATGTCATGATCAAAATTGCCAAAGTTGTGAAGTCATTTGATCACCTGTCACCTGTACATGTTTACATTGTTTTGATATAGCAGAGAAACACTATGCACATATTAGCAAACTCAGGATACTTATTGTGTGTGTTTTCACAAATAAAATAAGAGCACATATTATGCTGTCTCTTAAAATACTGCTGTCTCCAGGCAAATTACAAAATTAAATAAAACCACCTACGATATGCCACTGTTTATTAGGCATAATTATACAATCACTGCCTATTTCAGAATATAGGATTAGAAATGTGGAGGTGAATTTTAGTAGGAATGTATCTGTTGTAAAAGTGCACACATTTTGTTCTGCCTATTTCTCGTTAGAATGTTCATGGCATGACACAAAATTGCAGTTCTTTGAGCCAAGAGGTCAGGTAGTCCCCCAAAAGGAAAATAGAACTGGGGGAGTAAAAAAAAAAAAAATCGTGCATGTGCTGTTGTGCGAATTTTCTCCTTGACTGAACTGGGCTTGATACTGAGAGAACATGTCCACTGGCTCGGAAACGTGGCAAGCGGGTCAGTAGCCAAGTTTGGCGGTCAGAACAAAACTTACAATTCAGGGAGTGCTGGTAGGTTGGACTGTGTTAGTTTAATATGCACAAGAGTAGGATTCTACATAAAGTCAAATATATATTCTGAGATGTTCGTAATTAAAGTAAATTCCCGGTTACAGTGTAAAAGCAAATGTTTACCTGAACACTGTTAATTAAGTATATTGTGATACGTTTGATTCTCAGTTTCAAGGACAGAGACAATGAAAGTAGGGTGTAATTTTCAGTTCCAGTGCTTCTTAGCATTTGTCTCATTCGTCTCACTCTCCCGTGGGAAGCAAATTAACATGATTGGCGTTTCTTTTTTTTTTGGGTAGTTGGAATACAGCAGGCTGCACATTGCACCACTGGATTTTACCGCCACCTAGCGGATTATAATTGTACGGACGATATGTACACAATTAGAGTGTGGTGGTGGCTCCTTTCGGCTTTTCCCCGAAGGGGTCGCCACAGCGAAAGACCCGTTTTTGTCCAGATGATTCGCACGAGAAGTGTTTGGCACAGTTTTGACGCCGGATGCCCTTCCTGACGCAACCCTCTGCATTTACCCGGGCACAGGGGAGACACTGACATTTGCCCCACTATGCACATCTAGTGTGTATAGTTTAAATAATAAATACGGTTTAATTAATAAATAAAGAGGGAAGGCTTCCGATAAGATTGTGGTTGCCAAATTGTTTGCTAAAGTAATGCATGTTTTCCTGTGAATCGTGATATTAAAGGCTCAATAATATTGTTTTAAGAACGTAAAACTGTGGTTCTTGTTAATAAATGACTGAATATTATCGGGGCTCTCAATACGGAATTTGACAGTTGACATAGGTGGAAAGGATATAATAAAAATGTGATATTAATTTCCATGGTTCTGTTACGGTACAATGCTGCACACGCGCGGAGAAGGCCACCCCTTCATCAGGCTTAGAAATCTTCCTAACCCCGCCCACAGAAACGCCCCTCACATTTCATTGGTTCTCAGAATGAGGTCGTCTCAATCAATAACTGCACTTTTTTATTAGAACGGTCTGCATAAAATGAATCTCAAAGGAAATAAGATTATTTTCTTTTTTAAAAAGTGTAGTTTTTTAGATGAATCGTTTTTTGAAAGCCAATGAAGTATTTTGCTGGTTATATTGTGACCATCTCTTTGGTCAAACACGTCTTTTGCAATCATTTTACAAATTGTATTTTGTGGTGTTAGCGGTGTAGACAATCTTTAGATTAAAATTTGCATCAAAAACCGATAATTGTTACGTTATTATTATTTCCACACACGCAAGAGGCGTTTTCGGGGCGGGGTCATTTCTATCTCGCGTGTTTCTATGTCGGAAGTTGGGGTCAGAGGGGAATGCACAAAAGTAACCCCGTTGAGTAGCGTCACATCGCCCCACACTCTGATGTTCTCCGCCGGGAACTGTGACCTCACCATGATGTGAATTCACCACGGAAGCAGATATGTCTTCTCCAATCGATTAATTCATTGAAGTCTTCGCTCAACTGTTCAGGATTGCGTGCCGGTTTATCTCCACCGGTGAGTAGACGCTGAAAACGTCTTTAGCGAGCCGCTTAAACGGACGATCCATCACCGTCCCGCAGATAGCGAGGACAAGACACCGGCTACTGCATCGATGAGCTTTATAGTTGGCTCGCTAGCAAGCATTTTTGCTGACTTTGCTTTGGTGTTCATGCTAAAACGGCATCGTTAGCTATCATTAGCTACTACTTGACAGTTGACAATTGCATGACAACTTGTCTAAGAAGCTCCCTCTTTATAGGGGAATTCTGTATCGTTCTACTCAGTCGTGTTAATTCTAAACTGTGTTTGATCGCAGTACTCTGGTTGTTTTTCTGGTCCTTCCTGCAGCTTTGTGTTGCAGGTGGGTATTTAGTGTCATCACGATGGTCCATTTGTCTAAGATGCTGGGGTGACGAACGTGTCCTCGTGATTGATGATCATAGGCATCTTGTTTCGCATTACCCTTGATGGATTTATGATCAAGAGACTAGCTACTTTGTGACTGCTTTTGTCTTTGTGGTCTGCTGTATGTATATGCAATATTAGTATTAAATGTGTGCATGCTTCTATGAAATATCCAACATGTATAATCTCTCCAAAGATCAAACTATCCAAGTTTACACAATGTCTGAAGAAGTTAATTGTCTACAAGTTTGTGTTCAGACTGTCCATGTCTGAATTATGGTGTTGCAATAGCTATTGCGTGATCATTCTGCTATCTTGTTAATCAAGTCAAACAGCATCACCCGCCAACTGACTGTGTACTGATGTTCAGATTCTTGGCCGCCATTGATAACTTGTGTGGTCATTTTTCTTCCTTGTCCAGTGGTTGCAGCCTGTGTGTGTCACCCAGCCATGGCAAAGCAGGAAAATCCTGCCAAGAAGCACCCAGCTATGGCGGCGGTCCACCCCCACTTCATCGTGGGATCGGTGTCCGAGGAGAATTCAGAAGATGAAATCCAAGGGAAGCCGGATGTGCAGCTGGAGGAGAAGGAGGGTCGTTCTTTGTCACCCTCATCCGGGAGCTCGGATAGCACCAATGACATGAGCTTTGAACACATTGATGGCTCCCTGCACAACAATTTAAGGTTAGAAACCAGACCTGATGATAAAGTGTGTGTGTTTTTTTTTTTTTTTACTTTTTTGATTCCATTTCCTTTTTGCGGTACAGTACTGTTATTTCAAACTTTTTTTTTTTGCTGCGGTACAGTATTGTCTTTTGCAAAAATTGTTAGATCAAACGTATTTTTAAAGTGCTCATTAAAAATCTATTGAGACTGACAAATTCATTCTGCGCTCTAGTAAGAGCACCAAACCTCTACCTTACCTTCCAATGTAACACTTGTGTCACACTTAGGGAGACTTCACCCGGAGTTTCACGCCTATGGTTTGCCCATTTTGTAGCATGAGTGAAAAATGTGCTTTCATTGGCTACTCTCTGCTGAAAAGAGTGCCTCTTATGTCCCCCTGGTTTGCGCGGTTTGGCTGGAAAGTGCTGGAATTTAGATTGAGCAATACATATTCCTGAATGCCCCATCTGTGGTGCTCTTCAGTTTGCTGATGCAACCTTGTAGCTTCAGATAGTAGTTTTGGTGTTATGGGTTATTTAGTGGTTTGACTTTCAAAATAAGATTTTACATCTGGGTTGGAATAATCTGTTTTGTTTTCTGGCATCAATTTGAAAAAGATTCAAAAGGATTACTTTTTTGCCCTCTTCCAATATTACAATATTTATAATGTTTATAATATTGCGCTCTTGAGATGGATTTTAATTGAAGGAAACAGAAGTGTCGTTTTTTTCTGATAACGTCGAGAGTGGAGGTTATTCACGCAATCACATCAGGCCACAAAAACCAGCCAGCCAAACGGGCTCAGGCACCGCCACACCCTGCAGTTGAGTGTAACGTCCCTCCCCTCTGTACAAACCCCCAGTTGGGTGGAGTTTGAGTCAAAAAAGCTTGCCAAGTCTAGCTTTTTCTAATATATGATGAAATCCAACCTTTTTTCACTCTTTTCCTTCAATGTTGAATAGATTTCCATTTTGTGAAGTTCTTTTCACAAATGTGGAATGTGTCACAGAAGTTGTCATCTTCTAACTAAATGAACTAACTATTACAAGTATGTATTATAATTATAAGGTGCAGTGGATGTTGAGCACTGTGTACATTGTTCAATGTTGCAAAGCAACCACAGCTTTGACTTGAGTCTTCTGGAATCCAAAGCTCCTGCGTCCATAACCATGTGATTATTGACATTGTTGATAACCATTACAAAGCTGCTCAAGATTTTTTTTTTGAAAATAAGCACCTAGTAGGTTTCTAAATATTTCTACTTCTGTTAACTGGCCGAGCATGTCTGGGCTGCACTTGATGAAGCAAAATCGCGACCGCCGAAGAATTGACCTGCAGAGGGACTTCACTGTGGCATCTCCTGCTGAGTTTGTCACACGTTTTGGTGGCAACAAGGTCATTGAGAAGGTAAGTGTCTTGCTGTCATGCTCAATGTCCCAGCTGCAAAACAAAATGCGAGTCTCTGTCATTAGCACAGACTATGATGCAGAACTATAACAATCATATTTGTGCTTTCCCAGGTGCTTATCGCCAATAATGGCATTGCCGCAGTCAAGTGCATGCGCTCGATCCGTCGGTGGGCTTACGAGATGTTTCGGAACGAACGGGCAATTCGATTTGTGGTGATGGTGACCCCGGAGGACCTGAAGGCCAACGCTGGTGAGGATTGGCAAGACTATCCTGAAGCATATCATTTAATCGAAAGTTAATATGTTGTCAGATAGCACAGCAAAACATCGGGCGCTCCAAATTCAATATCCTCCTAAATTTGATCTGGAGAGAACAACAAACTTTATTGGGCCAAGATTTTGTTCTTTGAGTCTATCAGTGCAAAAATGACAACAGTTCATCAGACTTTGTTAAAATTGAAGGGCAGATAAAATCTTCTTTTTTTTTTAAGTACACAAAGCATGAATGTTTGACTCCATTCAAAGTGAAGCTTCGTTGAACTTCAGCTCGTAACGCATACGCGAAACATGGTAAAATTGAATATTTCTGTGGTTTGTTTTTTCCCATCAGAGTACATAAAAATAGCAGATCATTACGTGCCTGTGCCAGGGGGGACTAATAACAACAACTATGCCAATGTGGAGCTCATTTTGGACATAGCAAAACGAATACCTGTGCAGGTACCCCCACGGAATTAACACACCTTTCTTTTGCACTGTAATGCCTAAGGTGGTTAATTTCTAGACGTTTTCTTTCAGGCTGTGTGGGCTGGATGGGGTCATGCCTCAGAGAACCCCAAACTGCCAGAGCTGCTCCATAAGAACGGCATTGCTTTTATGGGTAAGAGAAGTTTTTCCTGACATAATGTTTAAGCTTTGGGGCTTGAAATAATGCAGACTGCCCGCTCCCTCCTCAGGCCCGCCCAGTCAGGCAATGTGGGCACTAGGAGATAAGATTGCTTCTTCCATTGTGGCTCAGACAGCTGGCATCCCCACTTTGCCATGGAGTGGAGCAGGTAGGATTGCTGCCAGGATGTCACTTGTGAAGATCCTTTTTATGTCTGCATCTCCTCAGACTCAGATATAATGGAGAAGACCGATCCATACACTTTAATTTTTTTTAAAAATGCACTGAGACATTTTTGGTGTTTCTTTCTCCCAGGCCTGACAGTGGAATGGTCCGAAGGCAATCCAAAGAAACCAAATATCAGCGTTCCTCGTGACTTGTATGAACTTGGTTGCATCCAGGATGTAGACAACGGCTTGGAAGTAAGTGCATTGTCAAAGTGAGCATTCAGAGCCTCCAATGTCACATACTGCAGTGGGCTGTGAAAAACTGCACATATGTGACAAAGTTGTCTGTTTCCACCAACAGGCTGCTGAAAAGATCGGCTACCCTGTTATGGTGAAGGCCTCAGAAGGAGGGGGAGGTAAAGGCATCCGTAAAGTCAATTGCGCGGATGATTTCCCAAACCTATACAGACAAGTATGTCGAAATGAACCACCAAGATTAAATTCATGATTTAATTGTTGCAATTTATTATATTAAAGGGTTTTTTTTTTGCTTCCAGGTCCAGGCAGAAGTTCCAGGTTCCCCTGTGTTCATCATGCAGCTCGCTAAACATGCCCGCCACTTGGAGGTTCAGATCTTGGCAGACCAATACGGCAATGCCATTTCCTTGTTTGGCAGAGATTGTTCAGTTCAGCGGCGACATCAGAAAATTATAGAGGAGGCGCCTGCTACCATTGCCACATCGGATGTCTTTGAGGATATGGAAAGGGTAAATATACATTTTGAGATTGCAGTACTTTCTCCTAGCTGTGGAAAATGGATGATGTCATCACATTTAATGTGTTCTGTATCCAGTGTGCTGTCAAGTTGGCAAAGATGGTGGGCTATGTGAGTGCGGGCACAGTGGAATACCTCTACAGCCAAGATGGCAGCTTCTACTTCCTGGAGCTCAACCCTCGTCTGCAGGTTGAACACCCCTGCACTGAGATGGTGGCTGATGTCAACCTACCCGCTGCCCAGCTGCAAGTGAGTTCCGAATACAGTTGGGCTGGTAGGTGGGGGGGGGGGAAGACAAGCTGTATACCACGCCTATTATGTCTGACTTTTGGATAGCAGACTGTATTTGTGCTTGATTGCATCCAATAGTCTGTTAGACGAGGGCCTTGTCTCCATGGCAACTAACTGCCCAAGTGAGCTATCAGTGTTGCCGATGTAGTGGTTGAAGCGGCAATTGGTCACATGGCGTGCACCCGCTGTGTTCACAATTGTGCTTGTATTTAGGTCAGCGGCAGTCAAGCTGAAGGGCAGCGTTGTGGAGGAAACTGCTACTTTTAAGCTGATGGGACGTCACTATTGAGAGTGACATGCCTGTACGAGTATACTGTGTGCTCAGTATCTTTTTGCAAGATGGTGTATTTCAGTTGATTGAGAGATTAAAGTCATAGTTCTAGAATATTCCTATCCCCAGTTTTGTTTGCACGATGGAGATCATTAGCATCAGTCATTTTAAAACGCCTCCGTTCAATTGGTGCCACTGGAACTACAAGCACAATAATAAACGTATTTGTTAGGGTGGTATTTTTGGTTTATACAATTTTTTTTTCTTTTTTTTTTTTTATTTATTTATTTTTTTTCTTTGAGGATCCTCAATGCAGGTTTAAATTGACCTCTCACCAAATTCTCTCTGCAGTCAATTTATCCTACCAGTCGCACTCTCAACACACAAACACCAACGCTTTTTATTTTTAGGCCTATCCAACATGGGTCTAAAACCCTCCAACACAGCTTGGAAGAACGGACAAAAAAAAGAATCTACGCCCTCCTTCAATTAAGAAAAAGAAGCTCTGTTTTTTTCTTAGCCCGTTCCTTCCACTGGGACTTGAACCCAAGCTGTTCTTTGGCCGGAAAAACGTACAAAGAAAAATCTACACTCTTCTTTGACTAACAAAAAAGAAGCTCCGTGTTTCTTAGCACGTTCCTTCCACTGGGACTCTAACCCAAGCCAGATCCCTCAGCTTGGAAAAACAGACAAAGAAGACTCTACGCACTTCTTCGATGAACGAAAAAGAAGCTCTGCTTTTCTTAGCCTGTTTCTTCCTCTGGGACTTGAACCCAAGCTGTCTCCCGTATGGGTGTAAAACCCTCTAACACAGCTTGGAAGAACGGACAAAAAAAGAATCTACGCCCTCCTTCAATTACGAAAAAGAAGCTCTGTTCTTTTTCTTAGCCCGTTCCTTCCACTGGGACTTGAACCCAAGCTGTCTCCTGTGCACCCTTTACGCGTTTCACAACCACACAATTTTTTAACTTACCTGACCCCTGGTCCATTGCATTGCGGGAACCCGTCAATCCACCCTTGGCAGACGAAGGCAGACCTAAGATGCTGGCCCAGCGAAGAAATTCTCTTCCCAGGACTTTCTTTTCCAGGTCCCCCTAAAGGACGCTGGGTTGTCGACAATGTAGCACGTCCTCCTCCGTCAGCCAGATGGCGGGTATGAGGGTCCCGGGTTTCGGCACCAAAATGTTAGGGTGGTGCTCACTCTAACTTATTTTGCGAGAACCACACAGGAGTCAAGCAAGTCATTTTAGACACCTGCAGGCGGAGAGTTCACTCGTCGCTGTGCTTACAGCGATGGTCGAATGAAGTCTGACTCAGGCCTCGTCAGGTGCTTATTTATTGAGAGAAACAGAGTGGGGTTGAAAGTGGGGGTTGAAAGTAGGGGTGTGGGTTAGGGTTAGGGGTGGATAGGGTGGAGACGCACCCCTGCTGATCAAAGCATAGCAGGGGACCTTTTACGACGTTCTGTAAACAAAGCAACTTTGATTGCTTCCTCTGTAGCTAGTCAATAAGTTGAAAAGATCTTAGCACTTTGGTAAACTAATTTTGTCTAGACAGGACAAACTAGTTAAATTATTACAGGTTATATTTCAACATAATCATACGATGAAGATATTCAGCAAACCCTAACAGTATTGATAAATGAATACCCATCTGTGAATCCAGATAACTTTGGGCTCTTTTTATAGATTGCAATGGGCATCCCTCTTCACCGAATCAAAGACATCAGGATGCTTTATGGGACGCAGCCCTGGGGTGACTCTCCCATCGACTTTGAGAGTCTGTCGACAGTCGCCTCCCCACGAGGACATGTCATTGCAGCTCGTATCACCAGTGAAAATCCAGATGAGGTATGCTTGGTGCTCCTCATAGTTCTGGATGTTTGTTTGATCAGATTTTGTCGCTTTCCAGGGTTTCAAGCCAAGCTCCGGAACAGTACAAGAGCTGAACTTTCGCAGCAATAAGAATGTGTGGGGCTACTTCAGTGTTGCAGCTGCTGGTGGACTGCATGAGTTTGCAGACTCCCAATTTGGACACTGTTTTTCTTGGGGAGAGAATCGTGAAGAAGCCATCTCGTGAGTGTGTTTTACATTGTTACCGGATTTATGAAATCCTTTATTATCTGCTTGCTTTGATGTTAACATTTAGGGAAATGTGTGATTTCTTAGTAACATGGTGGTAGCTTTGAAAGAGCTGTCTATCCGAGGAGACTTTAGGACTACTGTGGAATACCTCATAAAGCTGCTGGAAACAGAAACCTTTCAGCGCAACACCATCGACACGGGCTGGCTGGATAGGCTGATCTCTGAGAAAATGCAGGTGGGCAGTTGCTATCAACGCTAGTCCCCAAATGATGATTAGTGGCCCCAAAATTCTGAACAACCAAATAATGTACTGTGACGTTCCAAAAATGATTTGTTCCATTCAGGCTGAGCGTCCTGACACGATGCTGGGACTTGTGAGTGGAGCACTTCATGTGGCAGATGTTAATCTGAGGAACAGCGTGTCCATTTTCTTGCATTCTCTGGAGAGGTAAGCATGTCCTTGATACGTTCGGATACTGTCTTGAGCACTACGGAAGATGTTCCGTGTGCAATGCTGAAGAGAACTACTCATAGGTTCCGTACATTGTGCCTCCAGGGGTCAGGTGCTGCCAGCACACACACTTCTCAACACGGTGGATGTGGAGTTGATCTATGAATGTGTCAAGTACATCCTGACTGTGACTCGCCAGTCTCCCAATTCGTACGTGCTAATCATGAACCAGTCCACCGTCGAAGTGGATGTCCATCGGCTAAGCGATGGAGGTTTGTTGCTGTCCTATGATGGCAGCAGCTACACTACCTACATGAAGGAAGAGGTAGACAGGTGAGAAAAAATCTATTTGCTATTTAGTACTACCGAGATAAGCTTAATTTGCTGATGATCTCAACTGGTTATCTTCTCCAAAGGTATCGCATCACCATAGGCAACAAGACCTGTGTTTTCGAAAAGGAGAACGACCCATCGCTGTTGCGATCTCCTTCGGCAGGAAAACTCATCCAGTACACAGTTGAGGACGGTGGTCATGTTTTTGCTGGCCAGTGTTATGCTGAAATAGAGGTACGTCACCTTTTTTGCATTCCAGACTTTACGCATTATGCGTGTCGGTTGAGTCGATTGCCTTGATTGCAATTGCAGGTGATGAAGATGGTCATGACCCTCACAGCTGTTGAGTCCGGTTGTATTCACTATGTGAAGAGGGCCGGAGCATCGCTGGATCCTGGTTGCGTCATCGCCAAACTTCAGCTCGATGACCCCACCCGGGTCCAACAGGTGATGTCAAGTAGCAATTTCTGCTCGCCTCATTGATAGTATTCCTGTTTAAATGCACCTTTTTCTACTTTGCAGTGCTTTTATTCACTTTCAGTTCATCTATATCAGTGGTCCCCAACTTTTTTTGCGTCACGGACCGGTTACATGTCAGAAATATTTTCGCCGACCGGCATTTATATAAATAAATAAATAATACATTTATATAAATAAATAAATAATACATTTATAATAGATATATAAATACGATGAAATAAAATGATACGACTGACATAAAAACAAGTACAAATGACAAAAATAAAACTCACCATTACGTTGAATTAGTGGGAGCACTGAGTTGCATGTTTCTAAATATTTGTTTGTATCTGCAGGCCGACCTGCATACAGGTACTTTGCCCTCGACCCAGGCCGTTGCTCTGCGAGGGGAGAAGCTGCATAGAATTTTCCACAACACACTGGATCACCTTGTTCACGTCATGAATGGCTACTGCCTCCCTGAGCCATTCTTTAGCGCCAAGGTGAAATCTCAAAACAAACATAAAAGAAAAAAGAAAAGCAGGCAGTCTCTTGAGCACGCTAACTTTTTTATTACCAGTTAAAAGAGTGGGTCGAAAGGCTGATGAAAACCATGCGTGACCCCTCGTTGCCGCTGCTGGAGCTTCAAGACATTATGACCAGCGTTTCAGGTCGCATCCCCCCTGCTGTGGAGAAAGCCATCAAGAAGGAGATGGCGCAGTATGCCAGCAACATCACCTCAGTGCTCTGCCAGTTCCCCAGTCAGCAGGTGGTCCACACCACACATGCCAACACACACACAATGCTGAACCAATGCAGAATTGTCATGATAAATCACAAAAATATTTACCATTTTGCCAATCATGTGCATGTATGTTCTTTGTTATGCAGTAGTAAAAACAAAGCTTTATAATGTATGTACCTATAAATGTCACAAGGTGGCAGAAAAGCACTACATTTATTTAACTGGGACTCATCAACTCATGACGAAAAATTAGGTCAATAGATTTCTAAAATAGGTGCTGGTTGGGCTACATGCTATTATTGAATGTTTCCCTACTTCACAGATTGCAAACATCCTGGACAGTCATGCTGCAACTCTTAACAAGAAGTCTGAAAGAGAAGTCTTCTTTATGAACACGCAAAGCATTGTTCAGCTGGTGCAAAAGTGAGCGCCTTAGTCTCTACTTTCCAACACTTGCCTGCAACTTGTCTACAATGCATCAAACAGACTGACGTCTTGTATTAAAAAAGTTTGACTACTATAAGATATTAGTTAGCTACATATTACAATTCGCCCCATCTGTCCATACCTGTCGATGATGTTGATTTTTATCACAGATATCGGAGTGGAATCCGAGGTTACATGAAGGCAGTGGTGATCGACTTGCTCCGACAATACCTGAAAGTAGAGATTCAGTTTCAGAATGGTGAGAAATTGTAGTAACACACCATGGGCTGATGTAATGCTACTTCGCTCCGTTGGGTGTCACTCATTCTCAATGAATAACAGCGTGGCTTGAGTTTCAGTGTTGTGTGGTCCCAATATGTTTGCTTGTTTGATAGGATACAATGACAAGTGTGTGCTTGCTTGTTTGATAGGACACTATGACAAGTGTGTGTTTGCCCTGCGTGAAGAAAACAAAGGTGACATGGCAAATGTGCTCAACTACATCTTCTCCCATGCCCAAGTCACCAAAAAGAACCTGCTGGTTACAATGTTGATTGTAAGTAGAATCTTTTTTACCCCCCCCCCCAAGCTCTGATGTATTTATTAAAATAGCTTGTTATCATAATTGCACTGCATGCAGACACTTGGTAATGTGTTTTTATTCTCTGGAAGCAGTAATACTGTGTATCCTCTCCTCAGGACCAGTTGTGTGGCCGTGATCCGACACTGACAGAAGAACTGATGGCCATGTTGACGGAATTCACCCAACTCAGCAAGACAACAAACGCAAAGGTGGCACTTCGTGCACGGCAGGTTGGTTGTTCAGTTCAAAACTGTATGTGTGTACTTTGTAGTATTGTGTGCCATAAAAATATATATCCTGAAAGAAAGGCTAATGTCTTCTAACAAATCAGTCGGGGTGTACTCATTTATGTTGCGCGCTGTATGAACATATAAAAGACAATGTCTGAAGATAATAAAATTCAATGAGGTATGAAATCCTTAATAATATCATTCTCTGCAGGTGTTGATAGCATCTCACCTCCCCTCTTATGAGCTCCGTCACAACCAGGTGGAGTCCATCTTCCTCTCTGCCATTGACATGTACGGCCACCAATTCTGTATTGAGAACCTCCAGGTAGGCAAGAGCAACCTGTACATGTGATCGACTTTGCAAGTGTTTCTGACCATACATTGATCTTCCAGAAACTGATCCTTTCCGAAACATCCATCTTCGATGTTTTGCCCAACTTTTTCTACCACAGTAATCAGGTTGTCCGAATGGCTGCCCTTGAGGTTAGATCCTTATTTCTCTTTGCCCTCATTTATTTTGAATGCTCACAAATGTATAATAATGCACCTTCGTCTCCGACCCACCGCAGGTGTATGTGCGCCGAGCGTACATTGCTTATGAGCTCAACAGCGTGCAGCATCGCCAGTTGAAGGACAACACGTGTATCGTTGAGTTCCAGTTCATGCTCCCAAGCTCGCATCCAAACAGGTATCAGTCATGCCCAAAGGCTAACAGTTTTATGACTCACTTTGCCTCCTGCTCTCCTCTGCAGGATGCGTCTTTCTATTATGTTCATATTTCCGTGGTGGGTTGCTTGACCCAGCTGTGGCCCATTGTGTAAATGCTCCTTTATTTGCTAAGTAGAATGCAAGACCTGACTGATTGGTTAAAAACGTGTGTGCAGGCAATCAAAGCTCTCCCGCCTGCAGTACCTCGTGTTAGCTCGTCATCCTAGGGGGCACTGTTGCCATAGATAAATGGACACATTTGAGGATTGTTCTTGTGAACATGCTTGTAGCTCTGAATCATGGCGTTTCTGTTGCGTTTGTGATCCCAGTGCGTGATTGTGTTGCGGTTGTTTGAGAGTTTGCTCCTGCTGCGCATGACTCGTATGCTTGCTTCAAGTCCAAAAGTGAACTGAAGAAAGCTGTCAACATGCGCATGACAGCCACAATTTTAGGGACACCTGCACTCTTGAATGAAACGATGGCTTACTTACTGCCGTTGCGAGGAAATGTGTATCCTGCATGTTAATGTGTATTACATGTTTGTGTCATGATTGTGAAATAACCGTCCTGTTTTGCTTGTTGCTAAAAAACAGCATGAAGTGCCCTTCTGCCTTAGTTGAGAACAGAGCTTAACAAAAGGCAGCCTAAACGTCTCATGATGCATGTTGTACAGGGAGCAGTCAAGAAGTAAAATGTGTGCTCAACCTTTTGACTCCCGGTTGCATTCGTTGCGATATTGACTAGTGCATAGTAAAGCGTTGCCGAGATGAACACACTGCTGCAACTTGACTGACTTCCTGTCCTGATGCCTGCCACTAACCCAATAGTAATCAATGTTGTTTGATTGCAGAGGGAACATCCCCACTCTAAACAGGTATTGTAAACATTCTTTTTATTGCGTAGACTACATGCTTAGACTGGTTTAGACGCTTGGCCAGAGCACAAATTTACATTAAAAGTAATCTAGTTGTTAATGAAGCAGTTTGGTGCTCTTTAAATTTCAAATAAACATGGTACTGGTGGAATAACTGGAGAAGTACTAAGTGCAGGCTTGATTCATTTTATTTGCAACAGCATGGCCCTCAGCTCATAGCCTCTTTTTAATGTCTGCTTGTGAGTCCTTGTGAGGTTTCGACTAACAAAGTCAATAATGTAACTGTCCTGCTAGGAAAATGTCTGCTCCTTCAGTCCTGGACATTTCAAAAGGCAAAACTGTGTCATATTTGGACCCTCCAGACAGGTTTGATGCAAAAGTAGTCTCAGTTGGTGTAACCTTAACAATACAGCTTATTTATGGGGTCCTACTGGTTTATTTGTATTTCATTGTTGTGTGAGAATGTTTTGAATCTGAGCAGAGTGACATGACAAAATGAAATTTGGTCTCTTTGGCCATGCTACAGCCCTACTCCCAACTCTGCAAAATTAGCCCTCAAGCATTATGACTTTTCTCATTTTAGTCAATGCAGCTGAGGTCAAAGATCACCTGATCATGTTCTTTTTCAAAATTTCTTGACTTAATTTGGCCTTCTGGGGTTTTGATGTGTCAAAACAATGCTGACTCTTATTTAATAAGTGGTTCCAAATTTCACATTGTCATCACTCTATGGGTTATCAATGCTCGGTGCGTTTCCTCCACTTATATACTTTATGGCAGGGGTCACCAAACTACGGCCCGCGGGCCGGATACGGCCCACGGGACCGTTCAATCCGGCCCGCCAACCCTGAAAAAATTGTATTAAACTTTTTTTTTTTGTCATTTTGCCTGCAATGACTGCGTTTCCCCAGTAGATGGGGAAGCGCTCGTTTGCGCATTTACTACCGGAAGCCGTGTCAGAAAGCTCGGTGCACACTCACAAGTGCGTGTACGGACATGGCGCACTCGCGCTCTATTTGTATCAGTCCCAAATTTAGAGCGTGGGCTGTGACGACAGCATTCTTGTAATTCGCGCGCTGAGCTTTCAGATGCAGTTTTGCGCTAAAGCCACCCACAAACCTTCCCCTGGAATCCTTCCATTAAAATGAGTGGCCCGAAAAAAAGAAGTGAGTGCCGAATGTTAAAAAAGAGTGGCCAATTTGGCTCGACGTACGCGACGTGACGTTCAGCCACATGAACGGCAACATCTACCCGTAACAGATCGAGGTAAACGGACCAACACCTCGGATCTCGCCTAAGAATTGCCACAACAAATTTTACTCCAGACTATGACGCACTATCAAACTTTAACAAAAAAGACAGCGGTGTCTACAAGCCTACTGGAACCTACAAAAGGATTATAAGGAAGGAACACAAGAACTTTAAGAGACTGCTCATATGTGTCAGAGAGGTTCTGCTCTGACAACTGAGCTGAACTTTTATCTGTTAAGATTGTGCATGGCACAACAGAAAGTTAATGTTCCATGGTTTTTTTTCTATGAAGAACCCAGAGAGAGTTATTTAGTTATTATTTATTTCCCGATTTTTCTGTGAAGAACTCGGAGAGGGTTATTTAGTTATTATTTATTTCATTAATAGTGTTATTAGTTTCCTGACTTTTTTTGTGTAAAGAACCTGGAAAGGGTTATTAAATAACCGTTATTTGGTTATGTGTGGCTTTCTGGAAAACAATAACTTTTTTAAGCTCGCCTACGATCGTCACACTTTTTCTGTTACAAACTGACACCGGCCCGCCATCAGAGAAGGGAAAGGTTATGTGGCCCTCACAGGAAAAAGTTTGGGGACCCCTGCTTTATGGGGACATGGGAAATTTTATACGTATGTCCAATTTGACTAACATTCTGTGAAATATCTTTGATAGTGTGAACAGCTGATTCAAATGTTCTTACTTCCTAGTTGTTGTTTGAGCTCCATTCAGTGTAACAATCTTCATAGCATCAAAAAAGTGTGTTCAAAAATCTTACACTTGGGATTCTCAATAGGTGGATGGAAAATGTCTTCATATCATTCATCAAGGAGTAGATTCTCATTTGAATCGCTTTC
This sequence comes from Syngnathus typhle, assembly GCF_033458585.1. Classification (NCBI taxonomy): domain Eukaryota; kingdom Metazoa; phylum Chordata; class Actinopteri; order Syngnathiformes; family Syngnathidae; genus Syngnathus; species Syngnathus typhle. The sequence goes on from NC_083752.1 coordinate 8,624,976, forward strand.
ACCTCAGGTCGTCATTCTCAGCAAACCTGAACCACTATGGGATGGTGCATATGGCTAGCGTGAGCGATGTTTTGCTGGACACATCCTTTACGCCCCCCTGTCAAAGAATGGGCGCCATGGTCTCTTTTCGCTCGTTCCAGGAGTTCACCAAGTTAGTGTGAACAATTTAAATCATTTCAAAGGGAAATGTGAATGTGTTGGATGATTAAAGCACGCTTGCCTGTTTTTAAGGAACATAGCAGATGTGTTGAGTTGCTTCACTGACTCTCCTCCCCCAAGCCCGACCTTTCCCGAGGGAGGCAATCCCGTCCTGTACGGTGAAGAGGACAACAAGGTGGCAAAAGCTTATTGTTCTTGTAGGCGGCTTTAACAACTACGTGCGGTGCAACTGAAAATGCTGATGTGCATTTTTTTTTTTTTTTGGTGGTGGTGGTCCAGAGCACCCAAGATGAACCCATCCATATACTGAATGTGGCTATAAAAACCGACAGTGATATGGAAGATGATGGCCTGGCAGCCATGTTTCGGGAGTTCACTCTGTCAAAGGTTGGAAGTGGAACGATCACCAACAAGGCTGCTGTTGATTTGAACAAGTTTTGTACTGGTCTAACTCATTCTATTATTTCCTCCCAATCAATTTAAGAAATCTCTGCTGTTCGAACACGGAATCCGTCGCTTGACTTTCCTTGTGGCTCAGAAGGTAAGACTTGTTCTGTATTCCCGTATTTTCTCATTTTCTGTGTTTGTTTGCTTCACAATCTACCTCGCATGTCATCCTTTTTAATTGTTATGGCTGCTATAATTGACCAAGTAACTAATATTCCCTAATGGTATTTGTGCACAGCATATTTTGTGTGGTGTTCTTCAGATAATTTGCATTGTAAATTCAGCCTTGTCTCTCCTTGTATCTCCTTTGCATGCCTTGCTTTCGCGACATTTATGATGACAGGATTTCAGGAAGCAAATCAACTATGAGGTGGACCAAAGGTTTCATGTAAGTAGAGGCAAAGGGGGATGGAGGGCAGCAAGAAATAAGACAAAAAGCGGGTTGCATAGAAAAACATGCATGGCCGGTATACTGCACACCGTAGTAGCCACAACGAGCAAACGTGAACGATTTCAATCAATGCAAAATAATTGTGTTTTATTGTTGCTGATTCCTCTCTCTGATTCCGTACATTTCTACACTAGTGCAACCTATAATAATAATAATAACAACAGTGCAATGTCGGCTTAACTTTTTAAAGGCAAACACAACTTTTATATTTAATGATTTAAAAAATGTCGAGCTGAATGCTACCATTCACATGTGCAGCACTTTTGGTCCAAATGCCAATAGTATTGTGATGATGCCAATAAGGAGGGCATTGCGGGAAGTATCCTGCCTTTTGATCCTCTTGACAATGGGGTTTGCTTCACCCCCCCCCCCCCCCCCCCCCTTTTCATGGGCCCTTATGCGTCCGAGAACTAATCATGCTCAGTGGTGTGGGTGCCATTACGTGCACCTCGTTAAACAGAGGGAATTCCTTTTTTTTGAGTGTGTGTTTAGCACTCCGCCTCAAAAATGTTTTCCTCCATTTACGATATTCTCGACAGAATGTGTAATCAGTGTCAAATTGTGTTGGTGGAGATTTCAGTTTGTGTCCAATTGCGAGCCTGCTTTCATCCTGTAGCATGAGGAGAGAAAAGCGTCTCCAATCGGGCTGGCATTGTTGTGGAACACTTCATCTGATATCATTCACCAGGGCAAGCGGGCATTTAGAGGATCAAGAGTCTCTGAAAGAGTAACATGTTTTATTCATTTGCAAAAGCAATGTATACTTTAACTACGCAGACTATTCTTATATGTACTTACCATCAGAATAAATTCAGTGAGGTACAAATAACTTCTTTAAGCTTCTTGTGATTGCATTGATAGGTTGCGCATACGTAAATACTGTTTTTATTTTTGGATGTTGTATGTTGTATAGTTATTCCTTTTTCATCTATTTTCTACGCAGAGAGAATTCCCCAAATTTTTCACATTCCGTGCCAGAGATAAGGTAAGGCGTGTCTTGATTCTAAACCGTTAAAGTTTTCTGTTTTAAAACATGGTAATGGTAAAGCTAAAGTTGCTACAAGGGGTGCTTAAGGACACTTTGGAATTAGGGATCAGAGAACCGGTTTAGCACCAACGCTTTACGTTGACTATTTTTTTAGATTGATTGTTGAAACAACTTTTCACCCCCGGCTTCATTGGATTTCCTCCATTGTAGACATTTTGATGGCTCCTTCTCTCTCTTAGCCCTGATAGTTTGACTACAACGACACCGGCAAAACTCATTAAAGTAATGAACTCTTTAATTATGTCCCTCATTTAAGAGAAATGACACCCATTAGCGGCTCTCTGAGAATGAGATTGCCCACGATTTCATTTACTTAATACTGTGTGTAGCTCTTGGGCATCTTTTTACTTTTATTGGGAGATGGTGTTCTTGAAACTGCCATTGATATAATCTCGGTTAATAGCAGTTTTTCCTTGTGCTTGCCTTGTGGAAAAAAAAAGGTCATACTTTTTCAAGCACGCGTGTGTTGCTTTGTTGTTTATGATGACATGCTGCCTTTTTCCTCAACAGTTTGTGGAAGATAGGATCTACCGGCACTTGGAGCCGGCTTTAGCCTTCCAGCTGGAGCTCAACCGAATGCGCAACTTTGCCCTAACGGCCATTCCTTGTGCCAACCACAAGATGCACCTCTATTTGGGTGCAGCACGTGTGGAAGTGGGAGCGGAAGTTACGGACTACCGATTCTTTGTGCGAGCCATTATCCGACATTCTGATTTAGTCACAAAAGTAAGAAATGGAACTGAGTCCTTATTCTTGATCAGCTGTACTCCTTGCTGATTCTTTTCTCTCCCTTTACCAGGAGGCCTCTTTTGAGTACCTTCACAATGAGGCTGAGCGTTTGCTACTTGAGGCCATGGATGAGCTTGAGGTCGCTTTTAACAACACAACTGTGCGTACGGACTGTAATCACATCTTCCTCAATTTTGTGCCCACAGTCATCATGGACCCTTCAAAGGTACAATATGTCAGACCATTGTAAAATGAACTACAGCGTAATCTTCCCCATTGTGCTTTGCTTACCATCAACCTTACCTAATATGCCTCCGTGAACAGATCGAGGAGTCTGTTCGGTCCATGGTCATGCGTTACGGCAGCCGGCTTTGGAAACTGCGTGTCTTGCAAGCTGAGCTGAAAATCAACATCCGCCTGACTCCGACAGGAAAGCAAATCCCCATTCGCTTGTTTCTCACAAATGAATCCGGCTACTATCTGGACATCAGCCTCTACAAAGAGGTCACCGACTCCCGAACGGGACAGGTGGGGCCCAAAGACCGCCAGGTGGGGCACTCATACATTTTCCATGTCATCCGCTTTGTGCTTCTGTTCCATTAGGGAGCTCTCATCTACTTTCAGGTTGCAATTTCATGGCCTCTTTGTTTGTGGTTTTCTCAAACAGCAGAACATTTCTAGCTGTGAAATATTTGGATTCAGTGATGCTATCTCAAAAATTATGATGAAGTTTAATATTAATAACTTGCAGCAAATGAAGGCTTGACTAATGTCACTCTTAGTGAAATTTCATTTTATAATATATAGGTTATGAAATGAGTGACCAAAATATTACATTTCTTAATGATATTCTAATTTTTGGAGATGCCCGTATGCGTCTCCATCAGGTGGTCAGGTAAGTTATACTTGATGCTTCCAGCCATTATTGCACCATTTTATCATCATGCCCATCTACAGTGAAAGACCCCAGCTGATGTTTGAACCCTTAACTTCTGAATGTGAGACGGATGTGCTGACTACATGCACTGCCATCTTTTAATTTAAATCACAGTGGAATGGTTGTCACATGCTCTAGAAGATAAAACTTTTCTTAAGGTGTCTGCTTGGGATTGTAATTTGAATGTGAGCACACTATATCGTTCCATCACATCAAGTGGCTGCTGTGGGGATAAGAAGTGCTCACTGACATCCAGTCATCATCATCATTCAATCAGTCACCTAAATGCCAAGATTGTAAAGAAAGACTGATGTATTTGTTATTATATTCCCTCATTTCTATTGTGCAGATCATGTTCCAGGCATATGGAGAAAAGCAGGGCCCTTTGCACGGCATGCTCATCAACACGCCATATGTCACCAAGGACCTGCTGCAGTCAAAGCGCTTTCAGGCACAGTCACTGGGCACTACCTATGTCTATGACTTTCCAGAAATGTTTAGACAGGTACAATATTTTGATTCATAAACTGGTTCAGAGCACAATTCCTTGCGTTGAAGTCAATGTTAATAGTTGCTTTTGATGCAATCAGTACATCTGACGGAACTCTTTATCCAGGCTCTGAAAAAGTTGTGGCACTCAAGCCAGGCACATGCTTTCGTACCCAATTGCCCTCTTCCATCGGAGTTGCTCACCTTCACCGAGCTGGTGTTGGACGCCCAAGGTCAACTGGTGCAGATGAACCGGCTGCCAGGTGGCAATGAGGTTTGTTATGTGTTAAGAAATGAATTTGCAGTACCCCATAGGTAAATCTTGGCATATTTTTTTTGTTTAAATGTAACCAAAATGTTTTGTAAACCTATTTAATTCCGTATGGATCCATTTTATTTTTCGTCTAGATCGGTATGGTGGCATGGCGAATGACCCTCCATACACCAGAATATCCAGCAGGGCGCGAGATCATAGTCATCAGTAATGACATCACACACAAGATCGGCTCATTCGGACCGCAGGAGGATGTGCTGTTTCTGCGCGCCTCCGAGATGGCCCGAGAAAGCGGCATCCCTCGTATCTACATTGCGGCCAACAGCGGCGCCCGCATTGGCCTGGCTGAGGAAATCCGACACATGTTCCACGTGGCCTGGGAAGATCCAGCTGACCCATACAAGGTCCGTTGGTGTCCTACTTCAAATTTCAAGATCAAAATATCATCTGCATGTTGAAGTCAAGATCAGTGACAGAGCTGTCACCGTATGGCCGCTGCAGGGTTTCAAGTATCTCTACCTGACGCCTCAGGATTATAAGAAGGTCTCAGCCCTGAACTCTGTACATTGTGAACATGTGGAGGATGAGGGTGAATCCAGGTACATATAGATCACTCAAATATGCATAGTGATTAAGATAAAAGTAGAAAGGGAGATTGTTGGCTGGTCATTCCTGAAAAGACCGATCCACATGATTTACTGTCATATAGGTATAAGATCACTGACATCATTGGAAAAGACGATGGCTTGGGTGTGGAGAACCTGAAAGGGTCTGGCATGATTGCTGGAGAATCCTCTGCGGCTTATGAGGAGATCATCACTATGAACCTGGTAAGAGCACGTGTGTGAAAAACACACACTGCTTTTAACTGTCAACTTGGTGTCAAGAAGCCTTAACGTTGATTGTCTCGCTTAAAAGGTAACGTGCCGAGCCATTGGAATCGGAGCCTATCTTGTGAGACTTGGTCAGAGAACCATTCAGGTGGACAACTCGCACATTATTCTTACTGGGGCTGGAGCACTCAACAAGGTACAACAAAAGCATTGTCCTAAAAATGTGTTCATTTTTTTTATTCCATTATTTTGAGAGCATAGCAGAGAACTTTAATTGTTTAAAAATATAAATTACAGTACTATGATATACATTACTGAGCTGTAAAGAATTTTACTGAAAGCTACAGTGGATGTGGCAGTGTCAGATTTTTTTATTTCCTCCAACCCCCCCCCCCTCTCCTTATAATTTGTTATGTTCCACAAGGATACCCTCGCAAACCGGGACCCCCTACCGTCATTGTTAAATAATTGAAGGCAAACCATGAAGTTCTATTTGCTTTGCTGGAGGCTGCAATGCAGGACATCCGCATTATTTGTTTTCCATTAAAATGAATGTTTTGCTGAGACAGGTTTTCTGCTTGTTGTTGATTGGTGCGAGTGCTGGTTGTTTGAGCCTGCACGCTTTACTACACCTCCTGTTTTTTCCTATTTTCGCCCCCGTTCAATCTACCTTGTCAGTGTAATAAGATGTCTCCATTTCAAATTAATTGACAGGCAGCAGCATGAGAAATCATGCAAATGGCAGGCTGATGGCGCACCTATTTGCCGAAGCCTCTGTTGTTTTTAGACCAGCCCACTGTTAAGCTGTTTATGAGGAGACAAGTTGTTATTGAAGTGTCCACATTTCAGGCTAATAGCCAAATGCTCTCAATTTAAGTAGATTGTAGTTTTTGTAAGATTGTGAACAAGATTCCCCCCCCCCCCCAATTCTTCATGTGACTTCCTGGCTATTAACTGAAACTTAATTGAGAGCAGGAGGCTGCCACCTCAAGATCATCATTTAATTAGCCTCTAGAAAGCTTCCATATTTTCACGGGCTTTGGATAGTAACTACTAGCACAAATACCCCAATGAGCTGTTCCATCGACTTGGCCTCTCTTTTCTCTCTCCTGGCGATCTCCCTCCTTTCTCGCTCCTACAGCCCCTTGCTGTCTCTGCGCAGCAGAATCTTAATGAAGCCGCGATGGCCGGAGGCTCAGAGGCTTTGTGTGTGTCAAGGTGACTGCGATGTTTCTTGGGGCCGCAGGCTTTCCTGACAGCTTTAGGAGAGCGCCCTAGATTTGTAGCCAGATACATAACCATTAATGGTAATAAAGAAAGTAAATGATGGCAGAAAAGGTGAAAGCCGAGGCTAGGGAGTGACCGCCTCTGATTTTTACTGAGCCATGTCAGGGCCCTGCCACCTGTTCCTGCCTGCTTATGAAAATAGGCTGCGCTGAGGTGAAGACTTTACAGCTTTAGGTTGGTTCAGGGTCACTTTGCCGGTAAAAGTAGTGTGGTTGGTTCTATTGATAGTACTGTCTATAGGAAATGATTGCTATTTTTTTAAGTGTGTCGCCATGGGCATACAATATACACGTAAAACTCAAACAGGCAATGTAACACTCCTGTTGTACAAAAATAACAATAGTATATATTATATAATGTTTGAATGACTGACTGAGAACACATTGCTGTATGTTATCTAAAGCTCCCCTGTGTGATTATAATAATACCCAGCTCCCATCCGAATCCTTCATTATAACTTAGGGTGAGCTCGGTTGCTTCCCCTGAAAACCCTACATTGTAGTTTTAAAAGGCAAATCCGAAGAAGTATCGTGTGCTCAATCACGCTCATGTTTGTGTTGTGTGTCCGTCCGTCTGATGCCAGGTGCTGGGCAGAGAGGTTTATACATCCAATAACCAGCTCGGTGGAATCCAAATCATGCACAACAATGGTGTGACCCACAGCACTGTTTGTGATGACTTTGAGGGAGTCTTCACTCTCCTGCAGTGGCTCTCTTACATGCCCAAGGTAGGATCTAAATATTGCTGACTTAAGTTCATTTTTATGGTGTGATACATTAAAAAACATTCATGAGTAATAGTCTTTTTTTTTTTTTTCCCCCAGTGCAAATTTAGTCCAGTCCCAATTTTGAGTGCCAAGGACCCCATAGATAGAACTGTTGCATTTGTGCCAACAAAAACACCGTATGACCCTCGTTGGATGTTAGCTGGTCGTCCGAGCCAGAGTAAGTGCCTGTTGATATTTCGGTTGTATTTTGTCAACTGAATTTTTTGTGACTACGTCTTGCGATGCTGTTCAGACAATATTGTTGGACATTATTTCAAATGGATTGATCAAGCATCTCATGAATACATTTGAATACTTTCTAGCTTGAAGTCCAAGTTTGCAGTACTACATTGTGTTTAGGTGGGCTAATAAGTAAATGCCTTGGACACAGGTCATGATGATTTCTTTTTTGTTACCTCAAGTAAATATAAAGATTTATCATGTCCAGCAAATGTGCCATGAGTTAGAAGTTGCAATTACTCATTTCAAGAGAGCCTCCGGGAAGCCACTAAAAGAGAAACAGTTAAGTCTGCTATCATGCTCCAAGAGACAAGATCAAGATAGCACCAAAATGGATGTGGCTGTGTTTCCCCACTGCAAGCTTGGACTGTGCAGCTCCTGTAACGGTGTAATTATAGCTCGAGAGCACAGAGATGTCGAAGGATGGCGCAGAAAGTGGTCCACGTTGGTGGTCGGGATGAGCGGCAAGTCTTAATTGAACAGTAACCTCATAGTGTATGGCGTGTTTCTCAGGTTTAGCAAGCAAAAAAAGAGCTTGGCAAGCCTTTTGTAGCCAATCATCCATCACGTTTCCCGCTTGTTTTATGTTTCCCGCCACTCTATTAAGAAGGAGCTTCTGAAATGAATTCCTGCTTACATTTCTTACAAGTGACTGTCTATGTTTCTTTTAATCTCTGAATAACACTCACTTCAATTAATGTGTATGAAGATCCAAAAGGCTCTTGGCAGAGCGGCTTCTTTGACCATGGCTCCTTCATGGAGATAATGCAGCCATGGGCTCAGAGTGTGGTAGTTGGCAGAGCTCGGTAAGCCCCAAATAAACACATAACATAGTTGAGAATGGATTTCTCGTGTTGTAGTTAAATTTCCTCACTGCCAGTGCTCCATACTCTATTCCCGCAGACTGGGAGGAATACCTACCGGAGTGGTTGCTGTGGAAACTAGGTCAGTGGAGCTGTCAATCCCAGCTGATCCAGCTAATTTGGACTCAGAGGCCAAGGTGAGGCAGGTCACTCGCTGCGCATACTCAAGTATGAGCCAAGTGTTTCATTGTCTCGAGATGGAGTGATTGTGATCTTCCCATATGTCTCTCTAGATCATCCAGCAGGCGGGACAGGTGTGGTTCCCTGATTCGGCCTTCAAAACAGCCCAAGCGATTAAGGACCTGAACAGAGAGGGGCTGCCTCTCTTTGTATTTGCCAACTGGAGGGGCTTTTCTGGAGGAATGAAAGGTGTGGGGGCAGAGCTTGTGTGGATGCTGATTTACAATTGATGATTTACAATTCTCTAATATGGCTTTGCTTCCTTCTTTTCTACCCAGACATGTATGACCAGGTGTTGAAGTTTGGCGCCTATATTGTGGATGGGCTACGGGAGTACAAGCAGCCCGTCCTGGTTTACATCCCACCCCAGGCCGAGCTGCGAGGAGGTTCCTGGGTGGTCATAGATCCCACCATCAACCCTCGTCACATGGAGATGTACGCCGACAAAGACAGCCGGTAAGACAATTGCAATTGAGGAAAGATTCATGTCTGCCTTAACACTTGGTCCACTGAAGCCATTGGTGTGCTCAGAGGTGGAGTGCTCGAGCCTGAGGGGACAGTTGAGATCAAGTTTAGGAGGAAGGACCTGGTCAAGACCATGAGACGAGTAGATCCCATCTACATGAGCTTGGCTGAAAGTCTGGGTCAGTCGTCATCTTCACTTCCAATCAATGTTCTTTAGTGGCCGCAGTCTACTTAATTTGTAGTCCTTCTCCCTCCCATTCCCTGTCAGTAAGGAGCAGGGGACTGGGAGGGGGGGGCTGTGTACCTTCACCCTTCTTTATCTGTGGATGGTATCATCTTTGCTGTGCTCCCCTGAGAGACACGTCAATCACAGCTGCCTTGGATCAATTGTCAGCTCTCCTGCCTCCCTGGCGCAACCTATCGATTTAACTCACAGCTCGCAGGAACTGTGATCCAATGTTGCGTGCGTTTGCCGCTTTGGGAAAAGTGGTGCCGCGTTATTGAGGAGGGTTTGAGAGGAACAGATTGGAATTGACAGAAATCAGTCAGCAGCTCCAAGCTAAATAAAACGCTGTTAGTGCGGCTTAAGTCACTGCTGCATTTTACGTCCAGCAATTAAAACATTCGGTATTCGTTCCATCTACTTACATTGTGATTTGTCTTCTAATTCTCAATATTTTTTGTCTCTCCTAAAGCCAAGGACAGTCTTCACAGTGATAATTTTGTCAGCAGTTTTGGTTACACACACACAATGTGTAAACTTAGCTGCTTAGTAATAGAAGTAGAGCAAACTTATTTCTGAGTGGTACAGGTCTTGAGTTTAAGTTTCAATAGCGAGTCTTGCCAAGTTTTATCTCAGTGACTCAAGTCAGCCATTTTGATGACATATTTAGCTACAGCAGTGTTTAGTGCATTTATTTGGACTTTGTGTTAAAACTTCTCCTTCTCCCCAAAAGGAACCCCAGAGTTGAGCCCTCCTGACCGTAAAGAGCTGGAGACAAAACTTAAAGAGCGGGAAGAGTTTTTGTTGCCAATCTACCACCAGGTAGCTGTCCAGTTTGCAGACCTACACGACACGCCAGGCCGCATGCAGGAGAAGGGCGTCATCACGGTAGGTGTTTTGCTTCAAAGTCTTGAAAGACTGCTCTGTGAAAAGTCAACACAGTTTTGTCACAATCAAATCTGAGTTAAAAAGGTTTTAATGTTAGTTGGGCCGTCCTTGTTTTTATGTTGCATCAAATATCACATTAATTTTAACAACATGGTTCGTGACATTTAATGTCAACATGATTTAATTAACAAGATGTTTGTCCTTTTTTCCTCTGGAAGGATATCCTGGAGTGGCAAACATCCCGGCAGTTCTTCTACTGGCGCCTGCGGCGCCTCCTCCTGGAAGAGACGGTAAAGAGAAAGATCCAAGCAGCCAACAGCGAGCTGACAGACGGACAAATCCAGGCAATGCTGCGCCGCTGGTTCGTTGAGGCGGAAGGTGCTGTCAAGGTAACACAGCCATTCACAATTTTACTATGATATGTTTGTGTTTCAAAATATGATCTCCCGTTTTATTTGAAATCTAATCATTTGTACTACATAGAAATGCGTTGTCCACAAAAATAGTGATTTAAATAAAGATACAAAAGAACCACAGTTACTTCAGGCCCAATCTTCGCCTCAGAGGACCGGCAGGCAGAATCTGTCAGGAGCCATGTTTCCTGCAAAGTGGCCTTCTTGTCTGCAAGAACACTAACCCCATCAGAACTCAGTGTCTTAAGCCACAATTAATCACAGCCCTGGCACGTGCTGATAGGAGAGCAACACGCTGTCTCTTAATTAAAAGCAAACAGATTAAAAATGATTAATAAGGGCATTAAATGTTCTTGCGGACCTCAAGCGGGGCTATTCATATAAAGGCAAGGGCCTATTAAACCCCTCCACCCTCAAGTCTTTAAGCCCCTCCAGCCCGGCTTTGTTTGGGATCAGAGATGCCGGTACTCATGAATACTAATATTGCTATCAGGCCCAAATCAACGAGACGTCATGCGTCTACTTTGAGCTGGTCCACTTCTTTTGTTTGTTTTCGTATTGATTTGTGCACACTCAACCAGTCCAATTTTGTCAGACTTGTCATAATGGCCACACTGGTTAAACATGACAATGACATCACACAGGCCTATCTGTGGGACAACAACGAAGAGGTGGTGGCTTGGCTTGAGAGGCAACTGGCCGAAGACGACGGAGCCAGGTCCGTCATCGACGAGAACATCAAGTACATTCGTCGTGATCACATCCTCAAGCAGATTCGCAGGTTCACCCCTTTTGAGATTTGCTTTGTTTCCATAGATACCAATCAAGTGGTTTTGTTGTTTTTTTTTCACATGCACTTGATTTATTTACCATGTTTTTTTATTTTTGTGTTTGGTCTTATGCTTCCAGCTTTGTTCAAGCTAACCCAGAGGTGGCAATGGATTCCATCGTGCACATGACCCAGCACATCTCACCCACACAGAGAGCTGAGGTGGTGCGCATCTTGTCCACTATGGAGACCTCTGCTTCCTCGTAGGGTCCACAGCCGTCCAGCCCGTCTCTGGGCTGGCAAGAAGGAAGGTTGGAAGGAGCTGACGTGAGGAGAACCAGGGGAACCTATGTATCGTTGGCAATGATTCTAACGACCCACTAATACTACTTGGTGACCAATTTGATCTGTTGTGAGGTGTAAACCAATAATGTGGATTTTCTTTTCCCAATGTATACTGCTTTTAGACAATACAGTCATAGTTAAATATTTTGACGACAACCCCAGCAGCCTTGGCAAGAAAGGGTCTCATAAACTACCAACCAGAGTGCACTTAGTTACTGAGCAGAAAAATAGCTGGGACGTTCTAACCCATTTGGACAGAAGAGCACAGCAGGGAGCAAAAGGAGCCCTTTTAGACGCTGACTGCTTCCCAGTTCTCCTGCGGTGAACACAAAACTACAGCTGTCCCTTCTGTTCTGACTTGACGCTGCTCCACATGCACTTTATACTGCGTCGCTGTTCACATTGCATACAGAACTAAACCCGTTCTTGCTGTAAATGTAGTATCCATGTCATCAGGCTCACTGTTACACACGTTCAATTGAATCGGGTAATGGTACGACACACAGAGATAATACAAAATAAATGTGAGAAGAGGATCATTTTGCTGCTCTTCAAAACAATCATTGAAAATAGCATCATTATCATTCAATTGTCTTTGTAAGAGAAAATATTTTGAATACATGATGAGATCACACCTCTGTTCAGTGATTCATGTAGTGTAAACGAATGTCAAACTGTAATCCGTGTTAACTTTTTGTTTATACTATTTTGTACTAAATGTTGCTTATTTGTAACAACAGTTTATTCTTATTTGCATATTTCCCTGCTGGTGATTTGGTTAAAAAAAAAAATAATCTTGAGTGACAATGGGTAAAGAACACTGGATTGTTAAAGTCCGGCGCTTGACATTACTGCCTCGTTATTTCATTGTACAATGTGAAAACAGCTTTGTGGTCATTGCTGTGCCTTTTTTTTCCTGACCTGCATTGACTTACCAGCTAGTTGTTGTTTTTTAACACACTAGTTGTAACCTTGAAAAATAAAGGTGAAATAATGACATGTTAGCAATCTAAATAAAGATTTGACCCATTAAATTTTTGGCCATGTCTTTAACAAAAGGTCTGAAAATGTGTACCACTTTGAATGTAGCCGGTTGTTATATACTGTAAATGCACATGATGATTTCCAGGACAGATACAGAAATGAAAGTAGTTCAAATTGGAACAGTCAGAATAGGGACTATTACACTGGGGAGACATTTTCTGATTATTCCAAAATGATACTCTTTGCATTCCTTAACCCAAAGACGATTAAAGTGTCTTTTTCTTTTTTTTTTTTTCCCCACCGCCTTTGCCTTTTAAACTTCAACAGTCTTAAGAAGGATGAAACGGATCAAACAAATACTGAGGGAGCTATCTCCTCCTTTTATTTATTTAATTTTGTCTTATTTCGTTTGTATCGTCCCCTCGGCTGTGTCAACTTTGTTATCGTCCCACCAACAAATATGTAAGACAAATTGAGTTGCATGTGCCCAATACCCACAACAATTACGAGCAGTCCAAAAAGAAGAAAGTCATTTGGTGCTATAATTGGAAATGTGTGTTGCGTGGTCCCCCTTGTCTCCCACAGGGTTTTACTCATTTGTGGTGGTGTGCGCGGCGGGATAATTCTTTTGATCTGTGACAAAATGCAGATTCATTTTCTTCCTCAGACATTGAAGTTGAGAAAGCACCGTTGTTGTGGAGAACTCACACAATACCTAGTCTTTTTTCATAAGAAAGGTAACATAAAAAGGGCCAATGTATTTCCTATGATCAATTAACATGCAAAAATGCAAAAATCTGGATGCTTTTATTAAGGCAGCAGGTGATTTAGTGTCGAAACTATATGGTCCTTGCGATCTAATTTTTCATCCAAAGTCAGTTGAGAGGACAGGCTCTCTCGACAATGGATGTTTTAAACTATTCTTTCATGGGATGAATGGATATAAAGCATCAAATTATCAATTCACTAAACTACAATCCAAATGTGTCTTTTAGTGGCTGTGACATCACACTGAACATTTGTCAACACAGAGTCTTGACCATCCACATTGTTGACCACCCGCATCACAATAATCTTTACAGACATCCGATCATCCGGAGGAGGCGGGTTTAAAATTGTTCGCATTATACATCCATCCATCCATTTTCCGAACAACTTTTCCTCTTAAGGGTCGTGGGCGTGCTGGCCTATCCCAGCGCTCCCCGGGTACCCTGAACTGGGCTTGTTTCTATTATCTATCTGCCGTTAGTTTAATCAGTTCTTGGCACTTGGGGTCTATCCAGCTGTTTGTCATCTCTTTGCGCATTTGGCATTTGTGGTTGTCTATGCCTTGTTGCCATCTCTTTGCGCGTTTGGCATTTGAGGTTGTCTGTGCTTTGTTGTCAGTGGCCCCCAAAACAATGAAGACTGGTTTTGTGCAAATGTGTTGTATTTGGTTTGATCCTTGTCATTTTACTGTGACACAAATTTAAAATGGATGCTGAAAATAAACAATTAAAGAAAATAAAGAGAAAAGGTGTTTGCTACATCAAGTCTTCATATACTATGTCAACAGTACACTTGCTATTTTTCCAGCAGGGACTATTGGTAGGAAAGTCAGGGGGGACTTTTGGGGGGTGGGGGTGGAAGATGCCTGCAATGAGATTGAAATGGAGGAATTAAGATAGCTCAAAGGGGAGACTCAATCATGCATCTAGGGAGAACCATAATTCCACATTCATGTGTCTCAATGGCTTGACAGCACTTGAGAGACAATGCATCTGACCCAGATGCAGGATTCCAATTAGCCGGCTGTATGCAACAGTTGAGATGAAACGCAAACGGGGTCTTTACAGAGCCCCTGGGCTGCCTGATTACTGCCTGAAAACAAAAAGTCTTTTGCCCATGATAAAGAGTCGACTGACACACGGGGAGTGTGAGGCCCCAGCTGTTCGCCGTCTCTCTCCAGGCTAAGGGCTTCGATAGAAAAGCTCCTCAATGCTTGCATGTCTGCCTTTTTAGGTTTGGACCGCATTGCAAAGTGTACAGCGGCTCAGTCACACTAAGATGCTTTAGATGTGTTTCATAAGTTGAATAACTGGTGAAAGATTAACTATACGTTGTCAGCCTTCTCCCTGCTTATCGACATATGTAGTAAGCAGTGAACCCCAACATTTTTTTTTTTTTGGAAGGGGGGGGGGGGGGCAATTCATCATTGACTAAAATTGCATATAAAAGTGTGTTGAGGGTGGATTTACTAAATGTTCAATCTTTTTGACACCCATTGCTGGTATCATGCCAAATGTGCGCCTTGTCACTTTTTTGCAATCAAAGTCAGATGTCTGAAATATTATCATGCTGATTTGATTTATACTGTGGTGTGGGTGCGTGTTGAGGATGACTTTTCCTCCCTGAATGCTCGTAAAACAATCAAGGACAGTAAGCGGTCACAAATCTCTGGGTGTCTGGTAAACACCAATTATTGCAGAGCGAACAAATACGCTGATGGAGGTTTGTATTTGATAGTCCACACTGCTATTCCAGTTTATTAATTGTCTTAATTTCCTTTTTTTTGATAATACATTTTCTGGGAGACAGTCTAGATACTTTTGTAAATATCGAATACGAAACAAACTGATTACTGTGCATGAAGTGTAATGAAAAGCAAAAAACGAACAGAGTGATGAATAATTTAGATGACTGCCCAATCGTTAATTTCAAACAAGATGCGTGGATGTCAACAATGTCCTTGCACATTTCAAAAGCAGCTTACTTTACACTGGAGAGTAAAAAGGGTCTTAGTGTCCCAGTGTTTTTACAGAGAGGGAGCGAGGATGTGAATCTCTTTGGGGGCGGCCTGTCAGCCAGCTGCACCACGGGCTTAATCCCCAATCCATGTTTAAAATGTGTCACAGGGGTCAAAGATTTCAACACCCGGTGATCATCACCCACATAATGCACACATTGTCATTCTGCCAGGGCTTGGTAAACATTGGCTGAGGGCTTCTGACTCACGAAAGATGGGGATGAGGCCCAGACACTGCCACTTTAGCCAGGAAGGAGACATATGTGCGTGACACATTTTGGTTTCCATCTCCTTGAAGACGATTAATAGGAAATTACAGTTTTCACTATAAAAAAAAAAAGTACAATTTTCCAGATGCTTATGTTTTTATTTTTAAATCACTACAATTATGCATATTGATGAATGTTGTGTACGTGCCCTCCACAACAAGAGAGTGTGTTTCCTTTACACTGCAGCCCCTCCTTTCCCCACTCCCCTCGCACGTCTGACATTAACATTCATGGAGCCAGTGAAGTGTGGCGAGCCGCGCACAGCGAGCCGTTGACGAGATGTGTGGAGGAGGAGAGAAAAGGTGCCGGTGATGTGGAGGAGGAGAAAAGGGGGCGCGGGGGGTTGCTGGCTAGATACGAAGAGGGATGAAGCGTAGAGACCCTGACTTAGGTGAGAGGGAAAAAAACAGGCACGCTAGTGAAGAATTGTAGGAAAGGTCAGCAAGCAAGGTGGCGCATCTTGGGCCATAGATCACTATTATTACTGTGGGTCATTGTCTGGTGCAACACTTATAAGGGCAGGGAAACCGTCTGCAAGGCAGCTTGAGAAGTAGGCAAGGGGAAGAAGAAATCATTGGAAGATGTCTCAGCAAAACTCATTCAAGAATTTGAATTTTGACATGTGTACTTTTTTACGATAGTACTCTATACCAAACATGGATTACATAAACACCAAAATAGGGCAATTTACTAAAAATTTAAAAAATAAATAAAAAAGGGCATAAAAAGTGTTTAAAGCGACCCAAAGTTTGTCATCGTCACTGCAGTCAGCTTCTACTAATTTAGCAATTTTAATACAGCACCCAACTAAATTCTTATCAAAATTAAAAGAAAACAGCTTTCATTGTCACTTTTATTGAGATAATTTAAGTTTACTTTAAGTTTAAGTCTAGCCTGTTTTTTCTGTATTTTGTTTTACTGCAGCAACGCATTTGAAACATCTCACCTTGTTGTAATTGCTGGCTGTCCATTTTGAGAATGAAATGAATGTGCCATAAACAGACCATGAATAATGTTTAACAAAATCAATAACACCCACAATAACATGAATTTCATAAATAATAACAATAACAGTAATGCAATATTTCAGCCCCAAACATTTGTGAAAACAATGATGTTGATGCATACAGGCTACTGAGTTGCTGACAATGAGTTCTCCTCACATAGCTGAATACAAACAGTTCAGACCCGCAGCAGCCCTCTTTGAAAGGTCGGATCTATTAAAATGCATACATTAGGGCATATCATCGGAGCGTGTAAAGCCATCTCCCTATGGAAATGTTGGTTTACTCTTCCTCATGGGGTCCGTACAATGGTTGCATGTATGACCAATGTCCTTTGGGCCTGAAGGACAAAGACAACCAGCCGGGGGTGAAATGTCGCAGTGTGCCACTTTTAAAATAGACACGTGATATTTGAACCTTGAAAAGAAATCCTTCGTTAGAGTACTGCTGGTTTTATTTTGTCAATGTGAATGTTCTTAAATATATTTCAAATATTGTATATTTAAGGTGGGACTTCTCTCACCTTGCAGCCAGACAGACCGCAGGAATGGAGACTTGGCAGAACCATGTCTGCTGATCTGCCACTGCTACCCTTCAAGACACCAACACGCACGCACGCACACACACACACACACACACACACACACACACACACACACACACACGCACACACACCACAGTCGTAGATTTTTGCAGAGCAGACTATTTGCCGCTGAAACGTTTAACGCTCGATTGCAAATGAGAGAATCATCAAGCATATGCAATGCTCTAATGCTCGGGTTTCTTTGTCTGTCGACTGCATGACTCAAATATCTACTGCACAGTGTAAAAGTCCAAAGCTACCATTCAATTTCTAATTAAAACACCAAAGCAAGTGACTTTTCACAGGAACGTATATCATTTATTTCGTATTACATCATCTTTTGCCCAAAGCAATTTTCAAATTTCACAGGTTTCTACTGATACGGTCGTATTGTCGTTAAAAAACTGCAAACATTGTGAGATGCAGTCGTTGTCCATTACAAGCGTGCAGCGTCAATGTCTAAGTCAATAACACTTCACTGCGCTGATGCTAGCGTAGCCGGAAATTTAAATCCATTGTCTTTATAATCTCCCAAAATGTAGCGCGAGTGATATGGTGATTAAAGTCATAACAAGCGTATCTGGCTTGACTTTTGTGAGCAAATGACTTGTCAATAGCTATAACACGCTCTTACATCTTGTCAGCCCTTGGCCTTGCAGATGGAAGCGGTGCACAGAAAGAGAGAAAGTAGGTGGGGAACACTTAGGATTCTGTCTTCTTCAACTTTAATCAAAAGTACACTGACGTGCTGCAGCTCCCTCCCTCTCTGTCATAATAATGGGCCGCTAAAAATTCAGGAGGCAGGCTCCACATCAATCACTCGCCAGATTTGAGTCCAATGCAATAAATATGTAAATGAGGAGAAGCCAATGTCTCGTAGCTTTGAGATCAGCACAAGAAGGGGGGAAAAAGGGAGGGCTGGGCTAGTGTATTAATTGCCCGTGGCCAGAGGAATCCTATTACTGTGGGCATTGATTATAAAATTGTATGTGTGAGTGATTTTCATGCAGAAAGTGGACTACCAAGCCTGAAGCCAAAAGTAAAGAAAGGGTCAAATTAGCAAATTGAACCAGATTGTTCAAGTGACTAAGAAGAAGCAGCAATGACAGAAAGGCCAAATCTAAATTCGCACAAGATCGCAATTATTACAATTTCCTACCCGCCAAACTAGCAAGAGAAATGTACAATGCAGTGCTTAAGTGTCAACAATTGTAAGTTTGATTCTAAGCGCTCGCCTTAAGCAGTATTACGGCATTTTATTGGTGTGCAATTGCAAAGAAAAATGTAAACGTTTTGAAATTACCGTAATTTTCGGACTATAAATCGCACCGGAGTATAAACCGCACCAGCCATAAAATGCCCAAAAATGTGAAAAAAAACGTATATAAGTCGCTCCGGAGTATAAGTCGCATTTTGGGGTGCAATTTATTCGACAAAATCCAACACCAAGAACAGACATGAACGAGCAACAACAGGCTAAACGATACGGTATGCTAACGTGACAAACACAAACGAGGAGCTGAGAACGGGCCTGACGTAACATTCAGTTATTTAAAAAAAACTATTACATAAATAACACGTTTATAAAACCATCTGTGTCACTCCAATTCATTAAATCCATCGATTGTCCTTTGTCAACAATGCCGTGTGCCGCGCCGCAGTTCAAATTATTCCACAGGCCCATACAACGATATATAAACTATATTTTAAATAACTATCACATAAACAACAATATTATCAAACCATTTGTGTCGCTCCAAATCATTAAATCCATCGATCAAATTTCTCGTCCTTTATGTCATCCTGGTGACAGAGGACATGTCCAGAGGATATGGCGCTTTAAAGTGTTAATTACTTTATTTGATTTTTTCTCTCTATTTTTCATGTTTTGAATATGTTCAAGATAAAGATATCAAAGCATGTGAAGTGATCAACTATACTAAAAATAACATGTGAAGTGGTCAACTATACTTGTAAGTAAATTATGTGTTAATGATCAAGTAAAAATTTGTGAAAAAAAACATGTAAGTCGCTCCTGGGTATAAGTGGCCCCCCACCCAAACTATTAGAAACTGGCCAACAATGTTGTGGATTTTACTGACTTGCTTCCAACCAATGGCAGCGACTCCTCTCATTCCTTTGAAATTCAGTGCAGTTCACGCAGGAGATTGACATAAGGAACTGCAAGATCTCCACTTGCAGATGTTGTAAAGTTCGCTAGGGCAATGGCACCAGAACCAGAAGGGGTTTTTAAGTTTTCCCTTGCCCTTTTGGGAGCTTAAGATCAGGGGATGCTTTGAGAATAATTGTCAATTTCTGTCTATGTGAAGCCCTTTGAGACTGCTTGTGATTTAGGGCTATACAAATAAACTTGACTTGACTTGACTTAGAACGACAATGACAACAAAACGGCTTCAACACATAAAAATACATCTTCTGGAAATGTCGAGTCACAGTCTTTTCCTGAACTCGATCGACTTTTTGTGCGTATTTTCAAGCCGGAGTCCTGCAGACAGTGTAAGTATTTTGACAATTTGCAATCATCCAATATTTCTTCTCACCATTAAGCAAGTCTAATGTGCAACTACTGCAAGAGGTTTAGTTGATGTTATTGCAAATGTCATGGTTACTGGCTCATCAGGGCCTGTGTCTTGTTGCGTGTTGTTAATGATGTCCGTTGTTGACCAAGGAAAATAAAAGATGTGGAGAAACAGTTGGTTCTCTATTGGCAAGATCTTGGGTTGTTTAATGGCAGCCAGTACACGAGGCACGGCAGGAGATGAAACAACAACCCCCGTCTCCAGGTCAGAAGGTTTTATACTGTCCGGAAAAGGCGGGAAAGTGCCCCCTTGACAATTTGGTACATATGTGTGTTGGGTGGTTGCCGCCCCTCTGTGCGTGTGTGTATGTGTGTGTGCGCGCGTGTGCGTGCGTGTGTGTGTGCGTGTGTGAGTGTGTGCGTGCGTGTGTGTGTGTCCACCGTCTGTGCCCATGTGTATTGGGAGGCCACAAAGCTCTGGGTGCTGTATCCATGTTCTGATTGAGCAGTTAATAATAATAAGATTTGCACACATGAACATGAAAAAGTATATGAGTGTGTCTAACTTAACAAAATATGTACACATTGTTGTTTCACCCACTTCACTATCTAAACGCCAGCTTTCCTAGTCTCACTTTTGTTTAGTCACTGACAAGACAACACTGGTGTTACTCTGTGTGGGGTGGGAATAGGATTGTTGGATATAGTTGAAACTGTTACTACAGTTTATTTGAAAATTCATCTTAGTGTGTTGTTAGTTTCCCCCCCAAATATCTGACTGAAAAAAACTTTATTTTGGTGTCATGAATAGCTCAAGGGCGAGAGGCTCATCCGACATCACCCTTTCTTTTGTTTTGTTTTGTTCTGATTGCTTGAAAAAAATTATCATGAATTCAAATAATGTCGGGAAGCAAAGTGGATGACAAATCTGCAGCTTTGCAGCCAAAAAAGATTCTCATTTACAAAATGTTGCTCATGTATATTTGTGTGTGTGTGTACGTACGTATATATATACGTACTATATATATATACACACATACATACATACATACATACATACATACATACATACATACATACATACATACATACATACATACATACATACATACATACATACATACATACATACATACATACATACATACATACATACATACATACATACATACATACATACATACATACATACATATATGCATATATGTATATATGTATATATATATATAGTATGCATATACGTATGTGTATATATGCATATATACCAACTAAATGTATAGGTGTGCAAATGCATATACGTATTAGTGTATATATGTATGTGTGGATATGTATATATGTACATATGTGTGTATATGCAAATATATATGTGTGTGCATGTTTCAGTGTTAATTTAAGGTTATATTCATGTGTATATGTAGTATGTGCACATGTGAGTGTTTGTGAGTATAAGTGTATACTTATTTTTTATAAATGTGTATATATATGTGTCTATATATATGTATACATATGTATCTATATATATGTGTATATGCTTATATATATGTGTATGTATGTCTGTCTGTACTGGATGTTTATATGTGTATGTATGTGCATGCGTGTAAATGTAGTATATGCATCTATCTTGTTTCTATGTATTTAGCTGTTTATGTTTGTGTTTATATGTGTTAAAATGTATATGTATATAATAATGTCAGAGAAACTTTAAAAAAAATAAAGTCTGTACACAAAGTTTTATCTAACTGTTTTTTGGGGAAAAAACAGCTAGTTCCACAGCAAAGCAAAAGTTGCAAAGCGGAATAAATAACCTTTATTGTACAAATACAAAGATCAAAGTTCATCCCACTATTACAATAAGCACAGTCAGCTTGGTGTAAATTGATTTGCTGGTCTCGTGTTTGACTTGCAAATCTCTCTCTTAATCAAGGCATTTTGCTCAGATAAACAGGGATTAGTTTGATTAACAGCATAGCATAATCGCCAAGCAGGAAACAGAATGATAGATAACTTTCCATTGTGTTTGTTTTACAGACAATGAAAACAATTTGAATAACAGATGCATTCATTTGATTTTTTTTATGGTGATATTTTTTCAATCATGTAAAAAGCCATTCAAAAGTATAATTCTGCTTTCTCTTGGGTGAGTGCCGACTGAATCAAACGAGATGAAAATAAAACTGTGATTCATGTCAGTTGTGATCAAATCATGACGGTCCCAAAAAACGTTTATTGTTTCTCTATTCAGAAAACAGTGCAAGTTACCCACCGTGTTGATACAGTTGCACCACAATATCCTGATTATCAATCCATCACAAAAGTGACGATCCTTTGTCGATTTTCAAGCAAGCCAGATGCTTTTTATTTTCCTACATGTGTTTGATTTCACTATATGTTTCTCCAACTGTGAAATCATACACGCCGGGTGCTGGTTTAATTGATTACATGCCACAATTCATTTTTCTTGCCGTGATTTGACAAAAATGTGCATATTTAGGCTTGGTTAGCTGTCTTCTCAAGCAGAAATACCACAAAAAAGTGTGTGGTGGTAGTGTCACAAGGCTACAAATTAAAGTCACTGTGTGGTTGTTTATATTTTTTTTCTGGAATATGGATAGGCTGTAGTCTTGATTTCCCAGCACATAGCGGCCGTTTCACTTTCCCAGGCTCGGCTCGTCTGAACGATGGCTCAGCCCCATCTTGCATTGCCGCAGTCATTTCCAACCATATGTACCTCCCCTTTTGACCTCATCTGGATTGTGCGAGCAACACATTGGAGGAGAAAATGAATCTTAAAAATGTCCCCTTGGTCCATGCTTCCCTGCAGTTTATGGTTTACAACCCTCTGGGTTTTCTGTCTCAGCCCCCCTCACCCCCCTCCTGCCCCAGCGGCTTCACGGCCTCAGCGGTTACAGTCAGCAGTCTTTGTGCGGCCTTCATGTTTAAGATATTGACTTTGGCCGCCAGACAATCAGAGATGCTTTAATGTGGCTGCCGAGTCATATTTGCAGATGTGAACGTGTCTTTACTGCAGTATATATTAGACTACATATGCATAGTTATAGACATCCAAGTGACATTCTAGGTGCAATTATTTATGATACCATCTCAAGCAACAAAGATTTCAATCATTTGGTCAGCAGCAATTGATTTATGCGGAATTCATGTTTTAACTTCACCTGCTAGGAAATGATCACACTGAGGCTGAATTTGCAGGTCAAAGTCCCTAATTCCAATTTAATGCTAGTATTCTTTTTTTATAGCAGTTCTCCAAAGGGTGTTTTTTGATAAAGTCAAACTTGTATTCTCACAAAATCTAACATCAGATATGAATGTTTATGTTGCTGCATTGGCATATATCTAATCATTAAATTTTAATGCGTATCTTATTTTCATCTACGCTTAGAAGATCTGAACAGATCTAATTCCATGTCTTTATTTTGGCTATGTAGTTTGCAATGATAAATATCTGAATTGCACCACTCAGAAATTAGATTAGATTAGATATTTCTTTATACACCCCACATGGGGGAATTCCAGTATACAGCAGCGACCATTTAGGAAAATTTGAAAATGAAAAACTGGAGATAAAAACAATGGAGCTGCTGCCAGAAGTAAAAAATAATTCTGAATTTTGTCACCAAATTCGTGCAAGATAGCTACAGATTGATAGAGGAGGAAATATATGTATTTTTTTAATTCGAGTGTTTTATATGCATCAATGTGCTAACACAATCTGCTTATTTGCTGTTTTCTCACCATTGTTTTCTTGTCTTTCTTTGGCACCTGCGATGTGTTTGCAAGCATTCTGCTATAATGAGGTCTGAGTCGCAGGTTGAATTGTTTGTCACATGTTGCTACACTGTGCAGCAGCAGTTTTTATTGATTATGCAGATTGGATATTTCTTCAAACCGTAACTTCAAGGGCGATGTATTGTGAGTACATCTGGATTATAAAGAATTAATTTGAGATTTTAGATGCAGTATTGTTATACAATTACTTGGTAGGAAATCAAGGTATCCCATCAGTGGTGAGCTATTTGTTTGAACAGGCTGCGCGTTTGGTCCTTGGGGGTTTATCTGGAGTCCGCAGGCGACATGTTGGTGACCCGTGGTGTAAGGCCATAACTCAAAATCAAAATTCAGATCATGAGCCACAAAATGCAATTTTATTGTTTGTTTGGGGAAATGTAGTTTTCACATCGTGGTTGCACATATCCTACAAAATCGTAGCAAAATATTTGGCGGTGTGCAAACTGGCGCTGCCAACATTTTCTCTGTGTTTTCTATTGTTTGCTCTCATTGTAAGATTTGTGCAGGTTGCTCTCGAAGGAAAAATATCAGGGTGGCAAATATAAATTGTTGATGAAAGCTTTCGAGGTTTCCTTTGTCGTTGCTTTGCTTTCAATTGTATGTTTATTCTTTCAGTATGTACTCTACATTAATTGTGGCAGAATATTAAGGGTTCTAAAAATATTGGCTTCGTGTGTAAATGGCAGAAAAGTCACAGTGAGGTGGCCAGAGAATGACAAAAGGTGGTCATGGCCAAACTAAGTCACCTAATTCAGCACGGTGGATTAAACATGACATATATGCATATTCACTTTCTTTTTGTCAGTTTGTCACTTTGCAAAATAATTACCATCAATGTTGATATCGCCAGGCTTTAGAAAAAGTGAACATTTGTTATATCCAGTCCACATCATTTTATTTGACTTAATATTTTAAGTAACACAATTAAACATACAAAACTATTTGCAAAACATATTTACTGCAAATATGGGTGCAAGAGATTGCAGTTGGTCTTTGAACCGATGAAGCTAATATTTGTGTCCAAAGTCAATTTCTACAAATAACAATCAGAATGTATTTCATCATACTGTGAATGGTCAGAAACATCCGTTTCAGCCTTATTTGAACAATCATCTCATTACAAACATTAGCTACTGCTGGCATTATGCATACGAGTGTATTTTGTAGACATCAAGAATCAGCCGCAACTTCACAAGTTGTTTTTTCATCATTTGACAACTGAGTGTGTGCGTGCGTGCGTGCGTGTGTGCGTGTGTGCGTGCGTGTGTGTGTGGGTGCGTTTGTGTGTTTCCAATTACAAACTAGCACAGCGAGCAATCGCACAAACATAGCTACAGAGGTTTGGTTCATCTTTGTGCTCCAGGATCCATTTCCACAATCCATCAGGTTTTATACAGGGATATTTAAATACTGGGGCTCAAAGTAAACAGTTGACTGCCCTTCACTAATATTCTGTATTTATAATCTTGAACTCATCGTCTTCATAAAGCGCGATCAGTTTCTATACAAATGCGTTCTTTCAGACGTCTCGTGTCCTTTTGAAGGCAAACCTGTTTTGACACAGCCGACAAATGAAATATAAAAAGCAAAGCTTAGACAGTCCTGAGAGAGGTTTTTGGTCAAATGCGACAAACTTGACAATCACAATCTAAAACCTTGTATTCACCATTAGCTGTAGAGAGCCGCTTTTTAATACTGAAAGGTGATTTTTAAACAAATACCCTAATGAGCAGACCATGAACGGATGAATGGATTTACATGCATAGCCTACATATACTGTTCTTTGAAAAAAATTGTCTCAAAAATTAGTGTTTATGCATTTATTGCTCCGTCAAAGAGGTTCAGCACTAAACCAGCACATAGTACTCGAGTCCCATGCGAATAAAATCAACGTGTTAACGATTATTTTGTTATTCAAAACTTGACATAAATAAATAAGTTATACAAATAAATAAAGTGATAAATAAATAGGTGCATAAATAAATAAATAAATAAATAAATAAATAAAGTGACAAATGAATAAATAAAGTGATGATTTGCCTTCAGAACACCCAGGGCTACCACACAGTTCCTTCGCTCACCTCGGACGAGGGCTGTGACAGTTGGTTGGTGTAGCCGTTGTCGCCGAGAGTGATGGCGGTGAACGGCGTGCTGGGCCCACACATCTCACTGGAGATGCTGTGCATGGAGCCCGGTGCATTGGGTTCCGGGCTGGGTGAGTTAACCGGGTGGTGTGACACCGTGTCAGGGTAACACTGCACCTCTCCTGGACAGTGGTGCCCGGGGTGGCGGTGCTCGATGGCCCCTAAGGGGGTGCCGGCAGGGACTGCTGAGGGCACGAAGCCCAAGTCTGCTGGCGTCTGCGCCTGGGATGATGGTGGGCCTTGGTAGTATTCGTAATTCCCAGCTGGGCCGTAATATTCACCAGGATAATCTGCACTCATTCAGAAGGAACATATTACATGAGTTGGGTGAGAATAGACATTAAGTTGCCACATTAAGGTGCACAGTCTAATAAGAACCAAAGCAATGAATATTATAATGATGCTCTGCTCTGGTTGACAACCTCAGAGTGGTAATACTAAACATCAAACAAACAGTAGTTGGCCACTACATTAGGCACTATATTTGAATGAACCCAATTGCAAATCATTTTCATGCGCGCTGAGTGACAATCACAGAGATTCTCTTTAAACAATGCTATTATTTTTATATCTGCATAACATGGCCATTTTGACTCTCTTGAAAGAGGTCCAAAATGAAATGAAATGACATAAATATTTCTAATACATTGTGGTCACCTTATTTAGATTGAGGTCACTTTACGGTGACCAAGTTATATTAGAAACACCTCTCAATAGGATGTGATCCAGTAAAAACATCCACAATAATATTGTATTATTGTGGATGTTTTTACTGGATCACATCCTATTGAGAGGTGTTCTAATATACCCTTGACACCGTCAAAAGTGACCTCAATCTAAATAAGGTGACCACAATGTATTAGAAATATTTACTGTACATTTCATTATCATTATGGACCCATCTATCAAGAGAGTACAAACATGGCCATGTTATGCTGACTAATAACATGCTCGCCACCTCTATAGTAAGAGAAATGGCCAAGCTCGGCGGTGTCCACCCGTTCTCCTAGAGCTCGCATCCTTCTCGGGCTGCGGAAGAACATGTGTCTCCTGGCACTGAGCGCGCTCAGTTGCTTCATGCGCCTCTCTTTGGACCGCCGGTTTTGGAACCACACCTTTTTAAAAACCAAGGTGACACAAAATACATCGATAAAATATATCAGTATGTTCAACAAATAAAACGATATTTGGGCACTGTTGCGCAATTGAGGATTCTTTATGCGTTCAAATAAGTAATAAATTATATATATATATATATATATATAATGTACAGTGAATGTACATATAACAGGAGTTCTGATATTGTATTTTTCTTGTGAATAATCGATTCACAAATGCATTAGAAGCACAGTCCCATTGACAATTAGGTGCGTAAAAGTCATAGTTTTGCGCACAAACGCTACGCTTATTATATTGCGGTAGAAAGCTTCGTTTTCTAGTTTTCTGCCGCATTTTACCTGGATGACTCTCATGTTGAGACCAGTCTCCCGTGACAGCTGCTCTCGAATGTGTCTGGTGGGCTTCGGTGTGGCCGCAAAAGCCGCTTTCAGGGTTTCCAGCTGCTTGGCCTTGATGGTGGTCCGAGGCCCGCGTCTTTTCCCAACTGCGCCCTGCTCGTCGTTCTCATTGGGGCAAACGTCTTTGTCCGACAAATGGCCGGCTTCTGAGTCCTTGCAGTCATCCTGCTGCAGGTCCTGGGAGTCCGGAGATAAACTGGGCTCGCTACACGTCGTCACTGCCAATGCATGGAAATGCCCTTAGCGAACTAATTTGTCACGTGGTCGTTTGATTTTAGGAGACAAGGCAAGCCAATTTTACAGCACAGCAAATCTATCCGCGATTCACAGAAATATGAGTGCAATAAATTCACTTCTTTCTTTTTAAATTGTACCAAATAGCAGTCAGGCTAAGGTGCATGAAATTTAGTCAAATACGCTCCATATTCACGCGATATCAGCAGATTACAAAACATAGAGAAAGTAATTGAACAAATAAACTAAAACAGTAAAATATTAACAGAGCAAAAAATAAATTATTTTGACAGTTAAATAAAACACATTGCCTTCAATTATCAAATATATTACACAAATAAGAAATTATTACATTTAACTACAATAATATAATAATAATAATAATAATAATTAAAAAAAATAAAGAAAATAACAATAATAATAATAATAATAATAATAATAATAATAACCTGAGAGCTGAATGGTGTCTTTGCCGTTATTGTTGTGGTAGTCCTCTTTACAAACGAACTTGAATTCGTCCAGGATGTAGAGCTCCTCGCCGGTTGACAACTGCTTGTTGCACATCACGCAAGTGAAACAGTTGAGGTGGAACACTTTGCTCTTCGCCCTCCGGACAAGATCACTGGGCAGAATCCCCTGGGAGCAACCTCCACACTTGGTCCCAAATTTCCTGTGGCAGCCAAGAAGACAGTAGAGCTATTCATGTGACATACACAACACCACAGGGCATTGGAAAGTATTATTATTACTATTATTATCATTACTATAAATTATTATTATTATTATTATTATTATTATTATTATTACATAACAAACTAATTGAGGTTTTCAGTCTTCGAAAAAGGACCACAGCAGTTGCGATGTATTTTATTCGAATTCAAAAGTGAATCAAAAGGAAAATAAACATACAGCAATGTAAACAATTATATCTGCCACACGCATAATGCAGAATATATGTAGAATATGAAAATATTTACAATTGGCGTGTTTGGTTGTGAGCTTAATTGCTCTTTTACAGTGCATCGTCTAATAGCATATTTTTTGGTTTTATATGTGATTATAATTATTTTGATATTATTATTATTAAGATATTATTATTATCTAGATATTATTATTATTATTTAGATACGATATTATTATTATTTAGATATTATTGCTATATTATTTAGGTATTTCACCCTTTTCCTGTTCAACACACCTTACGTCTCTTTACCAGACGGATGAATAGGTAGATAAATAAATCGATAATAGTTAATCGTAGTGGTTTAATTAGACTTACCTGAAGAAGTCATTCTTGCAATAGAGTCTGCCTTCTCGTGAAAAACACTTTTCTGTCAAAGTGCACTTGCATTCGCAGCATTGTACACACTGAACGTGCCACGGTCGGTCCAGAACTTTGAGCAGGAACCGATCTACAATTGGTTTTTCGCAGTTGGCGCAATGAATCATCGTGCAGAGTTAATTCCAAAAAATAAATCTATTTTTACAGACAATGCTACGGGGTGTATTCCAGTCTCCTCGTCACCTCGGCGCTCTTATCCAAGGATCCCCGCGCATCCAAGTCAATGTGAATAATGACAAGGATTATCCAAAGGATTTGAACATGTCAAAACAATCCACATAAAATCAACAGCTCCAAACAACAGGTCATCTGTTGAAAAAAGACTGGTAGAAAACATTTCTGTCATAAATACGAAAACGATGGGCCAATCAAAATGAGCTCAGAAATAGCAGAGTCAATATCAACCCACGTCTGCGTGTCTGTCAGTATATCCCGGATTGTGTGAAGAATAGTGAAAAAATAACGAGGGATTCTGTCAGTGTGTCCAACCTTGCCATTTGAGTCCCATTTTGCCTCTGTTGTAATGTCAGTATAGAAGGACGCACTAATGAGGTCCCTACTTAGCGAATAGCCAATGGTACACCAAGAAATTGGTGACATCACGAAGACGAAAGCCAATAAAAAAAACTCCCTTCTCGAAGAAACACCAACTGTATTAAAAGATATTAAAGCTAAATGTTAATGCATAATATCATTGAACTCAGTCTTATATTAAATACAAATTCAAAGAAAATAGACATTTTCCCGCTAAAACAAAATGTGATAGTATTGTACATTTGAAAGTTATTTTACATCTTAAGTAAAACAAATTGCATTCTCATTTTTGTTCATGGTCGACATTTTTGCCACAACCCTTTATACATTTAATGCAGGTCAGACATATGATGACTTTTGCCAAAAGATTTCGCTATGAGTATCAGTGCTGACTGACATCATTAGTACCACCTCTGTGCTTTCCATACATACGAGGTCCTTGCATTAGTCTTCATTTGGTTTCAAAGGACAAGGCTGATTAACAGGAATAATTCTTCACTATATAGGCTACATTTGAGATCATACTGAGATAGATGGTGCACTGGGGATGGAGACTGCACAATTTTTTTTAGCTCTCGTTCCAAGTCTCTTGTCATTCATGATTGTAGATGATCTGAAGTTCTTGAAAGAAACATCACATTGAAAAGGAAAGTTAGCTTTGTAGCTCTCAACTCACAGATGGAAAATGTATTTCTGTCTAATATTAAAGTGGCTGATATGTAGATTTTGCAGTGCAAATCGGCAGAGCCTCATAAAAAAAAGTTCAATGGGCCCAGTCCGCATCATTGTTAAATGCATTTAGTTGTTGGCAAGAGATTTTTTTTGTATGAAACACGAGCTTTTTCAGGTGACACAAAAATATACTGCGCTCAGCTAATTGCAGTGCAATATTTGACACAAAAGTTCACAAGTGGAAAATTAATGCTTTTGTTTCTTTTTACATTCATTTAATTCTAACTGTTACTTGGTAGTGTGTAATATTTGTATGGCAGCATCCTTTAGTCAATTTCTACATTTTTGGCTGATTTGTGTGACTGGCTGCACTACAATTCAACAATAGTAACACATTTGGTTTAATTCCAACTCAACTTTTTAAAGGCAGCCGATTTATGGCTCAATGCTGGGATTGTGTTATAAAATGGCACACAGTATTTGTGATGATTACACAAACAATCCCAAAACCATTGTCACTGTAGTGACAATGACTCAACCAGGAGGTACAAAGCAATTATCATGGTGGCATTCCAAGTGCGAGTGTGTATAAGTGACTCCTTCTGGGTCTGGCTTTCTCCACTCTAGGTGTTGATGAGCCACCCTGCCCAGTGTGCTGATCCCCCATGCCTCTCGTGCACAAGAGGTCGTTCACAAGCACCGGAATCTGGCATGGTGCACACTTTTTGTTTTGGAAGGGGTGCGAGGGGCATGTCATTAGTGTTTGTTAATTGCTGCTAATTGGCCGCAACAATATGATGAGCCCACCCACAGGGACTATATGAATAAACAAAAATAAAAAATAATTACTGAAGGCTAATTAAAAACAGTTGGCAATTCATGAGATTCTTTCAAAAAATTTGCTTGGAAAAAAAATTAAATACGACATACAATTATTCTTTAGGCTAAATTAAGTTTCTAGAATTGACCCTAATATTTTCAGGCATATTGTGACTGTATTCAATTACAGAGAGCTTGTTTGTGGGAACTGTTTGTTTGCAATAACAACAGAAAGTTTAGTAAAGAAGACTTCTTTTCTGATGTCTGGTCTTTCCTGTCCCATCTTAACACAACAAACTTTAAACATGAATCCATGACAATCCATTAAAGAAACTACCATGCTTTTTTGTCATGAATATTAATATTTTGCTTACTGTATCATGGGCATCCATTTGGCTCTTTCCAATGTTTTTGTAATGTACTTGTCTATTAAGCCAACCAGACCCTACAGCCTCAAACACTCCCGACTGTACTCCATTACTGTAACCCTTACTCAGCACCGCACCGACGTGGACAGACTTCAAGCGCAGTGAGACAGAGGGATGTCTCTCCCATCTGAGGGCCGAGCGAGAGCTGCGCCTGAGGGGCCGTTCTTTGAGAGGGCCCATGAGACAGAGTGCCCTCAGCCTCTTGGTGATGATGGTGATTGATGCAGGCACAATTCAGACACCCCAGACGTTACAGCAAATTAAAAGGCTATTTTGTAAAGTTATAAAGGAGCAGAATGGCAGGGCGGGGCTGAAAGGAAGGGAAGGGGGGTCCTTTCCCCTGCCCCCTCCTGCCCCGAGCTCTGTCACACCATCAGCTTCTGTTTAGCTTCCTCAGCGTCATGAGTCCCTCAGGGGTGCTGTCACAAACCTTTCACAGCAATGGTGCGTACGCCAATGTCGCTTGTACACAGATGGGAGTTTGTGTGCGAGATGAAAAAAAAAAAAAAAAAAATATATATATATATATATATATATATATATATATAATATATATATAAATCCATCCACGAGCTAAGATTGCACTCTTTATTTGTGAGTCGGAGAAAGTCAGCAAGCACACATTGGCGAGGAGGTTTCTTCAATCAGACAAGAACAAGGCAGTTGATGGAATGAATGGTCTTTAGTGTGAAGTCCTACGCAAACAGGGATGGATGTCTTTGCATCAGGTTTATGCTTTTGGAAAGTGACTTTGTCTCTGCAAATAATGCGCCTAAAGGCAAAGCAGCAGCATGGCCTCCATCGACGGTGTATTCGGCTCTTATCTACATGATTTACAAATCATTTATCTTCAATTTGAATTTAATTGACCCGGCTGACCTGAGGATGCGCACGTTGTTGGAGGTGCGCCCTGCCTGGGAGCAGCGTGTGTGGGGAGAAGAGATACGAAGCCAGACTGCGTGAGGCGAGGCGGAGCAGCCTGCAGGGTGGACAAGTCACACGGCTCAGGTCAAAGCAGTGTCAAGTGGGGAGAAAGGCCAGCTGAGCTGCCTTGGCGCACACATTGTGCTCATCAATGCAGCTGCCCTCAGTTATCGGGAGTGCCGGCAAAAAGGGGAGGCCCCCTTGGCCCGAGGGGGGTGGGGCTCAGGAGCGTGCGTCAAAGAGTGGGGGATTGGACCCTGGAGACATATGGTTCTACTAGCAGGAAAAAAAGGCTTTTCCACAGGACACATGACAGGTCTCTCACTAACACGTCACCTGTCTCGCAAAACAAATGATCAGTTTAAAATATGATTTCCACTAATGCAATCACTGGAATGTTTGTTCTGTGCAACCATTGATGTTACAACTATATACTACCTAAACATATATACGTGAAATATATGTTCACAGACACATACTAACATCCAATAGAAGGTCTTAGACTTCTGACATTAGTATCATCATCTGTTCCCACTGGTGACAACGAGAGAAGGGGAGCCAACTGAATGAATCGATCCGCTCCGTCGCTGTTGAGAGGTCACAGACGACCTGCGATATGTACACAGGCGAGTCAATGGAAAATATTAGCCAAACAGATTAAGAAAGCACGGGAGAGAGGTGGACCGACGGTGTCACGCATGGCGGCATGCATTTGTGCATCTGTCATAGGCACGTCCCAGTCTGCTTCTTCTCTGTGTCAGCAGCTGTCAGTCTCTGATCTCTGAGTTGTATGCAAGCAGGGGAGTCCTGGATTCAACATAAGAATACAAGTGGACTGCACAAGTGTCACAGACAGACTGCGTCCCGAAGCCGCCGCCCACACTTGTCCTTTCAGCTGGGCCTTCTCATGCTCACTCTTTTATCAGCGGCAGCTCTTTGGGACCGGGCTTTTCTCAATGCACAAAACAGATGGATGTCTTACAAAGGGCCAGGCTTTTTTGCAAGCTGGTGTTCTACATGGCTGATTACACCTAAATGCCAAAACCAAAATTGATACAGTGGCTTGTGGTCATTTTATGCAATGAGCTTTGCAAAGCAGATAGAGGGGAAAATCAAACCGGTGACTATTGTTGGCAAATGTCAATAAATTTTCCAAATGAAAGTACATGCTGTTTGATGCAATTTGTATATATGTATGTGTATATATGTGTGTACGTATGTGTATATTGTATGTATATATGTGTATATGTATCTATATATGTTTATATATGTATATAAACGTATGTGTGTACGTTTATACGTATATACTGTACGTGTATATATGTATATACGTATATGTGTGTGTATACGTACGTGTATTTATGTGGTATATAAGTGTATATGTGTGTGTATACGGGTATATGTAACACATAGTATATACACCTTGGTGTATATTTGTATATGTGCACACGCGTGTGTATATATACTACGTACGTGTATATATATATATATATATATATACTACATATATATATATATGTAGTATATATGCCTGTGTAGAAATGAAAATGATAAAAAAGCAGCACCTAAAAAACAAGCTGTATTCCTTATCAGCAGCTGTGTCCTTCCCTTCTCTCTTTCCGGCTGCCCGACCATCCCTGTCTGGCCTCCCAGATATGCTAATTGCTATGTAAGAATATCCTGTTAGATAATTAGCATACATTACCCCGCGCTCATCTCCGGATTAAGTCTTCGTGTGCATAATCGCATTTGCGCTTCTTTTCGAGCCCGGTGTTATAGGTGAGATGTGGGTAAATACAATTTATGCTGATCGTACTATGTCGTGTGGCATGCATTAGGAACTCATAGAACTCTTTCAGGACATATTCTGCGGACTGAGTTGGCTGAATGAAGACAATTATCTTGCCAGTAATAAACTGATTTCTGGTCTTGCAATCCAAGTGCGGAAGGGTTCATTGTGAATATCTATGCGTTGGTCTTTGCTGTTTACTGGTTACTTTACAACATAAGAATACAAGTGGACTGCACAAGTGTCACAGATTGTTGATTTCAATGCACCTGTCTATGGGGCCGTTTTCATTAAGCAGCGTTTTCATTAAGTGCGAAGCAACCAGTATAACTACGGCAATTGCACGGTTGTTGTATTGCTGCTGAGCGCTTCTCCAGCAAAATGTGGGATGACACAAGAGGAATTTGTATGTACTCTTAAGTGCTATGATTTTCATCTGTACCCTGAGTACAACACTATCATGACTGGACTTTTTAAAAGAAAACTACAAATCTTATCTGGCTCATTGTATGAGTTTGAATTGCTGGGAAAAAGTGTAGCCAATTGGCATTTGAATCATATCACACAAGAACCGCACATGTATTGATAGCCACCCCTCTACTTTTATATCTCATTTGAATATATTGAGTGAGGCCATCTGTAAGCCATTTATCTACATCCAAAAGCCGTTAGAAGTGTTGCGTCCTTCCCCTGGCCCGGCCCCCCAGCCTCTGGGGCACAAATCAACATGCATGTATGTGATCAGACTCATGTGGAAACACCTTTAGGAAAAATAGCAGGCAAGAAAAGAAAAAAGAATCCACCGTTAAGCTACAGTGTATAAATTTGTTCCCAACACTGATAATTTCATTTGCAGCCTTTGTTGCCTGCTTTAATATGCTCCTCCAACCATCTGATGCCGGTGACGCAGCTTCAGCAAAGACCTGCCGAGGCTGTCACACATTACAAGAGAAATGGGCAAATTTAACAGTTCGCCTCGGCACACCTGGGTACCGGACCCAGGCCGTATATTTCCACTGACAGTTCAACATTTCTGCAATGTACTGCAACTTTACTGGCAGTCAATAAAGCCACAGTGAGAGAGGAGCGCTTTTAAAGCTGTCACGTGTTTGAGGGATCTCATACGTGACAGGCCCACGAGGCAGAGCGGGGAGGGCAGACATTTATGTTAATTCTGCAACCTTTATGCTTCATGGATTGTGTACATTAAATTCACACTTCTGTTTTGTGTGAGATATTAAATGTCTCCCCTAGCAGAGCCTGAGGCAGAACAAGGCGTCTTCATTCATTACCTTTTGCACTTATTCAAACTGTTAAGTCATTTTTGTTTTTTTTTTACTAAATTGACTCCATTCTCATAACTTCTCTGACATTATAGTATTTTACCGTTTTTTTCCATGTATAATGCGCAAAATTTAACAAATTGATTGTCTTAAAATCTGGGGTGCGCATTATACATGGGTACAATACATTCTTTATTTTTATTTTTAATTTTTTAAATCCGGATATCATACGGAGGCTGCCATTACAGATGCGCTTTCTTCTCTGCTGTTCACTTCAAACACGCTCCATACGAACACAATGCTCTCGTATCAGACGCTTGCTAGATCACCTGCTCGTTTGCTGTCACAATGTACCCTACACAAATCCGAAACATTTCTTCGCTATTGAGTATGCTAGCGCAGTGATACTGACCGGCAGAATAACATCTGGTTGTTCCCAAAGATGATCTTTTTTCTGAAATAATTTTACGTTCACGGACTTAAGTAGGAGTCAAAATTTGGGTGCGTATTATACTTGGGTACAGGCTTTTTTTCCATGCCATTTTTAGGGTGCGCATTATACATGGAAAGAAACGGTAATTTAAATGACTGTCGACTATCAGTAAGTAACAGAGATAGCTTCATGAAGCACTTTGGGTCCAAATGAATGATGTCAATTCCATACCGTTGTTTTCCCATTTCCATTTCCTCCATTGTTACATGATTATTCCTGTATAAAAGTGCAAGCAACATTTTATCTTTTGTTCCCGCTTTTTTCAGCTCACCCTTTAAGTATGTAACGTAACACTTTGGTGTCAAAATAAATTCAAAAACACATGCTCTCAATTACTCTACATTTTTTTATACGATGACAGAAATATGACGTTTGTGAATCGGATCTGCATCTTCACCCACTGAGCTACGAGAGCGTTGTGTCCGTAGGGAAGTGGGTGGCGAGCGTCGGGGGGAATGTACAGAGTGAAGTGCTAATGGAGCAGCTGATCTCACCCTGAGCGTCTGCCAGTCCCAACGCTGTGTGACTCTTGACTAAGACATATGCTCATGACAAAACACGTCTGTGGCTGCAGCTTTGGCACCCCTGCTGCTCTTTATTCAAGCACCCCGCCCGGTAAAATCTCTGCGGGCCTGAGCCTACATCCCCAATATTGTATTTCTGCCCCATTTCAAGGAAAGCAACCGACTGCGTCTGCTGAACTGCTCTGCCGTCACAAAAGACCGTTTCTGGCATGCGAGGCATTACCATGCAAACTGTTTGTTGAAACTGCTTCATCAACACAGATGTTACCAATGCCATGTCAATAAAGCTATTTGCAGGCTGTCACATCGGACTTGTTGGCTCCCATAGGGTGCGAGCACAAATGACAGAGCCGGCGGCAGCAGAAGGAGCGAGAATCATTGATTCTTCACGTGACCTCAGATAATATCACCGGACCGGTGATCAGCTCTCCGCAGTGTCTTGCTGCTCTCCGTTGTTGGTCTCTTCTCTCCAGAGATGCAGAGAGATGTGAAAGTAAAAGTACATACACCATGCTCCTCGATCAGGAGTGGTCAGAGATCAGCATCGCCCCCCACACACACACTTTTATTCCTTCCCCCGAGGGGAGTGAGTTTCTACAATTGCCATGTCAGGTTTGATTCACTCGCTCTTTGACATTCGCCAAGACCATTACTTGGTGCCTTTTCTATTCAAGGATGAAGGAGATGATCAAGCAAAAGCCCGGATTGCTCCTTTCCCTGCTTGTGGTCATCCCTATTGTGGGTGACAGAAAAGATATAGCTCTCTGCTGAACAAAGGTTTCTTGGGAGATCAATTTCTCCCTTTACCCAGTGTCACAAAGAATTAATACTATGTGGGCCTTATCCTCTTAGCGGTGGCGAGGTGAGCAATCATTGAATATTTTCATTCCGGCCTCACTCACTGAAGTCTTGTGGCCTGTGGTTAAAGGTTTGTGTTATGTATTGATCATCTTCGTCCACTCTGTCAGTAGACAAGAGGAAAATTAGCGCTTAAAGGCTGCTCAACTTTAAAGCCGAATGAGGAAGGCACATATACGCACACACGCGGGACACTTTCAGCCTATGTTGGGTCTTTGCTGTTGCAAGTCCCCGATTTGCTCATGTTTCATGTCCTGTTGAGTATTTTGTTTACCTGTGTTCTTTGTTGCTCTGAAATTACCATTTGAGCTTTGTCAATACCTTGAAGTATTTGTCTGATTGCCTTGTTATTTTCCCTTCATAATTCTACACACATCTATTTCTGCAAGATCAAACCTGAACGGTCTGTTGCTCCCTTCATTTGAAATATTTTGGTTAATCGACTAATATACAGTGTGAACAGAACGATCGCCTTCCTCATGTAAATGACGTCTTTCTCTCAAGGCATTCAGTAATGACGGTATTAACTGCCGGCAAGTCTCAGTCAAATCTGCTTGTGTTAAAGCAAATACATTGTGATGGAAGATATGATTCACACTAGGCTTTGCATTAGACAGGGTTTACGCACCATTACTTTCACTATGCTCATGACCAGCTACTCTGAGATATGTAAATAATACACTGGAGTAATAAGTGTGCAGCACAGCAGTAGGGAGGGGTGGGAATCAGCCTACAAACTGTCAATTCCAAACAATATTGTGTGTTTATATTTTAGATAAAGGTGAAGGTGTTTCCTTCGCACGTCGTCAAGGGGTGAACAACACTATCGGTTGGCTGTGTGAATGGCTCGTCTAGTAGCCACCAGGTTCTACCGTTCTGTCTTCTGTTTGTCAATTTGGTAGTGGTAGTGTAGTGCAGTGTGTCGCAACCATTATTGAGCCAATTACGGCACACATTTTACAGCAAAAACCATCTCAGGGCACACACAGGTAAAAGTACATTTTATGGCTTCCAAAGTTCACAATTGTTTTATGTATTTGTTGATTTTCAGTTATTCCACTGAATGGCATGAACCGCATTGAAATTTGGACTTGTTTATGATTTATGATGGGGTATGCAAAGATTTTAAAAAGAAAGTAGCAAATACAAAGCACCAGTGAGCTGAGAGACATACTCCTGACAATGAAAAGGGTGAAATGGGACAATCTGTCAGGACTTGTGATGAATGGAAATGCACCTTTGTCTCCATCCAGCAAGCAGCACAGCAGTATTCTCCACCGTCATGGATGACATTTCTCTCATCAGTCATGTTCTATACATCGGTGGTAAATTACTCCATCGGACTTGGCTTGCACCTGTCTGTCAGACAAATGGAACAGTTGATGTCTCCCAGACAGGTGAGTGACGAGCACGACTATTGGGAGGGGAAAAAAACATCTAAAAGTGAGAAGCAAGAGGATGAAAAAGATGGCTTGGGGCAATGGGCCAGAGACCATTTCAACTTGAATTCCCTGTGTTGGACTCCAGTATCAGTCAATCTCAAATGTGAGAAATTAAATATCCTGTTTGTATTTGAAAATGCAGGCACATGCTCGAATCAGAATCAGTGTGAATCATTGACAAAGGGAGCTGACTGGAGGCGCACTGGGTTACGGAGAGCAGGGAGTCAGAAGAGAAGCTAGAACAGATGGTGAGATTTGGGTTTCTTGCAGGGAGTGCATAATGTGCCACGAGGTGGCAATGTCTAAATTAATATGATTTGTTCACCTTTGATATATAAGCGGATTATAGCTAATGTTCAAACATGGAATTGTGAATAGCCTTGGATGAGAAGTGACATTGAGTGGAATAGTATTAGCGGCCCCTGAAGGACTCATTGTTAACTTCTTGCCTAATCCTTATTAGGACTCACAGGTCTAAGGGAACTGTCCGTGGCCACGGGGACATGTGCCCCCATTGTGCTGCTGATGGTTAATCACGCCGTCATGGCAGGAGGAGGGGAAAGCCAATGAAAGGGAATGAAGGATCAAGAAAGTATATAAAGGCCCCCTGCCCTTAATGGGTGTTACTGAGTCTTGCCGAGCGCTGATCCGCCTTCTTGGCTTTGAGGAACGAGTGCAGAACCTTCCACTCAGCATGTGCAAATGAGACACAGACAATAGATTAAACACAGGTACAGATGGAATGAATGCATAGTTGACTTTAAATAAATTTTGACAAATCGTGCCAGCAAGATTTTTTTTAAAGCTATCGCTCATCAATGAATTAAATTTCATGTCTTGCCTAATCTAACTAGACCCTTGTGTCCACGTTTATATGGACGCATTTATTTGTATTAAAAGCCTGATCAGACTAAAAATGCTTCACATACACACCAGGAATATTATGATCGCGTCAAGCCCATTCCCATCAAGATGATATTCCAAATGAAAGGGTGGTGGTTTATGTCAATTGGTAATCCGATCAGCGCGCATGAAATAACTTGACAGTAAATAATGATGCATATCGTCCTGTATTTTATATATTCCCTCTCACCTATTCTTAGGAATGCAATGATCTTGTTTTCCTCTGGGTGTGTTCCTTCCGATAACCTATGACTCCCCTCTCACTTACACATGTCACGCCAAAGTCCACCACTCCAGTCCTCTAGGAAGGTGCTAAGGCACAATGTGCTACCACTATCATGTAAATGACTCCATTTGAAGTACCTTTGCAAGATCGGTGGTTTGGCAGAGATCACCCTTCGGGAGCATCTCTACATTGTGCCGTCACAAAGGGCAGCTGTGGCATTCCAATTGACAGACCAAAGGTCAGTGTTGATACAAAGAGAGGTGCATGTATTAAAAGGAAATCAGGTTGTGGAAAAGTATGATTTTAAAAACTGGGTAAGGAGGAAACCCCCTGCAAGTTTATTCTATCCCCCGCAAGATATATAGGGGATCTCCTACATTATCGTCAAGCTGAAAACTAAAGCATGCAACATTGCGTATATAAAATGGCAGTAAAAACAAATTTGTCTGAAAAACAAAATACTTGATTGTTGGGTAAATGGATTCTATAACCCATTATCTATGCTGCACCAATAACAGAGCGTAACAGCAGCAACACCATCCAATTGTGAATTCCAGCGCCTGCAGAGCCAGCAATCAAAATGCTATTAAATTATGAAGTGACACACACTGAGCTTGTCGCGAAACTCACGCTTGTTTGTTTTGCCTTCATTAGAGGCCGAGAGCTGGCAATTGTCAACACAAACAAAGCCGAGCTTCGACGTGTCCACCCCCACCCCTCCATCGCTCCCGTTGCCTAACGGCTCGTAAAGGGTGGATGAAGTAGAAAACCCCCAAAAGTGTTCCTACAAATTGAAAGAAAGAGACAGATATGAATTATTTAATATATTCTGTCTTTTGAGCTGCAAAGAACATTTGGCTTCTATATTATGATAATATCAAGATTGTCAATAATTCAAGAAATGCTAGAAATCAGCAGACACTTGCAACCTGTAGACTGCTACAAGCTAACCACGTAGTATATGAAACTTCCCACCTGAGGCGACCTCAAAAATGACCTTTTTACAACCAATCTATTTCCTGTTGTTGGCTTTTGTTCACATGTCTGTTTTGGGCCTTTGTTTGGAGTGACGCAGCACTCTGCCCCTCAGCTTTTGTTTATCCTCAGAAAATTGGACCTGTTAAGGAACAGAGTCTCGCACCAATCTAACCAACAATTCATCCTCACCCTTTCGTTTACTGAAAAAGAAAAAGCCTATATAGTTCCCATTAAATGTGTTGTACTGTTCCTCTAAATAAATAGCATGATTGCGGTAGTTAGATGGGTAAACGCTCTGTAAGCTGCCATTAGAGGCGAGCAGACAGCACAGAAAGCAGACGGCAAGCCAACATGCTGTAGCCACCTCCAATTTTCCATAATAGCGGGACCATTTGCTAACAACACCCAGGTCTGGCCAAGTATTATTTAAACAGTTTGTGGACTGTGATGGGAAGATGTTTTGTCAGTAAACGGTGCCATGCGACTTAAAATAAATGTTTAACCTTACCAGCTGATCGAGCTATTACAGAAATTGAGTTTTAGTGAGGCAAATAATTCTCAATGTTAGAAAATTTGATGGACAGAGTGCATCCCAATCAATGTCTCCTCAATGACCAGTAAGAGCTTTTCATTTCATTTGGGTTATATTACAAGTGTTAAAAACAAGATGAGACCTCCACTTGATGATAAAAGCAAAGAGAATGTGGCGTGTGTCATCTGCTCAATGTTAGGAGCTGGCACTTGACTTCTGACTCATTGCATTCATTTAGTTAGCTCCCATTCTCTTAAGTCTCTAAATCAGGGGTGTCCAACTTATTTTTGTCGCGGGCCACATCATAGTCATAGTTTGCCTTAAAGGGCCATTAAAATTGTCAACCTAAATAAATGTATGAACGTCTCATATTGTATATATAGTATAGGCTAAACAATAAACTGATGAATAACTAGTTTTCAAAACACAGTAATAAAAACCGTTCAAATATTTAAAAATGAAATATTGAAGTCAAATCAAATTAAATCTTAAAAAATAAAACCTATTTAAAAAAAAAAGAATGATAATAAAAATTGTTAACTATATCTCTATATTTTAAAAGTGAAAACAATTTGAAATTTTGGAATTGACACATGAATTCGAAGCACAATTTGTTTTCGCGGGCCACCTAGAATGATGTGGTGGGCCGTATCTGGGCGCCGGGCCTTGACTTTGACACCTGTGCTCTAAATAATGGGTAGGGAACTCCAGTTCTTCAAAAGCAGTATCCTGTTTCCATAACATACCGGATTCAAATTCAGCTCATCAGCAATCTCTGTGGAAGCCTTTTCCTGATCCTTTGAATGTGGTGCGTTGGAGGAGGGCGACGTCAAAAACAACCGGTACGCGGCTCTAGGGGAACTGGAGTTCCCTATGTCTGCCTGCTCCAAATATATGATTGAGATTAATGGGGATAACCTGGTAATAGAGTAAACATAAACTTGTGTTTGTGTGCGTGTGGACCTCAAGATAAAAGATGTTATTAGATTTGAACCAAGGGTTAATGTTCTTTAAAGCGATACATACGCGCAGTTGAAGATCACAATCCTCAAAACTGATTTAAGATGAACCTCATTAAATCAGCAGTCATTTTGCTTACAATCTTGACATACTATATTTCTGTCTGTATAATGAATTGTGTTTGACTTACATGAGTACCCATTGTGACCATAAGCTCTATACCTATTCATCTAGCTACAATAAAATGAAACAATGATTGAAAATTAACAAATACAACAGTGGCCATGACAGTCAAAATGTATGGACGGTATGTTTGTAGCAGTAATTACTAGTATTACACTGATTAACGTGGATATATGAGGGAAAGTATATTATAGTAGTCCAGATAAGTGGAGCAGCATTGCATGAAATCAAAATATCATCAAACATTACATTCACCCATTAAGGGCACTAAGGCTACGTAGAACATCAATAGCCAAAATTAATTCATATCATGACACATTTGCTCAACAAGACAGTGATATATTCTTAGCCATTAAATAAGTATTTACAAATGATATTATTTGGCACAAGGGATGGTAAAACTGCAAAAGTACCTTCTTTGATTATGCCATCACATCTAAATATTTCTTATAAACACGTGTTGGTTAAATTACGTTCACATCATTTTTGCTGCAGCTACAACTGAAAGGGACTAATGGTAGTCATTTGGAAATACATTTCCAGAAAAGTCATCAATCAAGTCCCGTGATTAACATATTAAGAATGTGTTAATATTTTATGTTTAATTAAAATGAAATATTTAGCACCTTTTAGGTGCCAGGTGCTGATAATCATTCTTGTCGTTATGATCCTTTGGCTAACAAAATTTAAAACAATGAAGTGTCTTTGTGTTTCAAGGTTGCCCAAATATTCCAAATAGAATATTTTTGAAAATATTCTAAATTAATTTAACAAGTTGTCTAATGTCATGAAAATATGCTGCTGCTGCTGCTGTGGTGACATTGAGTGAAGAAAAAAAGAAAAAGCATTTTCTGTGTTTTCTCCTAAATTTATGCGCCAGCAGCAAACAACTTTGGTTTTGAATGTGATGAGCCCAAACATATGTAAGTGCTTGTTCATGATAATCATTGTTTTCTTTCAATTTCCTGCTGGCTGTGATTCTCTCCGGTGGTCACAAATAAAAAATAAATCAGAAAAAAGGATGCAAATGTGCAAGCTCTGCAAACTGTGTGCTGTTTACTCCTCTTTGCATCTCATGCATCCAAATTAAGCAGCAAGACAAACTTTACCACCCACCCTTGAGGCCCTCAAATCAGGAATCAGGCTTGATAATGACTATGCAGGGATAAAATACGGAAGGGAGACCAAAAAAAAAAGGGAACCAACTGACATGAGCGGGCTATTGTTCCTCTTGTGGCACAGAGTATCTTACAAGGAGAAATCATGATTTATTTCAGTGGTAGGAGAGATGTCAGGTTGAGCAAGGGATGGAGGTACGAGTCAATAATGATAAATTCCTCCCGCCACATAAGCGACCAACCCCCGGTGTTCACGCCATGATTAGAGGGGAAGAATTCAGCACCTCTGTGCCATTACCACATTTTCATCATCAGGTAGAGAGAGAGAAATGTATCGAAGAATATATTACAGTATGTATTTAGGAAAAAAATGTAATGTTGAAAAGTGTGCTGTGCCTCAAGCAAGATAAACCTATACCTCTCACAGTAGAACAATGAAAGATTTATTTTTGCAGTTCTGACAATGTTTAATTCAATGGCGACAGTAAGTGGATTCAATTTTGTTTGCTTGACATTTCTAGTCTCAGTAATGATCTTACACTAATTACTATTGAATTTGGCATCAATGACAGCTTGATCCTTTATAGAATTATTGAACTGGTCATCAGTGAAATATCAAATGAAAGTGAGCATGGCGTGATCAACGTTCATTAATCACCAATCATCAGTGGGAATGCGCCGCTACGTTGATTTTTCTACCGATGAGACTTGCGTATATGTAGTAAGAAATGATGCTGACTACTCACAATGGCAACTCTGATGGGACGTTTGGTCCCTATAAGCTAGTAGAAAGGAAATTGGCTGTTGTATTTACAGGATGTACGGCCAAAAGATAGGAGTTTGATGATAAACAAAGTGGGCAGAGGAAAGATCCTTGAGGAACACCAGTTGAAAGGATTTGGGTTGAATGAAAGCCTCAGCCCCAGGTGTCAGATTCCGACAG
Organism: Syngnathus typhle; assembly: GCF_033458585.1. Lineage (NCBI taxonomy): Eukaryota > Metazoa > Chordata > Actinopteri > Syngnathiformes > Syngnathidae > Syngnathus > Syngnathus typhle. Next base: position 8,669,599 of record NC_083752.1, read on the forward strand.
ACGTAAGACTGTCATTAAAAACGTTACGGGAGATTATTTTGCACTCAAATTGAAGAGGTTGTGGATGGTTAGCAGTCCAGTCAGCTGCCAAGGGGAGGTCATTTTATGATTTTTGACAAGACGATTAACGGGCTATAGAGGAAGTGAGGAATCTAATTGCCCAAAAAGGTTATTATCCAAGAGATGAGTGTGAACCTGAGAACCTATATAATCTTTTTTGAGGATTTTTGAGACAGTGGACACTGTTTCAGTCTTAGACAGTTTTTTTCAGTATGGGGATGAATTGTTGCTGGTAAATGGACGAAGAGGAAAAGAGAAAAATAAATTTAGATTTAAGTGCTGCGGTCATGTTATTTTTATTGTCATATGATGAATTTATGTAATAAATAATGCAAAATCACTATGTAGGACCCCAAATGGGCAAATAATAACATTACAGTTATATAAACATAATTTTACTTCAAGTCATTGTTTTTATTGGCAAATCATATGAAACTGCTTCGTATGCTGAGGTGCTTAAGTAAATATTTGTGTGATGAATAAGTCCCACCGCCCTTTTATATTTGGAATGTGGAACACATATTCTTTCATTTTAAGTCTTGCGCAAACACAATTGGAGGCTGAATAAATGATGTTCTTTTTTTGTTAGCCTATTAATGTGATCTCTCAAAAATAGATTTAATATACTGTATTTAATAAACAGTATTCGTGCAAAATGAGTAATAATAGTAAACTTCATTTATGTGTGCCTTTCTGTGTACTCAAGTACATCATGCCATCATATCATATAAATTGGCAGTCGCCGTTTATTTATCCTCATAATATTGGGTAGGAGAAGAACAATAGAAGAGGCAGCTGACAAAAAAAACGTCTCTTCCAAGCAGGAACATGTTGAAAATACTAATCAAACATCATTTACAACATGCTTTTATTGAGCCTCCTAAGAGAGCGGCTCAGCCCGCTTCTTCGCCATGGTAACCAGGGATTCATTTCAGAGGTGTCATGCTGCATTATCATCTCACCGGTTCATCCGCTCCCCTCCGCCCTCTGGCTTGCTTGCTTTTGTCCCCCCTCCGTTCAGAGCCCTCAATCTCAAACCTGCTCAGCGTCCTGGAAGGAAAACATCTCGTATAAAGCTCTGTCTCCCATCATGTGCACCACACAGACTCACAACCGCACACTTGCATACAGATCATTGCGGAACACACAAAGTATACTGTATTTTACCAACATGACCTCAAAAATATAGTCACCGGTTATGGAATGTCATTGAGGTATATACTTGATTCTATGGTTTTCGTTCTGTGGTGAGGCCATGCATGCAAAAATAATACAATGAAATCACTTCACAGTCACATTTTATGGGAAAGTTACCTTCTGGTCCATAATTGTATTCAGATATTGTGACATTTTCATGGTGCTTCTTTTTGAAACTCTCAGCTAAGGGTTTGCTCAAAGACATATTGTCGAAAATGTTTTCTCAATAAACACGCCTGCCCTCATTTTGAGACTGTTTGTAATGAATTTACACACACGCACAGGCACTATTACTAAATACTATTGAACGAGTCATTAGCCCCAATTAAACGATGTCTCATAAAATGTATCCCACAGCGCATGGAAAGTGTACTGTCTGCTCCCCCCCAGGCTGCACACGCTTAGCGGGAGGTCTCTAATGGTCTACTGTATTAAGTGCCATGCTCTGGTCTCCTCTGGATTGTGAGCTGGTCTCATTTTGATTGTGAGCCCCTGTGAACAACAGAAGACCTTCATCAGACATGCATGATACTGGGGATGGATGCATGACTCGGTAGTATACTGCCACCTGGTGGTAGAGTATGTTAATGCGCAAGGTGTTCCTAGAAAGGGAAAATACTGTGCAAGTAGTCCTGTTTATAGACTAAGAAGAATGTACAGTGCCCTGCGAAATTATTCGGCCCCCTTGAACCTTTCAACATTTCGCCACATTCCAGGCTTCAAACTTAAAGATATAAAAGTTTAATTTTTTGTCAAGAATCAACAAGTGGGACACAATCGTGAAGTGGAACAAAAGTTATTGGATAATTTAAACTTTTTTAACAAATAAAAAACCGAAAAGTGGGGCGTGCAATATTATTCGGCCCCCTTGCGCTAATACTTTGTAGCGCCACCTTTTGCTGCAAATACAGCTGCAAGTCGCTTGGGGTATGTCTCTATCAGTTTTGCACATCGAGAGACTGGAATTCTTGCCCATTCTCAGTGAGGTTGGATGGAGAGCGTTTGTGAACAGCAGTCTTCAGCTCTTTCCACAGATTCTCGATTGGATTCAGGTCTGGACTTTGACTTGGCCATTCTAACACCTGGATATGTTTATTTGTGAACCATTCCATTGTAGATTTGGCTTTATGTTTTGGATCATTGTCCTGTTGGAAGATAAATCTCCGTCCCAGTCTCAGGTCTTTTGCAGACTCCAACAGGTTTTCTTCCAGAATGGTCCTGTATTTGGCTCCATCCATCTTCCCATCAAATTTAGCCATCTTCTCTGTCCCTGCTGAAGAAAAGCAGGCCCGAACCATGATGCTGCCACCACCATGTTTGACAGTGGGGATGGTGTGTTCAGGGTGATGAGCTGTGTTGCTTTTACGCCAAACATATCGTCTTGCATTGTGGCCAAAAAGTTCGATTTTGGTTTCATCTGACCAGAGCACCTTCTTCCACATGTTTGGTGTGTCTCCCAGGTGGCTTGTGGCAAACTTTAAACGAGACCTTTTATGGATATCTTTGAGAAATGGCTTTCTTCTTGCCACTCTTCCATAAAGGCCAGATTTGTGCAGTGCACGACTGATTGTTGTCCTATGGACAGACTCTCCCACCTCAGTTGTAGTTAGGTGGTTTGAACTACTCCCCTCCGGACGGCGTTATAGAGCTCGGTACGCCAAAACCAGCAGACACAGAGACAGCTTCTTCCCCCAGGCTGTTGCTCTGATGAACTCACACCACTCTTAGAGTCTCAGAGTCATTACTGTGCAATAACATCCTGCTCTCCACACCTTTTTGGAATTTAGACTTAGACTTAGACAGACTTTATTGTCATTTTGTAAACACTCAGTGCACACAAAACAAAATTACGTTGCATACGGCTCTCAACAAAGGAATGACATTTCGGCTGGATAAAAAGTGACATTTCTATATAAATATGAAATAAGATAAGATAAACAAGGTAAATATAAAGTGCAGCAATGAAGGAAACAAAAACAGAATTTACAAAGTGCGCAGGGGAATGCTAGGCTGACTGTTCAACAGTCTGACAACAGTAGGGAAAAAAACGATTGCAGAACCTGGTAGACCTGCAGCGGATGCTGCGAAACCTCTTCCCAGAGGGTAGCAGGGAGAACAGTCCTTGGTGGGGGTGTGATGGGTCACTAATAATATTTCGGGCTCGGGACACGCAGCGCTGGGATGACAAGTCCTGACTGGAGGGAAGAGGAGCCCCGATGATCCTCTCTGCTGTCCTCACCACTCTCCTTACGTTCTTCCAATCGGAGGCGCTGCAACCCCCACATCACACCGAGAGACAGCTCGTCAGAATGCTCTCTATGGTGCTTCGGTAGAACGTCCTCATGATGGGTGGGGGCAGGTGGGCTCTCCTCATCTTCCGCAGGAAGTACAATCGCTTCTGTGCCCTCTTGACCAGTGTCGTGGTGGTCCCAGTCCAGGTGAGGTCGTCTGTGATGTGGACCCCCAGGAATCTAGTGCTGCTGACCACCTCCACATCTGAGCTGTTGATGATCAGTGGAGCGTGGTGAGGCTGGTTCTTCCTGAAGTCGACGATGATCTCCTTCGTCTTCTCCACATTCAGGATCAGGCCATTGTCTCTGCACCAGCCCACCAACTGCTCCACCTCCTCCCTATAGTCCAGGTCGTCGTTATCGCTGATGAGGCCTACCACCGTTGTGTCGTCTGCAAACTTCACGATGTGATTGGTGGTGAACCTGGGGACGCAGTCGTGTGTCATCAGGGTGAACAGCAGGGGGCTCAGGACGCAGCCCTGAGGGGAGCCTGTGCTGAGGGTGATGACATCTGAGGTGTTCTGTCTACACTGTTTGTACTATGTGTCCTCTCTGCATCCATTGCAGCCTGGTCATCCTGGAAGAGGGACCCTCCCATCTGTGGTCTCTTCTCAAGGTTTCTCATTTCCCCTAGCTGGAGTTTTGAGTTTTTCCTTGCCCTTTTGGGAGTTTAAGATCAGGGGATGTTTGAGAATATTTGCTATATATTTTTCACATGTACTGAGTGTTGTTAGTCACCTAAATGTTAAACAGAGGGTGTGATTTACCGAAGTCAACTTTCTTGTTTGGCACGCTCAAACATGGCGAATAAAAACTCTTGAATCTTTCTCTGCTCCTCCCTGACATTCTGCCGCAGGACTTGGTCTCCTACAGCAAAATTGTCGTCCCTACTTGACTTCAACTTTCTCTTCCTCACCTCCTCCTGCAATCTGGCCACATTTAATTTTGCCTTTTCAAAGTGGACAGGCAGTTCCTGACGGCCAGTGAATAGAGACTCGTTACCCGCAAGCTCTTCAACCATTTCATTATCAACCTGAAAGAAATGAGAAATTACAGACAATATTTGATCAATTAGTAAGATTAATAATAGTATTATTAATAGTTGAATGCACTCACAAGAAAGTCATCAGGGATCTGGGAACGGTAACGAGCCTCTCTACCAAAAAGTAAATAAAAAGGAGAGTACTGCGTCGTCAGTTGTTTCTTGGTTCTAATGGCAAATAGTGTGGCAGAAAGGTGATAGTCCCATGTTTGGGGCTTGTTCGCCACAAGTTTGCCGAGAACCCTGAAAGAACATTCTACAATATAGTAATACCTCCTACCTCTTGTGAAATGCATGCCAGACTGTCATGCTTCGGAGGGAGTTGGAAATGGAGCAGGGCGACCATGTGCAGCTTGGACCAGGGTTTATTGGAAGAACTCAAAATACATACTTGGTACACTAACCTAACTCACTGACAAAACCTAACAACAAGACTGACCGAAAAATACAAGGAACAAAAATACATCATGACGTTAACACAACTATAACTAGACTGACTGACCAGGACGTGAGACAAGAAAACAATAGGACCTGACGACAACAACACATGCAATGATCCGACGGTGAGCGAGGGGCAGACAGGACTTAAATACAAAACACGAAACACGAGGCATTGATTGAGGCATTAGTAAAATACCTTTGTATGGTGCTATTAATTTTTTCCACCAAACCATTTGTCTGTGGGTGGAAGGGAGCACAGAGGCTCCTCTCTATCCCAAGCTGTTGACATAGCCCATAATTGACCTGCAAAATAAGGTGTCAGAGTAAATAAGTAATAAGCACACAATCAAAGACAACCCTAAGGAGTACGTTTTTTTTCCATGTATAATGCGCAAAATTTAACAAATTTATTGTCCTAAAATCTGGGGTGCGCATTATACATGGATGAATTTTTTTTTTTTTTTTAAGAAAATCTCCCTCGAAATAAAACTTGAAATCACCTTTCTTCTTGTTTGTTGTCAATCGCGCATCGCATTCAGCCATCCTGCCCAACACAGTCAGTAAAATTCATAATTGACGACACATCGTTTGATGCGATGGTGCAATCCTTGATGGTGTGTTATTGTCAAATATTGTTTGTTTTTTAATCTCCATCGCAAACCGGATATCATACGGAGGCCACCATTACAGATGCGCAGAACGGATGCGCAAGGCACGTCACCTATATAAAGAGCGAGAGTTCAGTTCTCTACCTAAATGCGTATTACAGGTAATATTTTATTTCACAACACTTTGCCTTGTTCCTTTCTTCTCTGCTGTTCACTTCAAACACGCTCCATACGAACACAATGCTCTCGTATCAGACGCTTGCTCGATCACCTGCTCGTTTGCTGTCACAATGTACCCTACACAAATCCGAAACATTTCTTCACTATCGAGTTTGCTAGCGCATGCGCAGTGATACTGACCGGCAGAATAACATCCGGTTGTTCCCAAAGATAATCTTTTTTCTGAAATAATTTTACGTTTACGGACTTAAGTAGGAGCCAAAATTTGGGTGCGTATTATACATGGGTACAGGCTTTTTTCCAGCATCGACATGCCATTTTTAGGGTGCGTATTATACATGGGGGCACATTATACATGGAAAAAAACGGTAATTCTTGAGTTGACTGCCTTAACATTTTCCATCCATCCATTTTCTGTACCGCTTAGTCCCCACGGGGGTCGCGGGCGTGCTGGAGCCTATCCCAGCCGTCATCGGGCAGTAGGCGGGGGACACCCTGAACTGGTTGCCAGCCAATTGCAGGGCACACAGAGACAAACAACCATACGCGCTCACACCTAGGGACAATTTGGAGTGCTCAATCGGCCCAACAAGCATGTTTTTGGGATGTGGGAGGAAACCGGAGTGCCCGGAGAAAACCCACGCGGGCCCGGGGAGAACATGCAAACTCCACACAGGGAGGGCAGGAGGTGGAATCGAAACCGCCCCCTCCTAACTGTGAGGCGGACGTGCTACCCAGTGCCCCACCGAGCCGCCTGCCTTAACATTTTGAAAAATGCAATTACTTACCCAATTGCGAATATCAAGCTGCATTCCAGGCCAATAGAAACGCTTGCTGATGGCATCATGCATCTTTTCCATGCCGCAACGACCCCCATGACTGGTGACATGCATATCATGAAAAATGTAGCTGGCCTCGGCAGCTGTTTTAACGACTTTGGCCAAGGGTGTGACGCCCTTGCGGCGTCTGCATATATAATGTAGATCAGCGGTCCTCAACATTTTTTGCGCCACGGACCGGTAACGTGTCAGACATTTTTTCACGGACCGGCCTTTATCAGGGATGAGAACGGCAAATGAAAACAGAACACTGAAAAGTAGCCGGGGTCAGGGGGTTGCAGTGGTCTACGGTCCACAGGCCCCCATTGGGGTTCACAGGGCCCACAGGCCCCCCATTGGGAGCCAGGGGCAACGCCCTGGAGGGGGCTCAGGGGACAAAGCTCCCTGGAAACACCTGGATTTTGGCAGTATAGCAACCCTAAAACTATTAATTCTATCACTCATCACACATCAAAATGGCACAACCAATTCTGGAGTTTTTCCATTTGATGAAAAGTGTTAATTTTTTTTTTTACTTGGTCTGAGGAAATATTCTATTTTTTTGTGATAGGATTTTTGAGTTTTCTTAAGATGTAAGCCAAAATCAGCAGTATTAAAATAATAAAAGGCTTGCAATATTTCAGTTGATTTGTAATGAATCCAGAATGTATGACATTTTTGTTTTTTTTATTGCATTACAGAAAATAAAGAACTTTATCACAATATTCTTACATCCTCTATGCAGAGTGTGCTTGGCGCCAGAGTCACCTGTGGCGATAAACCCTTATTTTAAGTATAGGACTCCAGAAATGTTATTTTAAATGCAGCTTTCCTTTTCTTAGAAGTCGTAGCCTCTTCTACTTCCGTCTCCTCATTGGGCTTTTTTCCATTTCTGAAGAAGCTTTCCAAACATCTCTGTTTCTTGCTCATATTTGCTTGCTTTGTGGGCTCGACTGAGGTGACATGTCACGTGACCGAGACGAGCGTCTTGACCTGAACCGACGGATGTAATTGGGAGAGAATCGCCAATATTTTATATTTTTCAAAATAAATTACAACTCATTTTTGCTAGCTTTGCGGGCTTGACTGGGTAAACATGTCACGTGACCAGGGTGAGCGTCTTGACCTGAATTAATTGATCGTCGATAAAAAAAAAAAGAAAAGGTTTTTTTTCTGTGCTGTTTGGCGGCCTGGTACTAAGTAACCCGCGGACCGGGGGTTGGGGACCCCTGATGTAGATGACTGTATGGTAAAGGCAGAAAGTATAGTTCAAAGACAATTATTTATACGTTTTGTATTTGTATCATACAATTGAACAGTTTTGCATTATCTATAGTGTTAATATGCACAAGTAAATTAAGTTTAAAAAATGTGAAATGCTTACCCTTCATAATGTAATTTCGAGCTCTTCTTCAAAGGCCTGCCCGTTCCGTTTTTGTGAAGTCACACGAAAAGGTGTGATGAATCAGAAATTGTTCTAATTCATTTAGTATCTTTCCATCCATCTCTGTATTTACGTATGTGGTTCGTTCCTGTATCTGTGTGTCCGTGTGTATATGTATGTACAGTATATGTATGTGTTCTACCTGTTTGTTTGTTTCTATATGTCTTTGTGTGTCCGTGTCTCCTAGACTGACTGCATATTTTAAGGATTTTTGGGGCCTTTTTATAGACTAGTAATACACAGGTGTGGGTCAATAAATGTAACTATCTCCCCAAGCTATCAATCTAACGAGACATGTTTCGGCGGTTTCTTCCGCCTTCATCAGTGTCACTGATGTGGTTGTGACGCGTCTTTATCAGCTGATGGATGAAGGAGTGACTCACCTGTCAAATCTTCTGCTGTCCGTTCATCTCTCCAGAATGCTGTTCCAGGTTGTAGAGAGCATCTAGGCTCCCTCGTCCCTGTTGATGGTCCTCGGGCCCCGCTTGTGGATCTCAATGGCCTCCCTGATCCAACGCTGATGTTTGTTTTCTTCAGTGCGGATGACTGGCCTTTTCCCAGTCCATGATGTGGTTTTCTCTTTTGGAGTGGTCAGTAATGGCTGACTTGTAGCGTGACTCAAATCTGACAGGTGAGCCACACCTTCATCCATCAACTGATAAAGACACGTCACAACCACATCAGTGACACTCTGATGAAGGCGGAAGAAACCGGCGAAACACGTCAGGTAATGCACCTAAAATCATTTGTTTGATAGAAAAGAACCAGTGAAGTGATTAAAAAAGAAAAACAAGATGAAGTTAGTACAACTATTTAATGTCTTCAGTTGGACCCTGTGAGTTCCCCTCTCAAAATACCTGATACAGTGATGCAAACAAACTTGATCATTCAAACTAAGTGTGTGTCGGGAAAAAGGTTGTTTTCTGCAGGGAATTGCACATTTTGTATAGAACCCATCCACCAAACAACAACATGGAGTTATTTGATAGAAAGTATCTACGTATTTTATTTTGCAGATTATTTGTATTTGTAGAGTGTGTAGGGCGGAAGATTTGGAAGAAGTAGTCGATTGGGTAGGACCTGACAACATCCAGATAAGCTTTACATTTTGTTAGAATATACAGTATATTCTGCTTTTGTGCCCCACAGATTGTGCTCCTTTTGCGGTACGTGGTACCATTTGAAATGTGTGGGGGAACCAAATGCGGAGAAGGAGTACTGTTGCCCTTTATGTATTTGAGCTTTTTTTTTTTTCTTTTTTTTCTGGCATTAATGTAAGGGATTGGACAGTACAGCCAAGTGCGTAGCGATAGAGACTTTATTGCGGGCGGGGGGTAAGGTGGGAGTAGCTGGAGCTGGCGCTGGATCGGCGATCAGGCTGGGAAGAACAAGCTGTTCTGCGGTATCTTCGATTCTTCATGGACGCCAGTTTGTCGTGGACCGGAGAGCGAAGCAATATCATGCGACAGACGGACACTCGGGTCTGCGCTGGCGGCGTTGATATAGCGCTGTCCCTGAGCCTGTGGCAGGTGGCGGCGATTCCGCTGATAGGGGGGCGTGGTCCTGTCACAGGTGGCGCCGGTACGTGACAGAACCCCCTCCCACAAGGGACGGCTCCCGACGTCCCCAGAGCACTAAAACACAAAGAAGACCAAAGGACTCCCGTACGACCAGTCCTCGTCAGACGCAGGATCGACGGACGCGGGGGCAGAAGACTCCGGCACCGGCGGACAAGGCCGCCTTGGGCCCTTACCCCTGGGCCCCTCAACCGCCCTCGGCCGTCCGCGCCGGGGGCCTGGTGGGTCCGGATGACAGCGATGGAACTACGTGATGAGCGAACGGTCGAGGATCCAGCGGCTCGGGACCCAGGAGCGGTGGGCGTCGTCATAGCCCTCCCAATCCACCAGGTATTGGAAGCCACAACCGCGCCGCCGCGATCGGAGCAGGGAGCGGACGCCGTAAGCCGGGCCCCCCTCGACGAGCTGGGGCGGCAGCACGGGCACCGGCGCCAATGCGCTCTCAAAGACATGGGACACGTGGAACGTGGGGTGTACCTTCATGGACTCCGGAAGGAGGAGACGGACGGCGGACGGGCTGATCACCTTCTGGATGGGAAACGGTCCAACAAAGCGCGGCGCCAGCTTGCGGGATTCCGTTCGCTGCGGCAAATCCTGCGTCGAGAGCCACACCCGCTGGCCCACTCTGTACTCCGGAGCCGGCGACCGGCGCTTGTTTGCCTGGCGGGCGTAGCCTGAAACAGAGCGGAGAGAGCGGTCCGGGCCCTCGCCCAGGCACGACGACAACGGCGGACACAAGCCTGGGCCGACGGGCACGCCGTGTCACGTTCCTGGTGGGCGAACAAGGGTGGCCGGTACCCGAAGACACAGTGGAAGGGCGACAGTCCCGTAGCCGAGCTGCGGAGGGAATTGTGGGTGTACTCCACCCAAGGAAGCTGTTGGACCCACCCACGCTGGTCCCCGGCGGCCATGCATCGGAGGGACCTGCCCAGCTCCTGGTTCAGACGCTCCGCTTGACCATTGGACCGAGGGATCCGTCGAGATGGACCCAGAGAAAGTGCAAGCGGTCACGTCATGGCCTGTCCCCGAGACACGCAAGCGGCTGCAACAATTCTTGGGGTTCGCGAACTTCTATCGCCGTTTCATCCGTGGGTACAGCACGGTGGCCGCGCCCCTCACCGCCCTCACCAGCCCCGCCTCCCCGTACAAATGGACGGAACGGGCAGAACAGGCGTTTCAGGAGCTCAAGAGGAGGTTCACATCCGCTCCCATCCTCCGAGTCCCCGATCCTGACCGGCAGTTCGTGGTCGAGGTGGACGCCTCGAACGTGGCTGTTGGGGCTGTGCTGTCCCAACGCAGCTGCCAGGACGATCGCCTCCACCCGTGCACCTTTTTTTCTCGCCGCTTGTCGGCTTCGGAGCGGAACTATGACATCGGCAACCGGGAGCTCCTCGCCATCAAGTTGGCCTTGGAAGAGTGGCGGCATTGGAATCCACCAGGGCAGCCACGTTCCGGTCGCCCGCCGCGAGCTGGACACGTGCCTGTAACGTGAGCGTACTGGGACTGGGCGAGCCTGTGCTGGTCGAGCTCGCGTGGATTCCCCCAGGCCGCATGAGCCCCGGCCTCCTGACGGGCACCCCGTCACTCGATGACCCCCCTCCCAGATCCATGGGCTCGGCGGATGGTGCGGTTGCCGGGTTTCGCAGGGACCTCCGCTCCCGATCGCACCGCCCCTTCCGGATCCGCCGGTCTACTCGGGCCGCCAAGTTCATCGCGTCCTTCAGGGTTCGCGGCCGATCGCGGGAAACTAGTTCGTCCTTCATGTACTCCGCGAGACCGTTGAGGAACGTGCTGACGAGCGCCGGCTCGTTCCACCCGCTCCTGCCGGCCAGGGTCTGGAACTTAAGGGCGTAATCTGCGACCGATCGGCTACCTTGACGCAGCGTCGCCAGTTCCTCGGCGGCGTCTTCGGCGGCAGAGCCCAGGTCGAGCAGGCAGAGCAACTCCTCCGCGAATACGTCGAACGCGTCACAAGCCGGGACCTTCTTCTCGTATTCGGCCAGCCCCCACAGCCGCGCCTTGTCCGTGAGGTGGGTTAGGGCGAACCCGACTTTGGCAGCCTCCGATGCAAACGTGACAGGCTGGAGACCAAACAGTATACGGCAGTTAGTCACGAACGCCCTCACGTGTTTGGGATCTCCGCTGAATTTTTCGATGTTGCCGAGGCGGGGCTCCGGAACGTCCATGAGCCTCCTGGCCTCGGTCGACGGGCGGGGCGGGGGTGCCGTGACAGGCGGGGGCGCAGCCACCGACAAACTCTGGAGGGCTTGGGCCATTTCCTGCTGCTGTTGCCGTTGGCCCACCTCAATCAGGTTCCGGATGTCGGCAGATAGGCTGCTAATGGCGGTCTCGGCTCGCTCCAGTCGGACGATTGTCGTCTCTTTGTTCGCTGGCTGCATAGTGTTGGTCCGTCTGTACTGTAAGGGATTGGACAGTACAGCCAAGTGGGTAGCGATAGAGACTTTATTGCGGGCGGGGGTAAGGTGGGAGTAGCTGGAGCGGCGATCAGGCTGGGAAGAACAAGCTGTTCTGCGGTATCTTCGATTCTTCATGGACGCCAGTTTGTCGTGAACCGGAGAGCGAAGCAATATCATGCGACAGACGGACACTCGGGTCTGCGCTGGCGGCGTTGATATAGCGCTGTCCCTGAGTCTGTGGCAGGTGGCGGCGATTCCGCTGATAGGGGGTCGTGGTCCTGTCACAGGTGGCGCCGGTACGTGACAATTAAAAGTTACGTATTGCCTTCCCCACAGAGCTACTTAAATAAAGATGTTTACCTGATCTGTTAAGTTGTGTTCCATTTGGAGTTCTCCATCATGAGCAAATGGTTGAGGCACACAGCTTCCTCGCACAAGCCTAGTTTATGTATTGTGTTATGACGTTATTTTTGTGTTACATAAGTAAAACTCGCCTTTATTGACTTTACAGTTGTTTGTCTCTGATTATTCATCACATTTTAACGGTCCTTACACTACTATTTCAAAATCCATGCATTGACATCATCCCTAACATGGTGGTGCAAACAAACTTGAACGTTGGGCGCGCGTGTATTCTAATACCTCTGAGGACTTTTGAATGTCAAAATTGTGCAGAGTGCTCTGATGTCAAACCTACTATTTCTTTCCTTTTTTTTTTTAGTGTTTGCTATTTCTTGCAGCCAGTCGGAAAAGCAAACGAGACGTTTCCCTCAGTGTTTTTATTTGGAATTTGAACAGTTTTGTGATCAGGGAAGGTCCAGGTCGCTTGTGACGAATCTGCAGTTGCAAAACGCAAAACTGTGCAACTCGCTTTACCATCACACTCGTAACTCGGAACAGGGAGCAAGATACCATGGGAGCAATTTGACATGTAACACCGGGCGTTTCAAATTCAACCGGCCCAATAGCAGGCGCACAGGGATAATAGAGCACCGCTATATCACTTAACTCCACATTTATGTCTGACTGTGGGTGTCCATCACAGAAAGTGAAAAGTTAGTTAAAAGATGAAACATTTTTCTCACTCACCACTACTTTAATGTCACTATGAAGGCCCCCTAAAGAAGCGAAGCAATGGTGTACTACAAGCCGTCTTGATCTGACTGAAGTGCTGTCAACAGGCTTGCAGCTGACGATAAATTCATGCTCGTAGCTCCAGCGTCTGATTAAAATGTCCACAAGTGAACACAAGAATAAACGCCATTGTAGTTTATGTCAAACGAGTCCATAAATGTACACTGAAATACCATACTTATTAGGCGTGTAAATCGGGGGTTTTGTCACGATACGATATCATATCGATACAAAGAACCATGATACGATATTTGCCGATATCGTAAAGCCTGCTGTGATTCATTCACGATACATCACGATATAGTGCTCTACGATCGATATAGAACAATATCCTGATTCATACGCAAAATCAACAAGGTATTGCAAAGTCTTTATTTAGGAAATTACAAAGTGCTTCCAAACGAATGACTTGAAGTCCAAAGGCGAGCGAATTTCCTCGTCTTCTTGGACACTAGCCATAGCACCAGCCCAGGAGCCGCGTAGTTGTCGTAGAGCATCATATCGATTAATCGATGTGTATCGATGAATCGTTACACCCCTAATACTTACCAGACGAACGGTAGTAACGTGACAGGAACACAACAGATACTGGGTAACGCCTTGATGTCGTCACTGTATACCTGGCCGCAATCGTTGGCCCCTCTGAATGACAACAGTGACATTGAGTGGTTGTAACAAACATTTTGGCTCCGACATCATCTATAAACATTTGGGAAACAAAGACATGTTGATGCTGGAAAAATCCCACTAAAGGCAAGGGGGGTATAAATAACGTTTGAATTAAAATACTGAAAATAAACAAATATATATTTCTTTTGCTGTAAAAACACATTACAAACCTCGCAGATTATATACAGAACACAACTAAAACTTGCTTTAGATAATACACCAAATAAACCAAGCAATCAGAGATAGCAGACCTAAGGGCAGTTGAATAAAAAGTCAAGTAACTACAGCATCAATGTGTGCAAGCGGAACACTAGTATCCGCAACTTTTGTTTCTAAACCATTTATTAGTATAGTGTTAATTTAATTTAATTAAATTACGCACAGTTTATTATACAAAAACACAGGTGGTTAGTAGACTACTGTAGCATTTAAAGTATGTTTTATGTTGCATTATGTCTGAGGTGGACTACCTCCTCGCAGACACTGCCATGATAACTGAGGGCATCTTCCTCCAGCTCTTCATTTTGACAATGGACATCTACTTTTTTTTTTTTAATTGTTTTATATTGTGTGTTCAATGTTGCCCACTCTGCATCCATTGCAGCCTGGTCATCCTGGAAGGGGGATCCTCCCATCTGCGGTCCCTGTTGGGATTTAAGATCAGGGGATATTGAGAATAATTGTCAATTTAGGCCATGTGAAGCTCCTTGAGACTTGTCTCTGATTAAGGGTTGTATAAATAAACTTGACTTGACATAATGATTATTGTTTCCTATTAATAAAATTATATACAGTATACCTATCTTCTGAAATGCAAGATGCATAGGTTAAAAAGCACATAGCCTCCTACAGATTGTAACCTATATTTTGGTCATTGAGTAATGACCACCGTCATCTTTGGAGAGGTGCAACAGTGCCCGCTATTGACACCGATGTAATTAAACTGATGCTTCATTCATTGCTCAATGGTTTAATTTAAAAAATCATCTTGTCATCTATTTAAAGATCCAGGAAAAAAATAAAAATATATTCTTTGGCCGTTGTATTGTTATCATATAATACAACCTTTGAATATTTGAGTATTTACTTTTGTGTATTTATGGGCATTTTAGTTGGCCATCACTGTTCATGTTGTAATTGTTTCAATATTTATAAATTCTACATTTAATTTATTTTAATGTTTTATACCCCTCTTGTTTGCTTAACCTAGCGTTATTTGGTGCCTCCATTACAATACTTGATGTTTTTGTTCTGTTTTTGTCAAGATGGAAATCAAGACTAAACAATGATCCCATTGATCTTCTGTCCTCTGGGAAGAGGTACAGGAGCCTGCCCTCCCGCACCACCTGACTCACCAACAGCTTCATACTCCAGGCTGTTAGGATCCTGAACTCTCTCCCCACTTCTGCGTAGCGTCCTGTACTTTTGCGCTCTATTCTGACTGTCTGCTGTATGCACACTTGGTCCATTTTTGCTCCGCTTATTTATTATGTTATTTGTTTATTTGTTATTTATTCATCACTCTTATTTATTCATTGTTTGTGCCTTCTTGTTTTTATTTTTTTGTGTTGTTTACTTGTATGTATATTGTGTACTGTGTCTTGTCACCGTGGGACAGTGGGAACGTAATTTCGATTTCTTTGTGTGTCTTGGCATGTGAAGAAATTGACAATAAAGCAGACTTTGACTTTGACTTGACTTTGATTCTCAACTTTTGCACCAGTGAATGTAGTCTCCCTCACATCCATGTAAATGTTAATCCTTTTGACTATATTCATACGACTTGTTTTGTTGCTTAACGAGGCGCAGTCGGATTTGTCTGTTTATAATCAGGCAGGAGACATGTGTTGTACAGGCAGTTTATTTACAAAGAGCAGATCCAGACACGCAAACAAAATACAATAATATCGGCAAGTTGACAGAAAGCTAGATGGTAGGAATTTGTATGGAACAGATTTCAACAAAAGCCCCTTTCCCCTCAAGGTCTGCTACTGAGTTAGGGCTTCAAAAATACAGAGAAATCAAATGATCACCTTCTGTCATAAGCAATTCAGTTTATAAAAATATCACCATGGTGATCCACAAATTCACAGAGTCGACCTTGGAAAGTCATATTTACAAACCTTCATAGGGAAAAAAAGATGAACAGTGCAGAGGGAGATCCCCAAAGGCAAAGCTTGAGCAATTCAAGGTCTCTAAATTGACACCTCTTAATCTTTTTTTCATTAGTCCTGTAAAGACCAGACACACACATCAGTCAAAGGGCAGTTGATATAATCTGTGAAACAGTTTTACACATGTTTGTACAGCATACAAAGTATATTTCTTTAGTTGTAATATACAAAGGCGAATTAATATGCCAGTCAGATGTGTATTTGGTAGATTTGTGTGCACGTTGTAGGGATGGTTTGTTATTGAAAGCATTTATTTCAAAAACTCTCTAGAAGATACTGGTGACTATCTTATGTGTATCATAGATGTAACCAGCTGTGTCTGTCTGCATGCAGACATGATGTGACCCAGGAGCACTCTATCATTCTGAAACCGACATAATGTTTTCATCAAGAAGATTGTGAAGCAGTGTGAAAGGTTGGAAGAGGTAGTCAAAATGGTGGCCTGGTGGCTCGGGTGACAGCCGGAGATCTCACCTCACAGTTGTCAAGTGGCGCCAACATGAACATTATGACCGGCTGACAGCTTTAGTATCTAGAAAGTGCCTGCCACTGCTGAAGGAAGAGAGGAAAGATTGGAGAGGATGGTTTATAACCAAATGCATGCTTTATAACAAAATCCAATCTGCTGTGAAGGTGATATGGAGACAAATGGAATGATGCATTTAAAATGAGCAATCAGTGCTAAGTGTTCATCCTTCATTTTATCACGTTGACACAATGCATTCTTGCTTTTGTCCTTTTTGTGCACAAGCTCACATGTGCGTTCAGTGCACATTACCGCATGCAACATGGTGACAGAGCAATTCAGTGATTCTCATTGTTGTTCTACTTTTTTTTCTGTATTGCAATGTTGTTGAGGATGGCACATTGGGAAATTGTGACGTCAATGCATGTACCACTTGATTGCCTGCTGCTGAATTAAAACGGTGACGGGAAGATGAGTTGCGGGTGCCCTCTTCTGGTGAAAGATGAAATGGCAACAAGATGGCCAGCCAGACAAGGACGATTCAGGACAGCACGCTGGTGTTTTGTGAATCCACAGCTTGCATGGTCATCATGTCCGTACTTACTCCTCTGTCGTAAACTGGGTTGTCGAAGGCTGCCTCCTCCGGCATGTTGTCATACGGCGGTGAGGAAGTTGGCATGCTGATGGGCTTCCCTTGGAGTCTGAACAACAGGGGGGAGGAGTGACATCATGAAATGTGCATTCGTTTGCAAAGGTCATGCGTAAAATGTTGAGTACAACCACGTACTTTGCAGCACAAACATAAATGCAGAGAACAACCACCAAGATAATTGCAGTTGGAATGAAGACAGCCAGAGTAATATTGGTTCCCTCGATGCCATAATCGGTATTGACAACTGTGGGGTCAGAACACAGACAAAAAAAACAAACATTAGTTTTACAAAAATAATATTGATGCTGTTGCCATATTCAAAGCATAACTCACCGTCAGGCTTGTGTTCGTTCACAGATCGACTGGAGGAAGCTGGAAAGAGAAAGGTAATTGGTCTTTTTTGTTATTGTTACACAAAGCGCACGTCACAAACTAAACATAATCTTGTTTTTGCAGCAAGAAAATCAATAGCTCACACTTGAGAGCGTTTGTTTTGTTACCTCGACAAGCGGGCGGCGTGCTGTTCCACTGTGACGGATGTCCAGGGATGCAATAGATTGTGGCCTCGCCCTGTAGCTCATAGCCTGGGTGGCAGGAGAAGGTCAGCATCTCGCCAGCTTGGTAAAAGGCCTTTTCAGAATTTTGTGCGTTGGTGGAGAGGGCACCGGGGTTCCTGCATGGCTCGTACTTTTCAGCTTGAGACAAATGTATCAAATCGAAATATTGAAAGCAGAAATAAAAACAAAAACTGGCCTGTAATTACTTACGAAGACACTTGGGCAGCTGGTCACTCCACTTGGGTCTGGCAGCGTCTCGGTTGTAGCAGGTAAGGAGGCTACTGCCCGACAGGATGTAACCTTTGTTACAAAAATACTGCACTGTAGATCCGACAGCAAAGTGGGTGCCTGTGTTCACCCGCCGACTGTGCTCCACATTTCCAGGGTCCTGACATGTCACCACTGTTGTACGAGGGGGGGTGGGGGGGAACACAAATATTAGGAGGGATCTCTGAACACATCAAATTACTCTTTTGATCATCCGAAATGATCCTTCGTTCTGACAAAGCAAAACATTCCTCTGAACGTCAAGAGCTGGCAAGTAACTCGCGGTGTCAAACAATAGCTCAGCAGACACAGCCATGGCATTCATTACATGATGGTACCGTGTTGTTTCACACCTTCCTGACATCTTGGCACGTCACCGCTCCAACTGAGATCCCATTGGCACATGAGGATCTCAGAGCCCGCCATCTCAAATCCAGGATAGCATTGGTATGTGACCACGGTGCCGTGGATGAGGTCAGGATGCGATGTGCTCTTCCAGCCATTGGTGATTTCCGGCAACTCCGAGCAGGTGTCGTTCCTCGGCACCTCTGTGGACATTGAGGATGAAAGAGACAGTGTGCCCGGTAGATAAGGAACAACGGTGTGAATGCTGAGATAAAGCAGTGGGGCATCCAAACGCAAGGTTTTCTATGTGAATAAAACAAGAGTGTTTTGGGACGCAAATGTAAACAAAGGCTCGAGATGTTTGCCGGGAGGAACGCAGCGGGTGGCTTGGCGCCAGTCGATGCATAATGGCAAAGAACACAAAGCATCAGGCAAAGCAGTGGACAATTAGGTGTACCCAATTATTGTGTTCCTGTTTGTCTCTGTTATCGAAGGCAGCACACCTGTGATGAGCCAGACAAACAAGGCGAAAGCAAAGAAACGATCCAATAGACAGACCTTTTTTTTTTTCTAAATTTTCTATTGTGTGTTTCAAGCTTACCAAAAAAGTGGACTACAAAGCCATTGTTGTAGCCATAGATATTGGTGGCAGGATCGGACTGAAACTGGATGGTGACATCCGCCATGGACGTGTAGAGCTTAAAGTGATGACGTTTGCCGCTGTATTGGCCAAGAATGTTGGCTGACAGGTCATCACCATCGTAGAAGGTCAGGAGGTCGTTTTTCCCCAAATTGAGTCTGTGATGCAGATAGAGAGGTCATTATTTTCATCTCTAAATCAAAATGAGATATTTATTGAAGTTCATAGTATATTATAGTCCCACTGATTTATTCCGAACAACTAATAATATCATATACATTGAGCTGTGGTTTTCTTTTTTGTTTAGATTGAATTTTTTCACTTTTTTTCTTATTTTCCGGTGCTTCACGTTCATGTTTTGTTAGCTCGTTTGGTTTTCGCTTCAACCAATCAGCTACCTCCGGCCACTCATGACTCGTTCAGGTTTTCCTCATTTTCTCTTCAGTTTGCTTGAATTTAGCTGCCTGGTTTCTTTCATTTGTTTCATTTGTTTTTTCATCTCTTTCTTTTCATTGTTGTCATGTCATGTTGCACATAGTAGAAACTGTTTCATTTTTTGCTTTGTTTTGACCTTTCTGGCAACATTTTTGCTCGTAAATCGCGTAAATAGTTGCAGTATTAGTTGCTTGGACAAAGAAAATCCCCAAATTTTGTGTGACCACTTTGAATACAAACCTTTTATTGGGGTGAAATTTTATCCATGTATGCTTTGTTTTTAGGACAAAATGTGCGAGTGTTAGGTGATGTGAGTTTAGTGATTAAAATTAGGTGTGACTGTGTCAAAGAAACAAAAGGAGTCTGCACAATCTCACCCATATTATTTCTCATCTCCTTCCTCAACACCTCCTACACCCCCACTTAACATCAAGCAATACTTAAGCTTTATTCTTCCACGTTAGGGAACATTTCTACCTGAAATGTATGACATATTGTGAAACATCTTGCAGGTGCAAATGAGAAAATGTATCAGGCAAAAAAATGTCTTCACCTTTTCACAATTCAAGCGTGTTGGCTGACCACAGCCCATAAAGACTTGAATGAGCAATGGAACCTTATCAAGCGCCAACGGTCTCACAACAATCAGACCAAATGTGTATCTTCCAGTTAACAATCTTATCTATTGTGATTGGCTTCAGTCTCAGATTTCCAAACATTCAGCAGGCGTATTTGCCCCATTCTTCTTTTTTATTCCATGTGATTCCTTTGATCAGATCTAGTCTGCTTTCTTCACGTACATACAAGAACCACTAGATTTTTTTGCATTCTTCATTTATTGTCTTGTAATTTGTTAAACCATTTGAATGGCACACTGGCTTTTAGTAAAGCCTGTCATTACCATGGCAACATTATTTTAGTGGTTTAAATTACGATGAAACAACCAGAAGCTCTTTTATTGTCTTTTTTTTTTTTTTTTTTGCGAGGTACAATCAACACAAAAATACTAAATCGTGTCCTATACGGGTAGGGCAAAATGGCCTCATTTAGTGGTTAAAAACTACTGAACTGAACTGAACTGGCCCCGCAACAGCAACCTGGCATTGACTTGACTGATACCCTTTTCGAATCATGACAATTCTTCTTTCATGCTGTGCAAAACCAATTTTCTGAAAGGCTTGCAGTTTGCCTTCAATGGTGCGCATGGTTTTGCTTGGTTGAGGGGTCTTTTTGAAAAAGAAAAATCTATTTTTAAATAACAATGGCATCTGCTGAATGTGTGTACATGAGTCTTTTGAATCTGACCTGCCAAGCCTAAGGAGTCTAGAATTATCCTCAAAAATCTAAATTGCTTTCAATGTCATGCTTTGAAAAGACAATCTGGTAATTGCTCTCATGTTTGACAACTAAATTGCAGGCTTCTATTTCACACCAAGCATGCGGGTTACACTGTAATGGTGCAGACCTCCACATGAGGGCTCCCCAAACTTAATATGAGCATTGGAAAGCTTTTTAACAGTTCCCTATTGTGTAATACAGTATTGCGAAACATTTTTGTAAACCCTTGTGCAGGTGCAGATCAGCTGCAACCTCTCGTGTGCCTCCATGCTAATTAGCGAGGAGCCAACCCCCCTGTTTGGCCCAAATTAATCAGTCCTCATTATGCACGCTGCTCCTCTGTCATTTCCAGCACAAGCACGGTGATGAATGATAATATAGAAAATGTTCTCATTAATGTGGGGCGGTGTGGACCAGCAGCACCCATCCCCACTCTCTGTGCTTCGTGTTTTAATATTGAGACAGCACTCATCCACAAGAGCCTTTTGTCAAGTCAACACGCATGACAGGAGCAAACAAATTTGAAACCCCCTCCCTCCCCCCAAAAAATGTAACCCCCTAATTTTCTCCCATTGTAGAGATAAGCAAATGCTGTCAAGGCCAAGCATCGCCGACCCTGAGTGCCATGGATGGAGATGAGCTAACCTCAAAGTTATTTAGTTTTCAATTTTTTTTTCTTATACCAAAGGTGAAGTGGTTGGCTTTGAACATTAGATATTAATCCAACATAATCACTGCACTTTCCACTGAATGAAATGCAAGCTCCCTTTGAAGCCATGACGTATGAAAAGTTAGCTTCTAAAAGGAAGGTATTTGGTAAGATCAAATGTAAGGAATTTAAAGTGATTTTGTAACACGATGCACGTTTTAATTGACAAATGTGAATATGTGCATCAACATTGTAGTATGCAGGAATGAAACAATAACGCCAACATAATCGTATAAATGCTTAAATGCACACACAACTGGCATACACAATAACCAACAATAGCCCGGGATGGGGATTGTCTGCTAGTCAATCTTCCGACAGCCCGCGGCAGCATTCCCACTGGTTTAGATTTAACCTCCCCATGCCCTCGTGTGTGCAAGTGCTTCAGGCAATAACATCATCACTTATACATTTCTTTGGGCCATATATGACTGTACAAAAGGAGAATGATTCTGATGAAGAATCAATTGTTTTTTGTTTGCTCGTGGAGTGCAGGAGGATGTTTTATGATGTGGTCTTCCAACACTGTTTGGGAATATCTGAACGAGGGGAAACAATGTTAGCCTAAGAGTAATAAGTGAAGGAGAATCAATATGAGCCCGTGCTGATGTGCGCACGTCTAATGTTGACATCTGTGTGTCGAGTTTCAGTTGGGAGGGCTGGATAAGTGGCTCAGTGGATCATTGCCAGAGCATATTCATTTCAGAGCCAACTCTGAGTTACACCAGGAAAGTGAGAGCAGGAAGGCTTACTGGCTAATCTGGTCGAAGAACGAGCTGGAAGCAAGGCAGAATGCTTAATGTTGAGGACGGGGAAGAAAAAAAAAAATCTAATTAGCGACTGCAACTACAGAAAGACGTTCCCATGTGCCTGTCATAGTGTGTCGGTGCAAATGTGGGCGAGATAAAGTGAGGCGGAAGAGACAGCATACGCTTGTGTCAAGAGACGGCGTATTTAACGTCTGGAGGTCGGCATGACCTCCAAGACCCCTACGTCAGAGTTTCCAATCGTACACCTGAGTGCGGCGCCTTACACTTGAATATCGAGCATGATCCTCTTGTCCTCTTCTACGTGGATGCCCCAGATGCAGTCCTGCCCCTTGTCATAGGCCTCTGGCCAATTAGGAGACAACACCACCCCGGCAGAATCGGTAATCTCACCGCTGCAAACGGCTGCAAGACAAAAGACGGACAAAGCTTTAAAAATGTATCGCGAGCAACTTGATTTCACCACCGTAGTTTTCGGACTATAAGGTTCACCGGGGTATAAGGCCAGCTCAGTGGCCTAGTGGTAGAGTGTCCGCCTGGAGACTGGAAGGTTGTGGGTTCAAACCCTGGCCGGGTCATACCAAAGACTATAAAAATGGGACCCATTGCCTCCCTGCTTGGCACTCAGCATTAAGGGTCGGAATTGGGGGGGTTTGATCACCAAATGATTCCCGAGCGCGGCGCCGCTGCTGCTCACTGCTCCCCTCTCCACCAGGGGATGGATCAAAATCACACGGGGATGGGTCAAATGCAGAGGACAAATTTCACCATACCCAGACGTGTGTGTGACGATCATTGGGACTTAAGCTTTTTTAACTTTTAAGTAATACAGCAAATGAATCAAACTTTATTCAACTTCAGTTCGACACTCAGGCACATCTCATTATAAGGCACACTCTCAATTTTTTAGCGTACTAAATGATTTTAAGTAAGCCTCATAAACCAAAAAATACAGTTAAGTCATGGAAAAGGATGACTGCGCACCAAGAAGTATATTTCTACTGAAGCCAATAAGGACTAAGAATATTCTGAATGTTCAAACATATTTAGGTATATTCAAACATATTTAGGAACGTTCAAAAGTATCTTGGTACATTAATACATACGCTCAAACATATTTTGGTAAATTCAAAAATATTTTGGTATGTTCAAACATATTTAGGTGTGTTCAAAAGTTTTTCGGGATGTTCAAACGTACTTAGGGATGTTCAAAGGTATTTTGGTATGTTCAAACGTACTCAGGTACGTTCAAAGATATTTTCGTACATTCAAAAATACTTTGGTACCTTCAAACGTATTTAGGTACGTTCAAAGATTCAAATATATTTTGATACGGTCAAATGTATTTAGATAAGTTCAAAGGTATTTTGGTACCTTCAAACGTATTTAGGTACGTTCAAAGGTATTTTGGTACGATCAAACGTATTTAGGTCCGTTCAAAGATATTTAGGTACCTTCAAAGATATTTTTGTACGTTCAAACGTATTTAGGTGCATTCAAAGGGATCTTGGTATGTTCACACCTATTTTGGTACGTCAAAGTTATTTTGATACGGTCAAATGTATTTTGGTACGTTCAAACGTATTTTGATACGTTCAAATATATTTAAACTTGTTTGAACATACTTAAATGTATTTGCTACTCGCAAATATCCGTTCGAACATTGTTAATTAAATACGTTCGACTTTGAACTCAAGTGCATTTGCCAGTCAAAATCTTTTTACTCCTCATGGCTGCTCCACGTACACGTACTACTTTTGTACTTCTTACTGTATATCACAGTAAATAATATACAGAAGTAAAAAGGCCATGTTTTCATATGAAACAATCTGCATTTATATTGATGTGATAACCTCCAAAAAGCTTAACCTGAAGTTAAACACAAGAACAACACATTCTTGCTTCACATGGGAAAACAAAGCATTCTATCAGTAAACCACAGGGTGACCGTGACCCAGGGGGGTGCAAATGATTTTTTTCTTTCTCTCGTTTTCTCTGGCTGAGCTTTACGGGAGAGTTTTTCAATTTTGCTGTGTTGCAAAAATGAGCATACAGCCTATACTGGCTTTCTATAAGGTCATCGTGTTGTGTGCGTAGATTGTAAAAGCACAGCTTATGGTAGGCTTTCATGTAACAGCAATGAACCGCTCCTATGTACTTAAGAACCAAAGTTAGTTAACATGCTTAAGATTCACTTTCATATCAAGGTAGTTCCCTAATAGTATATGTGAATTAAGATTTATTTAAAGATGTAGCACAAAATTAAAGCTTTTGGGGATTCATCCAGTCGATTTGTGTGTAATTTAATTGCCTCAGAAAGAGTCAAAAAGGTTAAATCAGCTCGCTCACCCCTACAGGCTGGTTCGGTCTCATTCCATTGAGCATTTTCAGCATCAACACACTCGATGACCACGGAGCCTTGCTCCAGCGTGTAACCGGGGTCACAGGAGAACTCCACCACAGCCCCGACTCTATATGTGGAGTCACTGCCGCTGAAATTGCCGTACTTCACAAAAGGCTGGTAGCACATTCCTTTTGCGAAAGCTAAGGTGAAATAAAACAATAAATAAATAAATAAATCAGAGTAAACAACTGTTTGACTGGCAAACAGCACAATAAGCTTGCCTTCATATCTCATGGCTGCACCGGTGGAGGTCAGCATCCCGTCTGTGGTAAATTCCACAAATAGATAACGTCCTGAGCTCAGCACTCCCTCGATGGGCAAATACTCCACCTCATAGGAGTCATACACTGGAGGGGAGTCAATATTGTTGCCGTTCTTAATCAGCAGTCTAACAAAGGGAAGTAATGATGAAAATAGAAGCAAGGTTACCCTTGAGTGTTAAGAGATGCTTTAAAGGAGCTGTGATAACTGCAATAACATCGTCTGCCACCTCAAAATGAGGTCAATGGTCATGTGTGGGATGAGAGCAATTTGTGCTTACAAATTCTCACTTCGCTCTGTTGCTAGGGTAAAACAGAAGCCAGTATCCACTTACAATATAAGTCTCAGTCCCTATAACGTTGTACAATGTAATGTGAGCTATATGATTTTATACAAAGCAAAATGCCTTCAAAGCAATGCTTTACAGTTAGCCCTAATGGTATCATTGTCTGTCCTGTGTGTGCAGTGTTATGTAGGTATGCATTGAGGGTATGCCAATTCCCTTTTCATTTCAGTGCGTGCATGTGTGTGTGTGTGTTTTCTCCACCTGTCATCATCTTCTGCCAGAGCCACCTTCTCAAAGTGAATGTGTAGCCGATGGTCTTCAGGGGCCTCCAGGACCCAGTGGCATGTCAGGTTGTTGCTGTAGTTGGCAGGAAATCCAGGCGAAACAATGCGACCATAGCTGGCATTTTTGATCATACCGCCACAGGATGCTGGATGATGGTGAGGAGAAAGGATCAAATGAGCCACACAAACTGGAAGGTTGTTGAGAAAAGTCTCTGGACAGATTGGATGGACCTCCTGCAGACTGGCCAACATTAAAAGATTCAACGATAGCGGAGGACTGCGAGCGAGAGATTTGTTAAAAATGGCAGCGGCGGAGGCAGTATCGGCTCAGAGCAGCTGCACGCGGGCATGGAGCAAGTCTGGATTTGGTAGATGAGCATTTTACCAGCAGGACAGGGAAAGTCATGCAACCGGCTTCTAATTAAGGCAGCCAGATGCTAAGTGCCTCCAGACAATAAGTGTCCGTGCTGCTAATCGTATGAAAACACATTCATTTGGCCCTGGATTGTACAGTAATCAACCCAGTAGAAAACAACCAGCCACCTTTTGTTAATCAGAATCATTTGTTCCCTTCGGAGACAAGCTGCAAATGAGCGGGAATTTTGCACACACCAAAACGCCAATTCCGATCAAATGTAACTGTATTTGAATGCAATACTGCTTTTCTACCAGAATCAGCTGGGATAGGCTCCAGCTCTCTATGACCTTGAACCCAGTGATGCAGAAAAATTCTTCTCTGCCTTACCAATGCATTGGGGCTCCTTCCCACTCCAGTACGGTGTGGTGGCGTTGCGGCAGGTCAGCATTTTGAGACCTTTCAATCTGTAGCCGGTGACACAGTTGAAGTAAGCTTCTCCACCGGCGTAGAGGTGTGTCACGGAAACTTCTCCACCAGCTGGTTCTTTGGGGAATGAACAGCTCAGCACAAAAGCTGAAGAAAAGCAAGAACGCAGAAATCATATTTGTGTAAGGAGGGTCTTTAAAACTTGTTGATAGAACATCATTAAGGGCTTGTAATATAATATTGAATATCCTCTGTGTGTTGTCATAGTTGTGGTTCCAGCTGGTTAAGATCAATGTCCCAAGACTGGATCGTTCCCGTTGAAAATAAATGAACAATATGCAATAGGACAAAGCTCTCTTGTGAAAGTCTAATGGAAGCTATTAAACAACCTCTCTTCCTGTCTAATAACCACACGGTTCTACCTCATTAGGGTAGGCCTTTTAATGATAGCGCTACAACTTTTAAACTCATGGAAATGTGTGAACACCATAACAAGTAAACACAATTAGAGCCAAAATGGCTTAGCACAATAAAAGCTATTGTGTACTGTCGACAACTTTGGACGTAGTTTTAGTACAGCAACTTTCTGCTTAATGAGCTGTCGCTAAGCCTCAATTATAGCTAATATAATGGTTACAGAAAGCGAATATTGAAAGGTTACATCTGCATAAATGCTTTCCTGGAGTGAAGATATTTGACTGCATGCGAAAAATAAACAAATATCACGAGCAAAGTGCATTTCAGAGAAGAGAGTGAGAGAGAGCTAGAGTCCACACATGCCAAATCCTGATAGTCAGTTTGGAACACCTTGAATCGTTTTGGTTGTCTGCATATTTTATTACCAAGATGATGATTGCTCAATTGCACCAAAGACAGTTTTCTTCCCAGGCACTCATTTAGAAGATAAAAACTTAACATTATGAGACATATAACTTGGTACTAAACATGCCCGTCTCGGAAATTAACCTCGAGGGAAAATAGCCGTAAGTGCCTAATGGCCATAAAGCGCTTGTAAAACTGCCCTTGTCCCTTGTTTTAATTTAATGACTTATGTTTTTCTTTTACACAAGCCATTGCTTTCCCGCCACTAATGAAAGTACAACCCGCCGCAACCGCCCCTCCCGCCCGACAGCAAATCGTCAAGCCACAGGGACGAGGCGCACTGCCCTTGGGTCATCCATTCAATTCGTCGTTTATCACGAGCTCCAATGAAGCTAGTTATTGCTATTATCTTAGAAGCATTTACATCCCTATTGAGCGTGCAGTGGAAGAGCCGCGGGGCAAAACTTGTAGAGCCAATTCCAAAAGTATTAAACGTGGTGCTGCTTCCATTCCACTAGATGCCGGGCCATAAAGTCTGATTATTTAGCTATAACAAATAATAGCAGTAGCGCACGGGCTGCCTGAAAGATTAGCCGGTGGAAGCGTTAGGCCACAGGAAACATGCATGGCTTACGTTTTTAAGTGACTGATTGTTTTAACGGGAGGTCATGGAATCAGATCACGCTCACGAAAGGTTAGCCTTCATCCCACAAGAAAATGGAATCAATCTTTGCCTGGGGGGTCCAAGCAGTGGGTGCATGGGTACAATATTCTAGGTGTTATCATGAAAACCCATCATACCGTTTTTTTTTAATTTGATTTATATTGTCTAAGTGGTAGAAACTCACTACAATAATGTCATAGAAGCATCCATCAGTCGCAAGCGGCGCTGATGCGGCGGCAGATGTTAATTACTCCGAGCTGAGACCAAGCCTCCACAACTCCATCCGCCCGCTCATTCCATGCTTGTCCAATCACATTTCTCACAGCCCATTATAAAAGACAAGGTGTCGCTGAGGCTTGGTGGAGAGACCAACACAAATTGAAATATCTGCTGTGTGCGCCCGCCCCGTTTAAAATCAACTCAGTGCAGTTTTCTTTCATGTGGATAGGTTTGATTTAAGTTTAGAGTAGAATTGCACTCACGAGAGCGCCGCCCTCTGCCAAGGTTGAACGATCCTAATTCAAACCAACAAGACATTCTTCCGATAAACTTACCTCAAGATTCATGTGGTGCACTGAGGAAAAAAAAGTAATAGGCTTAACAATAATAAGAAAAAAGTCATTTCTGTGTGTGTGCTTTCTTTCAAATGTTCACAAAGGGACATAGCCTTGCCCTTCTTAACGCCTCCACTGTATGCAGTGGTGTGAAATAAAGAAATACTTTGTTGTATTATCTCAAGTTAAGCTGAGCCTTTATTTGACTATTTGTATTGTACATTTGAAAACAGATTCCAATTAACCCTTTGTCAAAGGAGGCTTATTTCTTAGAACCTGTGCGAATGTTGGCACACCAAGACGAGAGAACGATGAAGTCAGTCTGGGTTGAAATCTTGATTCACATTGTGAGGTCTTATAAGGAGGTTAAAAAAACAGACAGCAGTGCCATGGAGTTACAAAACTACAAGTTTCAAACTCAGATTCACCCCTGCGGGCCAAACTCGAGCCAAGAGAAACGGAGGACTATATATAAACTGAATGTAGCATGTTGTATGGTACAGTAATCCCTCATTTAATTGGTTCCACGCCCACCCGCGATAGGTGAAAATCCGCAAAGTAGAGAACATACATTATTACAATATCCTCACAAGGATTTTATGAACTTTTATTTTATTTTTAAACACTTTTATGTACTTTTAAACGTATTTTTAAACACCTTTGTAAACATTTTAAAGTCAAATCGACTTTTAGAAATATTCTTATTCATCTAAATAAATAAGAAAATAAAGAAAATAAGAGTAAATATATTGTTACAATATATCTGCACAAGACTTTTATTAAACTTTATTGTAGTTTTAAAGACTTTATTGTTTATTAAACACTTTTTTTTGCATTTTTAAACACTTTTGCAAACACTTTAAAGACAAGAAACATTCTTGTTTACGAACTATTTAGTAAACACTTTTGTGAACATTTTAAAGACAAGCTGACTTATTTACTAACTAACTACTTAAACACTTTTATAAACATTTTCACCAAAGTCTCAAAGTAAAAAAAGCCTCCCTGATGAAGCCCAAGTCTGATATGTTAACACAGAAAGTGCGGGAGGCTGAGATCAATTGTAGTTAGAACTGCTAAGCCAATCAGTTTCAAAGACACAGCTCAACATGTTACCATTGGCCATTAGTGTCATATGATCAGACAAAGCCGCGCACTCCAAGTGACGCCGGATGTCGCTGATTGTGGAGGGGTGCAGTTGCCTGTCTCGTTGCCTGTCTTGTGTGCTTCATTTCTGCACATGACGATGTGAATGTGTGTGAGTGAGACATTAAAAAAAAAAAAAAAATCCGCGATGCACTGAATCTATCCGCAATATAAGTTTTGAAAAAAATCCGCGATAGAGCGAAGCCGTGATAAGTGAAGCGCGAAGTAGCGAGGGATTCTTGTATGGTTATTTGCAAAGACGTATGCCATCTGTACTGGCCCCTCAATGTTATCATCAGGCCTGACCACAGGGCAGCAGAGCACAACCAGCAGAGATGGGCTGATTTATTTCCCATCGCTGGCAATGTTTGTTCAATGCCTTTCATTTTGGAGCTGATGAAAGAGTTGCCGTAATGTGGTGGAATGAATGTTTTGTTGACCACCTCTACCATCAACTCAAATCGATGGGGCATGTAATTGGCGGCCACTTTGTACGATTGCTAAGATAAACAGACATTGTTGGAAGATCAATGTTGCACAAACACGCACGCAAGCACATACCCTTGGCAAGCTGAAAACAAATTTATGATTCATAATATATGCTGCCGGTGCTTGCTGATGATTCATTCTAGCAGGTTCTTCTGCTCACTGGTTCTTATTTAAGCACATTTAAAGGATCATGCGATGTAGTTTTAGCATATTCAAACCACATTGACATTTATTGGGAGCAACACTTAAAATTCAATAGTGATTAATTTTCCACTAAGGATGTCACATTGAATCCATTTTCTAAAAGGTGAGTGAGTAATATCCATCCAAGTATGTCTTCTTTATGGCAAGCTTTGTCATACTTTATTATATTCAATTCTATGCATCTCAGAAACAAAATTAAAAATTTAGAAAAACGTAAAAACCTTAATAGTCTGGTTCAATTGAACATTTCCTCAGTTATCAGATCATGCATCCTTTTCTCACCTTGGTAATGGAGCTGAAGGACTCCTGAGTTGTGCTGTTGGTCGCTACGGAAACGGATGGAAATCTGGTTGCTCCGACTGCGTAGCACAAGACCCCGTATTAAGACCGACTCATTGGCAAGAAGGAAGGCTTCTCGGCCACCCGTGTCCTCCACGGTCACCTGCTCCCCCTCTGACATACTTGCATTTAGAACCTAGAATAAACCACAAACACACACATTTTGTTGTACAATTCTCATTGTTTTGTCTTAGTTGCTTCTTTATTTCAGCAATTTAATTATTTGTTCCATCCCATGTATGTTCTTCCGTATCAAAAAACTTTGCTTCAATTTTGAAACACAGCTGTGCCATCTATCAGAAGAATTCACAACATGCCAACGGATTCATTGTGACCTCAGGTATGCTACCGAGCTGCAAATATGTTGCATGCCAAGTTTGCCAGAGTTTTAGTTGAGACCGTCAGAAAGCCCCGAGACTGTGGGCAGTGTGCGCACACCGTGCAGAAACATCGACCACAAAATAAATGTGCTCACGTTGACAAACGTTCACTCGAGCTGATGGGGGCTGACAATAAGCACAGGCAGGCTAATGGACTCTTGGAGACTTGAGTTTGGAGGTGACTTCTTCTGGAATTATCCATGACATCAGACTTTGATTGATTTGATTTTTATCACAGGCCACCATGACACCGCTGTGCACGGCTGCACACCTTATTTTTTCATTGTTTACAAAAGAAACTAAGTTACAGTGACTTAATAGTATACAACAGTTTTTTTCAGCCTTATAATGGACCGTATTGTTTTGAAATTTTGGTGGGATTGATATGAACGTAGCGATTTGTCTTCCATAATCGCCACAGCCTGATTACTCATCAATATACAAATGCAATGTGAACATTGATGGAATTATTATGATATACTGTCAAGCCATTATATGCAATGGAAATTCCAAACAGTGCTGTTTGATGTGGTCAAAACTTTTATCCTGATATCTATGTCCTTTTATACCCTAGTCCAGAGCTGAGTTTGGTTTACACAGACAAGGGAAGCTTCTGAAGGACACAGGGGGATGCGGCCAGCATAGAACATTTGGACTGAGCCCCCCAAGGGCCCTGTCATCCGTCACCTTCCCCGGGACCTGTCACTGCAGCCGGCAACAGCTGTCCTGCCTCAATTATGACTCATTGGCCATGTCGAGAGACATCACACCGCCTTAAATTCATCCGTACTGCAGCCAAATGCCCGGAGGAACAGCTCTCTTGCTCACCTGTCCATTCTCTTACTGGCTCATTGGTGTGTGTGAGCATGTGAATTCATGTGATCTTGCACATTTTCTTCTAAACTTCTACTATTGGTAGGGTTTGGGGCATTGATGGGGACAATGTATGTGATATGTGGTCACGGAACAAATTCAATTCGCATGTTATCACTGTGCTACTGATATTACGTATTTGGGGAAAAATAAGAAAGTGCTTCATAATTAGATTATGTACATTATGTACATTATGTATATGTGCCATTTAATCAATGGGATGTGCTCTGGCAGCAATTTAGCTGTTCCTTGTTAATCACAATTAATCACATTTTGTTCAATGATAATGTTATTCCATAATAATGCTTTGCTAATTTATGACAAAGCGAGCCAGCAGAGACATTTCGCTCATATAAGCAAGTGCTTGAATACATTTTGCGCATATAAATTATGTTGTTCTGACTGCAACAAGCTTTTACAGATATTATATTGTTGATAGTCTACTACTGGGGCTTTTACTTTAATTACCAGAGATGGTCCACACACAACTTTCTGCAGTACATTAGTTAATGATGAGCACTTTGCCACACGAGATGCATGAGCACTTTAAAAAAAAAAAAAACGGATAGCAAGAATACCTCACGGTTTGTTTAACACGTTAGCAGATAAGGTGTAATCTGTAAGTAAACACTCTATGAATTAACTTTTCACAAAGGCTGACTCATAGCGATAATTTATTGTTGAAAACATCTGCTGTGGCTCCATAATGAACATTTACAGTGACTCACAGGAGCCATCGCCGATGCTGAAAGGAGGAGCGTGTAATCAAACTCATCCCACTATACATGGAAATTAAATGACCCTGCAGCTGGGGTTGGGGAGGAGGGGGTGTTGATAAATCAACAGCTTTTGGACTCACCAGCTGCAGAGACCTCATTACGGTGATGAAACCCACTGACCGATACACTGAAGCGTTCATGGAGGGTACCTGCCTCATCGCCCTCTATTTTGCATGCTCATTTCTCCATCATGGGGTGAATAAGCCACCTCCAGGTGGTGTTTTGTGCACGTCTTGATAAATTAATTGAAAAAGCAGACTCATTCCGCTGCTCGCTATGTTAAAAACATTATCTCAATCCAACACTCGTCTCCATACAAATAAGCCAAAACCATTTCCTGTGTAGTAGTTGGCTGTCTAAAACAATGACTCCTTACCAACCGGGCAAAACCGGAGTGCTAATGAGACTATGCTGGAAGCTGTGGCTGAATTCATCAATAAATTGTTTGTTTCAACTCATTTTTGCCAACATAATTACTTGCCTGTGGCAAAACACCCAAATCATGTAGTTACCGTCATCTCAAATAGGATAGTCCAATTTTTTCTCTTTTTTTGTTTTTAGCTTCCAGTGTTAACAGAACAGTGCTACCCGTGTTGTTGTTGATGTTTTTTTTCTCATGTGTCATTTTTTAAAATGTTTTTATTACGTCTATGAGTTATGTCAATGCTTGTTCTAGGTTGCGTCGACCAACCAGAACAGTTTTAGGGATAGGGAGTATAAGTCACTCTGTTCCTCCTGCTTGGAAGTGATACATTGAGTTAACAACCATCTTGTGAAAACAAAAAGACCGAAGCCAACCCTGCATCAATCTTATTCATGAGATGAGCTTCTTACATCATCCCCACTTTATCCAATGCCTCTCAAGGCTTGACATTTGAGTTTATTTAGAGCGATGTGCACTTTTCCATAGCTTTCAATTCTTGCCTGGCAGATTACTTTTTTGGATTTTCAAGCACGCATCTTTACTCTCTTTTTTTTTTTTTTTTTCAATGACGACACTGTTTGCTTGAGAGAACACAACCTCTCTGCCAGGCATAGCCTTCTCCATTTATGACAGCTTGATGGGTGCAGCGGCAATTAGTGTCACCTGAAAAGCATTCCTCTCAAGATGGCTAGACCTCATGAAAACTCATCTCAGCAAAGCTCTGACACCCTAAAAAGCTCATCAAGATCAAGCCAGTCTTTATGTCCTGTCTCACTCCCAAAAGGCACAACACAAAGGAGGCATCCTTCTACTACCTACTACCCTATCTCCTTCCTAACTAGATTAAAGAAAGCAATTGTTGCCTCTCTTACAAAGTCTCAGCTTCTCACGGACAAATCTGTTGTGTACGAATTTCGGGATAAAGATAAAGCACACACAATATATATATATATATATATATATATATGTTTATGTATTCAGTGTTGCCCCATTGACGTGATGAGTGTGCTTTGTGTTCAATTAACTCGAAGAAAAAAAGTAATTATCTGCCTCATCAGTTATGCTCAAGCAGCTAGGTCAACGTCATGGTCATTTTTTTATTTCTCTTTGGAAAAAAATCCACTGAATTTAAAGTAAGAGTAGTTGAATCGATATGGCAATTCACCCTGATCTGTGAAGAGGCTGCGTGTCAAGTCTTAGTGCTGCTTATTAAAATGACTATTGATCGGAGTCAGGAGAGCGTGGTCACCGTTTTAGCATCCACAAATAATTGTTATACCTCCAAAAGGGTTAGCTGTAAACATATGACAAGCCCCGAGTCAATTGTTTTTTTAAAAGACAAGACGGTAATCCACGTAATTTCCCAAGGCCCGCTCCGTTTACTTTAGAATCTTTGTTGCCCGATGAAAAGTAGTAGATTGTGGATGTAAATCTGAGGTGTACACAACACACTCATAGTGTGGACAAAATTAACACTTTTTATGAAAAATACTGTATTCTATGAGTTGTCTTTGCAGATGTGTTTTGTCTTTTTGGATTCACTGCAATTGATTGCAATAAATATGAAAAGGTGAAACTTGCTGAAGAAAGAAAATGCTACCTTGAATCATATTCTATAACATTCAAGTCCCATTTATTCATTAATGCATTGGTTGAAAGTGCTGAGTCAAAACAACATGCATGTTTGATGCTGATGGGCCAAGTCAAAGTGGAGATTACATATTTAATTCAAAGGCTGAAGGAGCCAAGACTATTAAGGGTTGAAAGCTTTCCAGTAGAACTGATGCTGATTGAGCCATTGAAATAGCCGGACAAGAAGAAAAACTGTGGCATTAGTATGGAAATGGGAAACAAGAAAAGAACTGGAGGAGAAATGGGATTCACAGTATTGAACACAAAATCTATCCCCACCATTTTCTTGAATGCCGCTGCCTTAAGCCTGTCAGAAAATGGAAACACTCCTCCAATCATGCTTTGTGGCACTGGGAGAAATTGCCCGTCTGGACTCCTAACCCCTTAAATGTATCAAACTCTCCGAGCCTCCCACAGAATACATTCTTCTTTTCCCTGAGAATTCAGACTTTCATGAAAACAGACATGTAAGGACCTTGAGAGTGAGAAAGGTAGAGACTGTAAGCAAGCAGAGAATACCCGCATGAAACAGATGTCGAACAAAAAGCTAACAAGCATCTTATCGATGGGATTCCTGTGGTCATATTAGACGAGGTCCAAAACTGATTTCAAGGAATTCAATACCACTTTCACAGTCTTGTAAACCTCCATCTGTCCTGTATTTCAAATGTGTTGCACTGCAGAAAAGCAGTGAGGATGCAAAAATAATACATACTGATCAATATGTAACTTTATTAGAAGGCAATCATATCAAATGAATTCTTTGGTCATTTATTGCGGCTCTAGTTGATATGAGGTCAGCCTTCAAAAGTGTAGTATGTATTTTATTCTGGACAAAAATCAAAGTGGTCATAAGAGCAGATGGGAAAATCCATTAAATGCTGTGAGCTGT
The DNA here is from genome assembly GCF_033458585.1 of Syngnathus typhle. Lineage (NCBI taxonomy): Eukaryota > Metazoa > Chordata > Actinopteri > Syngnathiformes > Syngnathidae > Syngnathus > Syngnathus typhle. Next base: position 8,705,044 of record NC_083752.1, read on the forward strand.
GGGAACAGAGATCCAACAGTTGGCGGCAGACTGAAAATTATCTTGATACATTGGTGCACTCACGATCCCACGCAAGTGTCACATATAAAACAAATTTGACCTTCCAGATGTATTCCTAAAAAAAAATCCACACTGTATTCAAATGTATCTGACTTGTATATTAAGAATCGCTGTAATTAATGCCGAACCGTAGATTTAATGAAAATCTTGCCCTTGAAATTCCTTCACTTAATTGCTCGCATAATTTTCTATTTCACTCTTGTATCATGCAGTTTTACTGATGACTGCCCTTCCTAACAGTAACGACTTACCAAAACATTTTCTTGCAGCAAGATGCTTCTCTACTAATATGGCATGATTTTATTTTTCTACAATAAAATCTTGCCAATTTCAACTAGTCGGATTTATTTGCTGTTACATTGCAATCTTGATGATAGTATGTCTCCCGAGAGGTGCAGATTCCGCCCACAGAAGCGTGTGACTGAGTCCTCGGGAGATAGTTGGGAGAAAACGGCAAATAAACTCATCACGAAAGTGGAAGCAATCAATTTACTCGCTCTGCCGACAGTTCGTGGCATTGCTCTTTTCTTATTGGATACTGTGATTAAAGGGAGATTAGTATCACCAAAATGACTTTGCACAACATGATGAAAAGAGGAAATCTCCAAATGGGAAGCAAGAGCATTGAAATTGGGGTGTCTAATACATCAATTTGTATGTGTGTGTGTGGGGATGGGGGAAATCCATTTTATGAAATAACGGACAAGACTTAAATGTCATGTAATTGCGTCAATAATTACACACAATGTTACAGAATCAAATTGCTCTAGGTTTTGACACTACCGTATTTTGCGCCCTATCAGGCGCACCGGGTTATAAGGCGCACCTTCAATGAACGGCCCATTTTAAAACTTTGTCCATATATAAGGCGCACCGGACTATAAGGCGCATAAAATAGAAGCTTTACTGCAACAAACTGAGGTTGACTAGGGTTGCGGTATGCACCCACTAGCCAATAACCAACGAGCCCTCTGTAAACAATCGCCTTTCTCAAACGATCTCCTATAAAATGATTGGAACTGACTAAAGTTCGATCTAACACATTGGTACTACTTACCTTTGTTTCCCTTCCATATCGATCCGTAGATTTACTCGAAATATTAACAGAGCAGCCTATTTTGACATGGAATAGCCTCGCGCGTATAGCAGCTATCGTTATAACATTAGCCATCCATAATTTCCTCTGAGCCTCAGCTCGCAATCTCCCATGAGCCTCAGCAAAGTGTAAACAATCGCGTTTCTCAAACGATCTCCTATAATAGGATCAGAACTGACTAAAGTTTGATCTAACGCATTGGCACTACTTACCTATGTTTCCCTTCCATATCGATCCGTAGATTTACTCGAAACATTAACGGAGCAGCCTATTTTGAAATGAAATAGCCTCGCGGGTACAACAGCTAATCGGTGACGCCCCCTGACTACAGTTACCGTAATGTTGGGAAGCGATGCGACCTTCTAATTTACTAGTCGTACTAAAACGTAGTAAAACATTTTGGCAGAGCACTGTGTACAACCAGTATGGATCAACAAATTCATCAATTGATCCATATATAAGGCGCACCGGACTATTAGGCGCACGGTCGACTTTTGATAAAAATTTAGGTTTTTAGCTGCGCCTTATAGGGCGGATAATACGGTAATCTAAAAAACAATAACGAGAAAATTTGGAGTCTGAGCCTGCCACAAGAATACCAAGAGACTTAGATTGCCTCCAGGCAGAAGGAGACGACGGCTGATGAGTGGGTGAAACACATGCTTGTCTTCACTGTCTCTTTAAAAAAAAAATGAAAGAAATGGAGACCATGACTTCCCTTTCATCCGTTGTGTCATGCACCGGCCTATAAAGTTCAGCCTTCCTAATCAGCTCATCAGTATGGTGGACGGAAACTCTTTTTCTTGCGTTGATGACTTGAAAGTACCCAATGAATATTTTGTCAAATGCACTGGAAAGTCTGTGATGGTTCACAGCTATGACATCAAAAGTTCTCAAGTCTTTGCCTGTGTGGATATGAGCAGGTAAGAGTCGATGTGGTTCTTGGAAAAAATACTTTCTTCAGAAAGAGTATACTCAGTCAAGACTTATCTTAGCTCTCCAGAGGCAGGGAAACAAAGCTCCCATATACTTTAAAGTCTCCTGCGCTAAATTAGTTGTTTGAGGAATTGCAAATGCCAGGCAACACACACACTGGAAATTAATTCTTATAACCTTTTACAAAAAGACTTTTCACGCAAACATTCAACCTGAGACTGTCCCTGTCCTCCCACACACTCAAGCAATTTCCTGCCTGTCTATCTCCATCAACCCACACAAGAGTGGCGGCAAATATTCTAACACCAAATATGTCATAGCTCTTTACTGGATTAACCCATGCACCCTTTTTGCACTTGAGTATTTTATATAACGACCATTACTGCTTATGAAGCACATTAGAGCCATTGCGGTCTCATATCATTTATAATATGCAACACTATCAAGCCACCTGTAAATAAAAGGGGTCACTTGTAGTGACAAAGTGATAGCTATAATAATTGGATTGGAGGTCCTCTCCACTATTAGGAGTGTTGTGCAATGTCATGTTTTCTTATAATTTACAAAAGTTGGCTCAGGTAAAAGCATAAATATGCATGAGTGGGCTTTTTTTTTTTTTTTAAAGTTTTGCGGAGCCTCTAAGATCACTTCGACCCCCCAATCAAAGTCTGGTGCAGACCTACTTCAGGGAGGCCAAAATATATTTACACAGCAGAATCATTTAATCAAAAGCCCGGTATTGTTTCAGATGCCCACGAAGAATGGCGCAGGGTCTCGAGTACTGACCTGAACCTCGATGCCATACCCCAGGTAGACAGTAATCAAGTAGTTGCACTCCATCGCAGTGTCAAGCTGCTGCAGGATTTCAATGTTGCCCTCAGGGTCAGTGAAATTTAGGCCGCACGACTCTGTGGGAGACAGCAAAAAGACGTGATTTCCTTTTCCTTCACTCCACTGACTCTTACTGACAGCCCACCTGTGTCTCTGTGGCCGGTGTAACCCGTAAACTATCTCTGAGGATCGGTTTTCTGGCTACGGCAGGGACAAATAGGATTGTCTTTGACACATGAGTGCCTCTGGTATTCCTAGTGGAGAGATGAGTAACTATGTGCGTTGTGGAAAATTAACAAAGGTTGCTGAGATCTGCGACTTAATTTTTCCCCCCCTCGGAGATGTGTTAAATCATTCCGGGGAGATATTCCAAATTTTGAATATCCTCTGGGGTTTAGGGTATTGTGACATGTCTGTCACCGTCATTTGATAACTGTACTGTTTTTCGCAAACAATTAATCTATGGAATTAAAAGTTGAAGGAATTAGGAACATACTCACCAGATGTTTGCAGCGTGGTAATGGTTGTGGTGGTGATCACAGAGGTTGACATGGCAACGTGTTCTGTTCGAGATGAAGATAGGTTTGGGGTGGGCTGATTGGGACCGTTTTTGTTTTTGGGTGTTTCCTTCGCCTGGCCTTTCTCCATCCTCATGGTGGATGGCGCAAAGTTGGATTCGGAAGAAAAAGCCTTCAGAGGCGCAGGTTGATCTCGCTGCGATGATGAGGAAGCAGCTGGCATGTTGTCAATATTTGGTGTCACTTGTGTTGTGAGGGAGTGTGTGGTTGGCCGGAGCTTGTCTCCTTCCTTTTTTTCTTCTGAAGACTTCTGAAGGAGCGGCATCAGAGGTCTGGGTGTTGTCGGAGAGAATGTGGTAAGCGGTGAGGTGGCAGCTGCAGTTGCGGTCGAGGCAACGTCTGAGAAGGCTGGAGCATCCTCGTGGGGAACCACTTGAGTGACAGGGTACGCTACATCTGAGCCTGCTCGGGTCTGATACGCCGACATGGAAGCGTCGCTGCTGAAAAAATGCTGGTCTCCCTCAAAATCCCGCAAGAGAAGGTGCTCATGAAGCATCAAGCCTTTGAGAACAGGCCGGTGGTCGGGGCTGTTGATCGGCAAAGCGGTGGTAACCCAGTGAACCTCGCTCTCCGTGTCTTCTGTTGACGGGTATGTGACGTGTCCCCTGTTCAGGGTGCCATCACCATCATTTGGAGCTAAAAGAAAAGACAGCAATGCTTTTGAACAAATACTATTCCAAGATTACATTCAGCACATCTCTCTTCCTGTGTGTATGCACATGTTTGCAGTTTGGCAGTAGCTGTGTTAGTTATTTCAGTACAACGACATCATACCAGCGCCACACAGTAACCAACCCATGAATCAAGTGGGATGTGACACAGTAAACAAAGGAACATGGCAGAGGACATTATTCTTGCTCTCTTGTTGTCATAGATTGTTTTTTACAAGGCGACAAGCTTTGTCTGGTGAGAAAAAAGGCAGTTTTTGCCTTTCTCCCACTGACTTCGCATTGTACCTCAGAAGAGATGCATGGCTCTCAAGCAGTAGTTTGACATTCAAACAGCCTTTAGGTTGCCACACAACTGTGTGACGTGACACAGAAATATTTGTGTCATTTGGTTGTGGCATTCGTCTTCTGGATGTTCAGCCAAAAATGTTTTAAACATTTTTCGGACTATAAATCTCTCCGGAGTATAAATCGCATTTTGGGGGGCAATTTATTCGAAAAAATCCAACACCAAGAAGAGTCATGAACGAGCAACAACAGGCTAAACGATAGGTATGCGAATTTGACATAAACACAAACGAAGAGCTGAGAACGGCCCTGACGTAACATTCAGAGTATTTAAAAAAAACTATTACATAAAATAATAAATAGTTTATAAAACCATCTGTGTCACTGTAATTCATTAAATCCATCGATCGTCCTTTGTCAACAATACGTATGTGCGCGCCGCTGACGGCGCTTGCACTTCAAAATATTCCACAGGCCCATATAACGATACATAAATTAGAAATCAAATAACTATTATATAAGCAATAATATTATCAAACCATCTGTGCACTCTCAATCATTAAATCCATCGATCAAATTCCTCGTCCTTTGTCAACAACGCCGCACGTGAGCCCTGACGTCAGCCTCGTCGTTATTCCACAGATCTACTATATAACTAGATTGTAGCCTTAACAAAGTACAAGGAAAGACGTGGGTTTGGTAAACTGCTCTTTATTTAACAAAACAAACTTCCAGGCGTGTGGCGGCATGGACTTCCAGCCACTGAGGTGGAAGAGAGCTCTATAGAATAGGACTGGGCGTTTGTAAAAGCCATGACCGAGCCCCATCCACCGTCCCCGGACATCCACCCGGGCGAGCGCCGGCCCTCGACTTCCATCCACGGAGGTGAAAGAGAGCTCCCTAGAGTAGGACCGGGCGTGCGTAAAAGCCATGTCCGAGCCCCATCCACCGTCCCTGGACAGCCACCCGGCCGAGCGCCGGCCCCCGACTTCAATCCACGGAAGTGAAAGAGAGCTCCTTAGAGTAGGACCGGGTGTGGGTAAAAGCCATAATAGTTTTTCAAACCTTCTGTGTCACTCCAAATCCTTAAATCCCTCAAACTTTTCGTCCGCCGTGTCACTTAGAAACAAAGCCGCAAATGATGCCGGTAGTACATGGGGCCCTTCGTCATCTTCGTCATCCCGTGATCAATCTTTGTCCTTTATGTAAGCAACCGCCGCGCCACGCCGCGTCGCGCTGCTGACGTCACTTGAAATTCAAATTACAGTAATCCCTTGCTACATCGCGGTTCGTTTATTGCGGTTTCACTTTTTTTGGGGGGGGGGGGAATTTTTGAAAAAAAAAACACATATAAGTCGCTCCTTATTATAAGTCGCCCCCCCACCCAAACTATGAAAAAAACGCGACTTATAGTCCGAAAATTACGGTACTTCTCAAAGCTTTTGAATGCATCACAAATGCGACTACTGTACTTTTCAGGGACTTGAAGTCTACTGGCATTTTTTATCCCAGTGACAAATTCTCCATTTAATGAAACAGTTAAGTCAGAAAATAATTACCAACGTCAGAAGTATGCAGCCAACTAATGTTTAATTCAAACAATTTGATAAATAAATGAAGTTGCTTCACAGTGGAGAAGTAAACAACCTGATAGGATTATTGTTGAACATTTGACCTACATCTGTTAAGGTGACGACTAGAATCCGCGTACTGTGCAATCACACACAGTTAAGTGGCAGCTCATACCACATAATTAGATTGGGTCTCCGCAAGTGTCTTTTTGTCTCCAACATTGTTTGTCTGAGGAGTTAGGACTAATGGGTTTTGGAGTTGCCAAACCCTGTAAATCCATGCCTTCAAAATTTTTGGCAGGCACAAACCAACAGTTAATACAAAGTTCAAATGGATCTAATAGCTGCTTGTTAGTCAACAGCACACATTATAGTGGCAGGATTTCAATCTCCTTCTTCTCGTGAAGGGGGAGCAAGTATAATATGCATCAAAAGAAGCTGTGGGAATTATGGTTTTATGTAAAATAAACAACAACTAAGTCTGGAGGTCAGTCTACCATCAGAACAGTTTTTTATGCACGGTCACACTGAAACGGCATGTGCTTTCCATGCAAATGGATGCTTGAGTTTGTCTGCAAGCAAACATTTGCTGTGGAAATATGACTCGAAAAATAAACTTTGCATTTAAATGCCACACGAGGCACATCTCTTTGCTGATACAAAATGGATCACCGAAAAGGCTTGGGAAACTTTCATTTTTGCACAGCCATGTTACGGTGAAAACATTAGTGCTGGGAGATGAGTGATTTTATGTGAACATTTGATTTTGGTTATGAAGTAGAATTGAGTCATCTGGTCTGACATGTCATTTTATAGACTTGAGCAGGAGAGAAGAAGTGTTTTTTGTCAAGGCTCACCAAGAAGTGTAGTTGCGCTGTTCAAGTACACACTATAATGCAAAAGTTTTGCAACACCTTGCAATGATGGTGATGGTCCTGCTTCTTATCTTTGGCCCCTCAAAATCTCTGTTTGTTAAGCGTTTGGCCATCCTGGTGGCTCCCAGCAGTCGGAATATCGAGTGGTGTGGAAAGATGGAGTGGGGAACTAGGTTAAAGCAGAGTTTCTCACACAAAGATCAATACAAAATCAATGTGTACAGGTTGGAGACCCCACTGTGGTGATTACTGTGCTACCACGATGTTCTCTCGAGGCTAATTGGATGTTTGCAAAAGTTTCCTTCGGTAAGAGTTGGAATCTTCTTTTATTCTTTTACTTTTGTACTGTAAATGTTCATGCGCGTGTAGGGTCTTGTTTTAAGGTAATCTACGCGTCAATATTGAATAGAATATGAATATTACAATAGAAAAAAATAGAATGCCTTTATTGCCATTGTACTACAATCGCTACTCTGTATTTTGGCAAAGATGACTGGATCCAAAGCACAGAAGGGCCCCTCTGTTCAATCCATAGATGGAACATCTCACTCTATCGCTAGCCAATTTAAATTCATTACGCTTGAAGGACTCCAATCAAGTGTAGATGTACTGTAATATGCCGGTTTAAGCATTGGAGTGTTAGAACAAGGTGATCTTCATGGGCTCTGTCAGCTTCACAAGATGGGCGTATCGCCATCATACTGTATTTAACGATCCAGTGATCAATGACCAAAAAAAAAAAAAACCCAAAGGGATGATTGATGTTCTCTTTTGGCTAACTTAGATAAAAAAAAAACATGATTTTAACTGCTGATGTTCCAGAATGTGAAGCTCTGCATAAGTGCAGACATTATTGAGGATGACGTCAACTCACAGCTGTGTGCTCATTTGCTGCAGTAGAGCCGCCATGGCTAAAAGTAGATTCCTGAGCTGAAAGACTTAAGAGGTTATGTGTGTAACTGCATTAAGTCACGTGACACGAAGGCTTGTTAATTAGAGCGTATTCATAAATTAAAGGTGGTGAGTGCTATGACAGAATGAGATTACGATACTGGTTACTGTTTCTTTTTAGACTAGTGGCACAAATACACGAGGATGCAATTTACTGTCCATGGGGGAATTTAGGTGTGGAACCAAGTTTCTCATTTAGAATTCATTTTTAGTTTTATTGGGTCTCACGGGTAAATGTAGGCGAAGAAGAGGAGAACAGAGAGGTGAGAAGAATTATGGCTTGTTAAGAGTGGGACTGATGAGACTGTGGCACAGTGGCTACGTTTAAACACACATATTTATTCAGATTAAAAACATAATCGGAGTAAAAATGCCATATGTACACAACCTATATTTTGACCTGATCAAGATTGCATTTTGAATGCGAGGAGGTGGTTTATGTCAATTGATAATCCGACCGACACTCATGAAAACACTTATTCCAAAATTTCCGAACAAAGCGTCTTTATCGTGCATTTCTCTGTGTTTGCAGTATTTGCAATTCTGTTATTCCTGAAAGCTAGTAGTAGAAGCAAAACGAGCAAAACACTGCAACCGATCAAAATATGAATCTATGATCGGATTCAAGAAATTGTGCCGTAATTACCTTAACGTGAAAAAAAAAACTAGTTATCTTAATTATAAGTGGCCTTAATACTGGAAGAGGAAGCTGTGACTTTTACACGTATCCATGACAATCTATCGGGCTGTCTTCGCCAACTGCTGCAACAGAGTGAGCAATCACAAGGGACTCCTCCTTAAGATGGCAAGAGACAAGCTTCTCTCTTCAGTTGCATATCAATGGAGTCATCAGAGAACACTCAGTGCATGGAGAGTGCGTTAATAAGATGGGACAAGCCACACTTGAGGCACGCTGCTGATTGACATCAATCTCCTTTATATCCAGGGGCTTTATTTCCTTATTTTTACACAGAGCCTCCAGACAAGCAAATCAATCGACAGCTTCCACGCGCATCATTCAGAAACTGACAGCATGCCTCCCTGGATCCTCAGTGGAGGTTTACATCGGGAAATGAAAATGTCCTCACTTTGACATGTACTCCATACCTGTAGCATTTGTTTGGACTAGAGCGATAAAGAAAGACGACAGGACATAATGAGCTGAATCTGATAAATGATTCCATTAGTCGACTTAATGAATTGATAATTTAATTAGGCTTCTGGGTGTCACAGGTGCACGGAAGTGGAAATAAATAAAGTGTCGGGAGGAAAATGTACAAAATTCAATTAAGTGAGTGCTGGCTGGGAGAACAAGCTGGCTTTTTTTTTTCATAAAATAAGTAATAAAAGTGAAGGAGAACTGAATTGGCAACTGAAGGCTATTTAGAGTAGCTCTTTGCTCAGGTGAACTCGCATAATAATCTCATTTTGAAAGCATGGAATTGAGTAATATTCAATATCAGGCTGTTGATTTGTGAAAATAGCATAATAAGATGGACTCCTTTTTTCCTTTTGCCCTTTGACTTCATCGAGCGGAACCATAACATTTCACTGTCATTTATTATGTTCCGGTTCAATAAGATTTGTCCTTCAGGCTCCAAACAAACTATGTCTTAAGAAAAGCTCATAAGGCCTGACCTTAACCCAGAGTGAAACAAAAACAGAGCTACACGGAAACCTTATTTGCATTAGAGACATCGTGGAGCAACAAAATGTAAATGGACCATTCAGCATGCACACTGGAGCAAGAAAACATCAGTGTAGGTTTAAATTGGGTTGAATTGTTAATATTGCAATTCCATCCAAATTCTTTCATGCATATTTAGCTTATCTTTATGCCCAAGTGAACCAATGAGAGTTCATCTTGTGGCTTTGTGTATCCCACGTCTTACATAGAAGAATTATTCTTGTGATTCAATTTACCAATGCTGCGTATTTGAGAACATACTGGGAGAAAATGTCTCTTACACACTTCATTTCCTTCCATTATTGTAATTTATCTTTTCATTTTCTTCCCATTTACTCCATGCTGGAGTCAATTAAGAAGACCTAGCTCGGGGTGAAACAGGACTCACAACTTTAAAATGGATTACAGTTCTGTAATGTGATATATTTAAAATCCCATATGCTTTTTTTTTTTTAAATAACAATTACATAGAACTTGGACATTTCTATTCAAAACCTGCATATTTTCTCACATTTCTCCATTGTTGAGTAGTAAGTAAAGTAGAAAATGCAAAAATGGTCCTTAGTGACAGTTTTTTTTTCCTTTTTTAAGACAATGACCCTGTTCACCGGTGGAATGTTCCCCAACAACTACCACATCACTTTGCCTCGGTTTGAAATGAATTCCATCCAAACATCCAGTATTTCAATACCAGTCTTACAACTAGAAACAAAGGAGACACGAAATGATGAAACGGAAATGGACTCAATGCAAGACATTTACAGACTATATATGCTGACTGTGTGTAATTTTGAAATGGCTTTTGTTTGTTTTGTCAGCGGGGTGTCAGAGAGCAGATCCAGGTGAGTGCCCGCGCGCACTAGTCTGAAAACATCAACCCTGTAAAGCAGAACATAAGCTGCCTACGGGGAGGCACGGGGAGACAAATAAGAACGCTGACAGTGATATATGATGCTGCTCCCTGTACACTCTAAAGCATACGTGGCTTTTTTAGAGTGGAGAAGGCTCCATAGTCTTGATTAAAACATGTATTTTCCCCTTGCCTAGTCAAGTCAAACGTGCTTTCTATTCTTTTGTAGATGCATACATTGATTGATGAAACAGACTCATCCCATTTGTTGGAACACAGCGGCAACAGCAAGAGAAAGAATGGTTTAGAGCAGTGCTTCTCAAATAGTGGGGCGCGCCCCCCTTGGGGGGCGCGGTGCTATTCCTGTGGGGGCGCGTGTGACCCTGGGGAACAGGCTTTTTTTTTGGCAGTACTAGAATAAAGTGTAATTGCGCCTTTACTACAGCAGGGGGCAGTGGCGCTCTCATTGTTACTTCTGTCACGTTTGCGACAGTGCAACATTTTACGACTTACAAGACAAGTTAGGATAGTCACGGTGGGGAGGGGGGGCGCGAATAGTTTTCTTCTTGCTAGGGGGGGGCGTAACAGAAAATAATTGAGAAGCACTGGTTTAGAGCAAAGTTCGACTCTGGAGATATCAAGTGGATCAATCCCAAACATCCCAAATGTGTAACTAAGCTCTGCAGTGAAAGTCAAATGATTTTAAAGCAAAATGTATCATTTTTGTATGCTCTGTCCTTTGGCGTCAACAAGGCATTTGACATACCGTTTTTTTCCGTGTATAATGCGCCCCCATGTATAATACGCACCCTAAAAATAGCATGTTGATGCTGGAAAAAAACCTGTACCCATGTATAATACGCACCCAATTTATTATTATTATTATTATATATATTTTTTTAATTCCCAATGATCGTCACACACGCAGGGAGGCAATGGGTCCCATTTTTGTAGTCTTTGGTATGGTCTTAACTAGGCTGGATGTAATTTTTTTTGTTGGCGTTGATTTCTCCGACTGCCCGTAAAGGCACCACCGCGATCAGTGCGGACGTGAAAAAGGCGGCTCTGTATGGGAGAAACGTTGAAGAGGAATAAAAACACCCTTGGAAACCAAAACTTGCCCCTCGTCGTGACTCGGAGCCGCAACAAATGTTTCGGATTTGTGTAGGGTACATTGTGACAGCAAACGAGCAGGTGATCGAGCAAGCGTCTGCTACGAGAGCATTGCGGTCGTATGGAGCGTGTTTGAAGTGAACAGCAGAGACGAAAGGAACAAGGCAAAATGTTGTGAAATAAAATATTACCTATAGTACGCATTTTGTTATTTGCTGATTGAAACTGCTAATTAAACTGTGAATTGAAACTAATAGGAAGAAAACAACTCTCGCTCTTTATATAGCTGACGTGTCTTGCGCATCCGTTCTGCGCATCTGTAATGGCGGCCTCCGTATGATATCCGGTTTGGGATGGAGATTAAAAAACAAACAATATTTGACAATTACACACCATCAAGGATTGCACCATCGCATCAAATGATGTGTCGTCAACTATGAATTTTACTACATAAGTGTGTTGGGCAGGATGGCTGAATGCGATGCGCGATTGACAACAAACAAGAAGAAGGGTGATTTAAAGTTTTATTTCGAGGGAGATTTGTCATGTCTCGTCCCCAGTTGTGCTATGTGTCTAGGTTGCCATAGTTTCTGTTCGCGTCGCCCCTGCCTTCCTGTGTCACCTCAATCAATGTAACGTGTTTTGTATTTAAGTCCTGTCTGCCCCTCGCTCACCGTCGGATCATTGCATGTGTTACTGTCATGATGTCTGTTTGGTTTCTGTTCCTGTCTTTGGTAATGTCACCCTGTCTTTTTGTTCCACGTCTTTGTCGGTCAGTCCTGTTGTTGGTTTTGTTGTACCATGATTTTCTTGAAATAAAAAATAAATTAAAAGTTTTTAAAAATTAAAAAAAAAATTGTACCCATGTATAATGCGCACCCCAGATTTTAGGACAATAAATTAGTTAAATTTTGCGCATTATACACGGAAAAAAACGGTATTTGTCCTTCCGGAGTTGCTTGTGTATATTAAACTGACGCCAAAAGAAACCTGCAGCTGCAGGGCAATAAAATGTGCACTGAGCTTAATCACGTAGCGCCGGCAAATGCGTTTTTAAACATACAAAATAAGATACAGTAGCGGATTCGTCAAATTCCGGCAATGGGCCAGCGCAATCACTTTACATCATGGACATGCAGATTGTAGGACAGAGATGTAATTTCCCTGTGGTGACCAATTGTATACCATCCGGGACTAAACTAAAAGCAACAGACAATATATACAAATATCACATCACATTATATTCAGGAAATAAACAACACGACAATGATTTACTCTTTTCATCTTTTGCCTTTTTTTGCATCACAACATTTCTACTCGATTGCTTTATAATCAGCAGGTGGTCAGACAACCCACACAAAAACTCACTCTTGTAATCTTTGCTCAGGATTTATCAAAGATATTATTCACATCTGCATCTGTTTGTTTATGACAAGCAAGTAGTTTTATTTCAGCATCATATCTCTTATGTGTGTGAATATGTATGTATATACTATGTATATGTGTGTGTATACGAGTGTGTGTGTATGTGCGTGTATGTATATGTGTGTTTACATATGTGTGTGTGTTTGTGTATATGTACGTATGTGTGTATATGTATATATGTGTCTGTTTATATATATATATATATATATATATATATATATATATATATATATATATGTCACCAAATGATTCCTGAGCGCGGCACCGCTGCTGCTCACTCCTCCCCTCTCCCCCAAGGGATGGATTAAAATCACATGGGGATGGGTTAAATACAGAGGACAAATTTCACCACGCCCAGATGTGTGTGTGACGATCATTGGGACTTTAATCTTTAATCTTAATATATATATATGTGTGTGTGTGTGTATACGTAGGTATGTATATTTGTATATAGTATACAAAGTAAAAGTAAGTATACTTGGATGTATGTATATTTCGACATATACATATATTTTCATATGCATATACATGTGATGTATAAATTTACAGTGTACAAATGACATGTATGCTAAATAAGTGTGACATCGGGTGATGTTGTATTTTGAGGGGAGCGTCCTATTTCTCTGCCTACTGCAAAAGTTGCAAAAGTAGCACCAACTAAAACTCCTCTCTAAGTTTGCATTATGCAATTTACACATGATGATGTCAAGTTATGATAATTAAAATGCTTATCAGTGTTTATCATTTTGCTTCTGGCTGGTTCAACAAACATGACCCAAAAACTTCTGCTTTCAAAGTAATGTGGCCTGACAGCAGTAGTATCATGCATGAAGCGAGGCTGAATAATTCAATGTGTTTTTAAAAAGGACAAAAGACTAAGGCGGAGTGACAACTTGTCAGAGGGTGATATTGTGAGGATTGAAAAAAAGATGAAGAAGGGTCAGCCATCATATATTGATAACCCTTTATCCTCCACACCTAAGCATTTATCTGAAATGCAGAAAAAAAGTTCGACATGGGAATGAGGACATAAGATACGAGGAGATAAGATAGGAGGACATAAGTTTAAAATGTTGTCACAGGGATAGGTGCCATGAAAAAGGATGTTTAATGGTCACTAACATTAGCTGCTGATGCCTTTGGCAAACTATGTGACTCACTCCGGCTCCTGTCAAAGTGAACTCTGACCATGTGTGTCCAAAATGGCAGCCACGCTGAAGGGGAGTTACACGGGCGAATGAGAGGCTGCAAAGCGTAACCAGGAGCAACCAGCAGCCACATTCTGCAATGATTTGACAGTTTATGGTCAGTGCATTTATCACAAATGTCAGCCTTTATCACCTCGATCACATATAGGGTGTGCATACAGAATGTGGGTACGTGCCACATGGATAAAGTTGTCAAACCTGCACTTACACTCCATCTCGAAACAGCCAACACAGCTTGTGCAAATAAATAAATAAATAAAGTCATTAAAAAGGTAGGGTTATGGAAGAGTCACATCTCTTAAAGCCTACGAAACTCATATTTTTGGAAAGTGTGTGCTGTATCCGCATCACCAAACAATTTATTTTAAATGAGCTTACTTTTCATGAATTCCACACCATTCTATTCAAATATCATCCATCTATATAAAGCCGTTTTACAGTGTGGCATGCTGCAACACTTGTCTAGTTAAACCAAGTGGAAATGTCTTTAAAAGTACAAGGACGTATCAAATAAAAACAAATCCAATATGACTCCTCTGCTGTTGTATTCACAGCTAAAGGAGATAAGTTCACTGCCTGACAGACGCGATCTTTCAATCACGCCTACACTGATTTGTTTTCCCGCTAACCATTTGGGGCTTGTGATTTATATTTAATAAAAGCATATTTGAAGCTATGGAATATATTTGTCTTCTGACCTTTGGATTAAAGAGATTTTCCAGACTGGGTTTTACTGGGGCGGAGGGTTAATAATGAATAAAAAAGATTAATGTGACAGAATACCCAGTCATTTTATTCATAGCAGTTTTAACGCCAAATGAAAGATTCACACTTGTGTCCACATATTGACCATCGAGTAACTAACTGCTTACACGAGCAAAGTTAATCCGATTTAAATTGGGGGGGGGGGGGGGCTGTCCTTGTCACAGCAGTTCGGGTTAAGCATTCTGTAGCACCATGGAAAATGTAACTTGGCTCTAATCTTTTAAATCTCGGAATACCAGCTCAGGGGACAAAGAGTGAAAAAAAAAAGCACACGAGCCAGCATAACTAGAAAGGGTGCCACTGTCTTCCATATTTTTATTGTTAATGTTATTTAGTAATTTGGTCTCCTGTGGAGAGTGCTTTCTTATTTAGTCACTAAGTCTTTGTTTGGCAGAAGTGCTTAAAAGGTATGGAATTACACCATTTAAATCCTCCATTGGCTTTTGTTATCAAATGGGCTGGCAACATTTCCAGTTGCAAGTATTTTGAGTCATCCCACTTTGATTGCAATATATTCCCATTCATCAAGCCCTGAAGAATGTCACATTCTGTGCCTTATTACTTAAAACATCAGCTAGCATCACAACAAAGCCACAAAGCATCCTCCATTGACTGCATCTCCCCGTCAGCTAGTTTCTGTAGGGAGAGGAGGAGGAGGGCTTGTGGGGTGGTGATGGAGGGGGGTGGGGGTTGAGTAAGCAACACATCAGAGCGTCGACGCTCCAAGCACTGCCAAGCACAAGGTTGAAAGGACGGCAACCTTTACGCACAGCTGTTCAGAGAGGTTATGTAAAATGTGATGTCAATTCAGCCTGGAAGGTAGAAGCAGATCATCACAGTTGCGCCAAAGATGAACAAGAAAAGCAAAGTGAGAAATGGGATGATGGATCAGATTATTATGCAATATAAAATTAGCAGAGAAAAGCAGAAGATAATACAAAATGCTTATTTGTGGCCTCTGGGGCTCCGTAGATGTTTTTGGATCTATTTTTTGGAGCTTCTTCCTGTTTTGTTTTGTTTTATTTTTTTATTGAGAATATCCTGTGACATCTGAAGGTGGCCCTCCTCACATTCTCCATCCACGACATAGCATCGCTTCTCTGCGTTCAATTCCTTTGTGATCATATGGATTTTATTTTATACGGTATAAAAACAGAAAAATCATCCTTTGTGTTTGGCCCCAATGCACCTTAAATAACAATACTGATTAATACCTGAGACCAGAATCAATAATTGCCAAATACTGCATATAGTTTTAAGATAAATGTGTGCAAAGCACAAACCGAGCAGGAATTGAGGACTGGCTTTGTTTCCTCCAATAAATATCAAGCAAGCAAACATCCTTTTTTTTTTCCAATCTTAGCATCACGGCTCTGATTTTACTCTATAACAGCATCAATTATTATCCCTATTTTACTTTTGAAAGAGACTCTTGTGGAATCTAAGGATTTTCTTTGGCATTTCCCTAAGCCAGAAGCCAACTGTTCACTGAAGTACAATTAAGTTCTTCGCCGGCCTGCATCCACCACACTTATTAAGTAGCATTGCTGATGGCTGGCTTTCTGGATTAGGAAGTGCAAATGCATAGGAGACATTTTGTTCTTTTGCTTTTCTTGCAAATAATTATCCCAATTGTTACCCATAAGTGCTTATTATCCAAGCACTCGTTTTTGCCATCAGACACGCTGTGCAAAACAATAGAGCCGAGCAATGACCTGCCGACAGGCTAGCAAGGCGCTCTCTCTCTCTCTCTTATCGGCTGACACTTTGACAGCATGTGTAGTCCAATAGCATCTTTACAGATAAAGCAATTTATCTCTCCGTGTCTGATGGCTGAGGACAGAAAGTTAGGTCATGTTGCTCTTACAGTAGGAAAATAACCGATGAGACGATTACCCTGCAACGCTATAAAGACATTGTTTATGGCTCGCAAAAGGTCACTCGGGCCATAAACAAAATTGGGTGCAGACGGAGCGTTGGAGTCATAAAATGACTGAAAGGATGACATTTAAGGCAATGAGTGACAAAAATAGGGAAATCCAAAATAAAACCGAGCGATGTGGTGACATATACAGTCTTTACATTGGTCATTCTGTAAACTTAGCGGAAGTGATTATCTTTTGGGGGTGATATTTCACAAGGATTATAAACAGTTTGCTGTGTTGAAAGTCCTGCTTTGATAGAACAGAAATATTAAACACCGGTGAATCGTAAATCCTTTAACCTCTCTAGAACAATCTTGCACAAAATACAACACAGAAATCTGCCCACCATAAATCTCATATTGTGTTATATATAATTGATAGAGTATTTACTTGATGGTCAGACAAAGATGTATAGCTGTAATAAAAAATCCTGCAACAGCCTTTTATAGATTTCTAGAATTAAATATCAAAATGAAAGTATTGTTGTTCCTCCGGGAAAGTGGCAACAATGACGGATCGATGGAGGTCATTCAGAGGTCTCTCAGGTATTACTCAAGAAAGAAAATCAGAACTCAAAATGAACAAACTAGACAGCGGCACGGCTTTTGCATACTGCTGATGCTGCGGCAAGATGTGCGGCGCTTTTTCATTCTGTCTGTGATTGAATGCAATTGTCAAGATATGAGCGGCCGAGTCATAAAATGCACGAGTGCCAGCGAGGCAATCTCAGACAGGCATATTTGTCGTGGAAAAAAAAATATGTATATGTATTTATCTATATACATATATACAAAAACTCATTTACACAGATAGCCTTACGTTGCACTGTTTAACTCCATCATTATAGATCAATTTATTAATCCAATAAGAAAATAATACTTTTATGATCATGGTTAGGGCACAGGTTTTTTGCATTAAATACCTCCAGTGATTGATTAGTGCAGGTACTTTTGAAATTATTTTACTGCCTTTAGCTTTTGTTATTGATTCACTGTTGAGGCCAGTCCCGTATGTCTGTGATTGCAAGTTTCCACTAATATTTCTCTCGGAGGCTGTTTTTAGTCAGTTTACAAGTGCACAAATACTGCTTTCAGTCCTGAAATTGCCCAAACTATAATTGATTAAAACCTTTGAGAGGGACGAAAGGACAACAAAGGAGAGCGACAGTCAGACAGACGGCAAGTGATGTTTGGAGGAGACAGCAAGAAAAACTCCGGCCATCCGGCAGAATTTTAATTACTGCACGCGGCAGCACTTCTCACTGACTAATCTCCTCCACGGAAGGATTTATGGCCACTACTGATGCTGACAAAGTGATCGCTTGAGGAGAGATAAAACATTACAAAATAAAGCATGATACGGCCAACACTTGCTACAATGTTGTTTCAATGTTTATCACCCTTAAGTGAATTGCTTATCTACATGTTGCTATTATTTCATATCATAGTGAGTATCTGTGTGTTTGTATGTGTTATAATTCAAAATATTTTGACACAGTGCTGGGGGAAGTGCTCGACTTCACAGGGAATGTTTCTTTCACGCTACTTTCCAAGATGTTGTGAGACTGACCGGCACAGCAAGGACTTAGATTAGATGTATAATGATTGACCCCATACTGCTTTTTTTAATTTGAAAAGACGGGGGTGAAAGTTTTGTGAGGGGATGGCCAGTGAAGCGTTAACCTCTATTTTGTTCGGAGCACTACGTAAAAAGAAGAGCCTTTTAGAAATCTCTCCCCTTACACTGTAAAAGTTACTGTCATTTGTTTAAAAAAAAAAAGAAAAAGAAAAAAGGAAGCATGCGAGAAGGCAAAATGATGGATTCCCCACCGCTGTGTAATTTCCAAGACCTGCAGTCAGGACACCCGCTTCACCCGTGTTTTCACTTCTTGACATTTCTATTATTGAGAGGCAGCAACAGTAAGATAGTCTGCTTCTGCAGCCGCACAATATCCACTAAGACTTAATCCTGCTGGTATTTCACCAGCCTTCTCTTCGTCCTCACACACCAAACTATTTGATTTCTAATCCATTTCAGATTGGATTAGCACACTGTGTTTACTTGGAAATGTTGGTCTCATCAGTAGTAATCATGCGTGTCATTTCTTTTTTTTTTTTTTTTGCTGTTAGATGGATTAAAAGGGGTTGCTTTGCTCATAGAATGTAAACAGACACTGATAAGGGATCTGCTCTGAAACTTCCAAATCATCTATGCGACTTGGTCACACTCCCCGTTTTTATTTCCACCGTTACGGCCCATCACACTTACTCAAATGATCAAGGGCATTAACTGAATTGCAGTACAGTTTTGCCCCGCCTCTAAACAAATCAGAGTCACAGCCAGTCGGCGTTGCTTTTAATTTCACACTCCAAAGTCAATTTCACAGCTCACAATTCTCATATGTTTACATGCAAAGTATCTCATCTCTTTTATTAGTGGCACCTTCTGGCTACCTCACAGTGAAAATACTCTCACAATGTCATAATCTGTTGTGTATTTATTTCAATATTCCTTGTGCTAAGGAGGGTGGTCTAAATAATGTGAGGACAAGTCGTTTGTTTTTAAAGAGGAGCAACATTGTTGCTTTCAAATGAGCAATTATAAGGAAACTCACATTGTACGGTATTATCTTATATGCTCTACAAATTGTGTTACACAAAATGAGAGTAGATGGGCTGAAACTAAACTCAACAAATGATTAATGCTCCAACTAAGTTCCATGTTCCTTTTATCCTTTTTTAGCTTTCTTCAATGAGTTGATTTCTGGCGAAAGGGAAACCCGCTACCAGTTTAACAAATGTGAAGAAACAGGATCATTACTGGAAAAATCTGAATATATAGTTGTGTGATAAAAATTAGATACCAGAACCCCTCTGGTGGCGTGTCTGACTAAGAATAGAAACACAAACATCTGCTCACAAATCTTCTGAACTAAACAAAGAGAGAAATCTAACGCAAGCACTATTAAAGCGTGCCGCACTTAACCATTCCACTGCATCTTACAGATTTGGCATCATTTTTCCAGGAAAACAATTGAATTACATTATTTGCATGTAGAAACGTACGTCATAACAGGGAGGGTAATTGCTCAATTGCTTGTCTAGATTGTATTTGGTTTTGTTCCGTATTATCTTGTTTTCTTGTGGGTTGTTTCATGTGCGTCTCATTGGGGTTTTCTGTCCACCTGTTCTCATCAGCCCCGTCCCTTACGGCTACCAATCAGATCCCTCGGCCGCTTGTGTTTTGTCCAGGTATTCCTTGTTGTCTCGTCAGCTGTCTCGTATTCAGTTCCCTGCTTCCATTAGCTTGTTTTTGGATCATTCTTTCTGTTTGTTGTACCTTCTTCGTGTCCTAATGAGTATTGTGTGATTGTTCATTTGTGATTTTGACTTGGGTTGGTTTGGACTTTGATTTAGTTTTTGATTATCCCAAAATGTTCACAATTCTATAAAATCTATCTTTGCTGGTGTTGTGTGTGGGAGTATCACAATGCCAGTGACTCAACCTTTAAACTTGCATCCAATTTGAGGAGGGAGCAGAGTGTGTGCACTGAAGATGCATCTGTAGAAATCCAATTTGAATCGCATTTCAAAATACCTCCACGGATAGTTTGGCTGAGTCTATAGTAAAGAATAGGTCTCACAGGATTTTTGCTTTTCAGACTCCAAGCAAGCTGGATATGGAAAATATAATAGTTGATTTGGGACCGGCAAAATGTGACTAAAGACATGGCATGCTCAATGCATTTTAAAAACTGACCAAACACAGCAATTATATGACAAAATGTAAAATAAACCTATGTATATAATTAGTACTGCATATAATTTAAAATACAATACGTCTTCAATATTCATATTCATCACTCTACCTGTATAGCGCGCGCTATCTGCAATCATCAGGATCGAATCGCATTCTCATCTGCCCAGATAAATTGACACTTTGAAGCCAGTTTTGTAATAAATACATTGCAGTACAGGTACTTTATATAACTGCTTTGCACATGATTGGACAGGATTGAGTAGCTCAGGCATGTCCATTGTGAATCATCAAATACAACCAGAGCAATCATAAAAACATAACAACCCTGGAGAGGAGATCTGGAGAGGAGATTTCCGAGTCTCTGCAAAATGTTACTTGTTTCAGAACTGCATCAAAACAGTTGCTTATTTGACGGAGACATATTTGTTCAGTGGGGTGAAGCTAGCCTGCGGTTAAAGGAGCACGCCGGCGATTGTAAGTTACTCTGAAACTGGGTGGTAGAAATTAATGAGCAACGCACATTTCTGTAGTTAGAATAGGCAGCCCTCAAGATCATTTATGAAATGCATGTAATCTTACTTCCTCTACGCCGTTTGCCACCAGGATGAAAATAAATGTGGTTTATACGGCAACATACCTGGAAGCAATCAGACATAAACATCCGTAGCAAATGCAGAACCATTGTTGTCATGAAAATAAAGAGTAATGAAATCTAAATGAGCTAAGACGTTTATATTACGGTTGTTCCCTTCCATACACCGAGGAAAACATTTGACTCCATTGTATTCAAAAAGCCTGAAGCAGGGATTACTGCCTTCCTGGCTTGTGTCCTATACCTAATCCCCTTTGCTTCCTTTTAAATGTAGTGTTTGTGCTCCAAAATAAAACAAGGTGAAGGAAGAAGCCCTATTTTCAACAAGCCTAGACAGCAGGCACGGGTTCATCCTGGGGGATCGCCTCACTGATTTCCCTTCAGCCCCCGCGGCCGGCTTGCAAGCCACAAGGCAAGTTTCAAAGGCTCTCATTACCGCCACGTCCATGTAAAGCTGCTCACAGCCGCCTGAAGCTGTCTTCACAAGACCCCAAAATTGATAGCTACAGCAAGAATGATGGATAACCTTGTCGGGGATACAGATGGCTCCTACAGGGGGTCTCCCCTTGGGAAGAGTCATCCGGGTACGGGACCACATGTTGACGGGCCGCTTTCTTGCTGAATAACAAACGGTCGCACGGAGCCATCTATAAAAAGGCTACGGACGAAACAAGACAACCCGCGAGAAGCATATAATCAATAAAATAAGGCTCCCTGTGTATCGAGGCAATACTCAAAGGTGCAATTATTATTATTTTTCAGCACTCGTTAGAAAAAAAAAACATCCACGCTCGTGGCATTGTTATGTATGGAGGGGGGGGGATGGATCATAGGGCAAACTAGGACTCAGCTCTTGGTTATATACTATATGATGTACTGAAGATATAATTTTCTTAGCAAAATTGCTCAGTTGTACAACAATAACTGAAGATATACATTATGCACTTAGAAAAATGGATCTACCTGGAATCATGGAGACATGACTGATAATGTCCAGCATTGATTCCCATCATGTCACTTGCTCTGTTTGAGATTGTTTCAACAAGGAAGGATCCATTTTAAAGATGGAAGCCATCTTTTTAACAACATATTCAATTAAAATACATGTAAGACTTTCAGTTTGAAAAAGGTTTGTAAGGGTAGATCATGGGGGCAAAATCATTTGAAAATTCCAAAAATAAAGAATGAATAAAATACGTATTTAAGCACCGTCTTGTCAAAGTTTAATTTTCAATGCAGCAGGGCTCGTTGCTCCTCCTTTAAAGGCCATCGCCGAGCACACGTAATGTCGAGGGCAACAAGATTCATGTTGTCGCGGCACATGAATTGGTATATCCGAATCAAAACACACCCAGGGACCACTAGTTGTTATTCAGGACGGCCATAAATAAATCTTCACCGCGATTGGTTGGATGGACTCAAGAGGACATGCACTGTATGTCACTTTGATTTAGGGGACTGAAGGGTGGCTGGTAATAGAGTGCACACGTTTGACGAGGGCCTTGAGGTCACGTGTCTTTGAGTCCTGCCCTTTGAATCAGCCTCGCCTCGCCTCGCCTCGCCTCACCTGCCCTGCCCTGCCTTGCTCGTTGTTACAGGTGAGGCTAATCAGAGACATTGGCATTGGGTCCGTGCGGTGGGACCTGAATAAAACATGAAGCAAAAAAATTTA
Organism: Syngnathus typhle; assembly: GCF_033458585.1. Lineage (NCBI taxonomy): Eukaryota > Metazoa > Chordata > Actinopteri > Syngnathiformes > Syngnathidae > Syngnathus > Syngnathus typhle. The sequence continues at coordinate 8,727,894 of NC_083752.1, forward strand.
ATCAAGGCGAGGGCATCTGCCGCAGTCTCTGGCTGCCGGTACGACGACGCCGGCTTTTCACCACATGTGTCCTCATACTAATGACAAGCCTAAAAGGAGGCAGAGGGCAACCTCTTCTCATAATCAAAGTGTTTTTATTCATGACATGTCTATTAATTAGTTTGGAATAGTCAGCACTATGAGCTCAGGAGAATTTAAATTGGCTGAAAAGGATTTGCCCTTTCTCAGACGAGCCAATGATTTCTTGGCACGCCTTTTGCAACAGAGAGGGACAAAGAGTCGGTTGGCGCTTGTAGATGAGAAGACAAGGACAGAGAAAGGGGCGGGCGTCTTTCTGTCTGCCGGTTGTCTGTCCGTCTGGCCTCTCACTTGCTCTTTCACCGGGAGTGACTCGTAGACCTCATAAAGCACCGGTGCCAGAGAAATTGAAACCGTCACTAGTATTGGTACAGTTAAAATATACGTACAGTTCTGTATCACTCCAAGGTACAGAATATACTGTGTATCGGTTTGATTAAAGTAGCCGTATTTGAGCCCACAAAATGGAATATCGCGAACTCTAATAACTGACATACCAACATCTGTTCAAAGATGCCATAAATGTATTAATTGTTGGTTTACCGTTATTTGTCAAAACAACATAGATTCTTCGGTTAAAAAAAATATTGAAAATTAAGGGGGTCGTATTATTATATACAGGTACAGCAAAATAATAATTTGACAAAATGTTGCCTTTTAAATTGGAGTCTAAATATTTGGAGAGACCTAATCTACTTTTCATTGATCCAGGTTTGGGTAACCTTCAGTTTAGCACACCGCAGGTTGCAGTATAAAATTCTGTATATCCCATTACAACAAAGCGCAACCCTAATTATTGCAAAAAAGGCCTTTGAAATATGTATTTCCTATTGTCATTTCAAAAAGTAGTTTTGCGCAATACATACATAAATAGATGCTTCCACTTCAAGCAGGACTTAATTATATGTCTTCCGTGATGGATTAATCGCTGTCCTCTGTGAGTCTCCTCCGCAGACAAAAGACGATTAATGCCTTCCTATGTCTGCTGTCATTAGTGCCGACTTTTCCGTGACAATACCACCTGAGCCATTTTTCTCATTCAAACTGTGTCAAATTTGACGCAAGAACATTAGAGCGTTATAATCAAGAGGGAAAGAAATCGACGTCCAATATTGACGCTTGTCAAGACGTAATCGACAGTGATATTTTAGTCACGCTAGATGACGAAACAGGAGACTAATTGTTTGCTAAATCTCATTTCATACTCCCAATGTGAAATCAGGCAGGCACGCGGAGCAACATGCAACAATGGCCTGGCTCGCTGAGTAACACCAAATTATCTTTCCCTAGGCTTAATTATTCATTAGGCAAACATAATTAATTTAAGACGCTTCTCTCACAAGGGAGCTTTAAAATAAAGGCCAAGAAGGACAGTGTTACGCTTAATGATTAACTCAACGTAGTATTGAGCCAAGATGCTGCCGCGGTCTGAAAGTTTTAGTAGCTTACCAATTGTCGCCAAGAATTTTCTGAGGCTCATTATGCTAAAAACTGCTTAAACCTACAAGTAGAATATTGCATGAAGCTGCATTAAAAAAGAAAGGCGCTCAGTATCCTCTTCCCTGAAATTACTTATACGACAACAGATTCATGCAATTAAGAGTAACCTGCTTTATTTTCCGGCCTGCACTTGAACACATCATTTAGCAAACCCTCTGGCTTGTCTTCAAGGACTGTGGGGGTTTGCGACAATATCGCTGAATGCATCTCTTTTTCTCCATTGCATCTCCAGGTCCCACACGTTTACCAAGAGAGATGGCTAATTATACACAGTGAGCACAAAGACACCAACTTTGCCCTCCGTTGTTCTCTTCATCTTTCCATCCGTCCCTGGATGTTCGGGACTCTAGCGAAAGCATCTTAGCGAGACAGCGTGGGCTTTGATCTGTCTTCTATTCGCTGCTGAGCTTTCAGATCAATCAGATGCATGGCGGGTTTGTCTTCGCTAACAATTCCGCGGGGAGCAAGAGACAAAGAGCAAACATACGAAAAGTGCCTTTTGAGATCCATTTGCAGTAATGACGCAGCTGTCTGTCGGCTGAATTCGCGGATTGACCCTTTTTCATGTTTCATCCTTTTGGGCTGCTCCATTCCAAATAATCTTTACGGTCTTCTTTCTACGAAGTATTTCCATCATCCTATTCATATTTTTTTTATCATGGTATCGCTAGTCCTTTTACAGATTAGGCCATGTCTTCATTTATTTTTTCCAAGAACATTTGTTTGAAGTTGTTTCTAGCCACCATTACCATGGAAACAAATGTTTATTTTCATGTACTAGCTGTATTTACATGACAAATTGGGGGGCAAAGAAGTGGTTCTACTGGAGTACAAAACATGGCTTATGTGTATTTTAAAAGCTAGCGACTGGCACTTCCCTCTAATGATGAGGGATATAGAGAGAGAAGCGATACAGAAAACTGGAAACACGCCTCGGATGTGCGCCCCACTATTTGAGAAGCACTGACTTAAACGTTGTTGTTACCGTGATGCCTCCCCCCCCCCCCCCCCCACCCGTGTGCTCCGTTTCGTCACTACCATATATGTGCATCCACACAAACAGCCAGCATTCCTGGATCTCAGCCAGGAATGGTCCCTGCAGCCCCTCAGCTGAAGCATCTTTGTCAAACTCAGTTAGCTGCCTCCGAGGGGAAACACCTCCTTTCACAGTAATTCTCCAACTATTCACCTCATGCCCCTGCCTCTCCCTCAGCCATCTCATCAATCCACATGGCAACAAAGGTAAACAGCATCACACCTTCCAGATAGGCCTTTGCTGTTTTGTTGACACGATGTATGTGCGAGCCACCCACACCTCGGGTGAGCAGCTCACAGGACGAACTGTGCTTCATTTACTGAAGGTAATTGCACTGGTGCCAAGCGGTGCAGAGATATACTTATTTATTGATATATTTACTTTCCCCCCGCTTTTCTAAAACTTTGACAGGACTTGTTTACTTAATGGAAGATTGTGATTTGACAGAGACGCATCACAAAAAAACAACTGAGAGTGAGAATGGGAGTGACAGTAGCCTAAATTGTGTGAACCTAGACATTATTGAACATCACTTGGCTTGAAAGGGAAAAAGTAGAGGGAAGGAAGAAACGTGACAGTAGGTCACTGTAAATATGAATTTTCAGTCGCCATAAAAGACGATTCTATACTTCTCTTGACATATTTTAAAAATTGCTTTTTTTTGGAATCCGTATAAACAGCACTCGCACTAAATCTTCAGCTTGCTGTCGCTATGACAACTACCTGCCTTCATACACACACACCCGTGATGCAATGGTGCTGCGGTCATAATGAGGAATTCACTCTGGTCAGCCAAGTAATGTCGGTTTCATCGCACCGTGTGAACGTTCAGGAAGTTAATGATGGATATATGCTTTCATCTTAGAAGAATACAAAAATCCAAAACGGTGTTGAACAGGTGGCTGTTTGACTTTGATCTGCTGTGTCTTTCTGGCCTTTATGTTAGGGACATTGGAGCCTCTGCCCCAGATTTCTCTGGAAACTGCTTTGTAAGTATGACACGATTTATGCTGATGCTTTACCGGGCCCAACACATTCGAACGGCCAACAAGTGACTAATAGAGTTATAACGAAAAAGAAATAACTCCAAGTAAATTGAATCAGTAAGGTTTCAGTGAATAATTGTCATTTTAAAGGGTCTTTTGTGTCAACGTTGTTCTACTTTCTCAATGTAGAGCTTTCTATTCAACACTGTATGTGCACTCCTAATTTCAGCATGTGGGGAGAAATAACTTGTCGAAGAACTGTAAATAAAAAGCTGTCAGCGCTGGTGTTTAATAAAAAAAGAAATACTTTATTATTTCTCCCATCTTTCTAGAGTTCTCTTGGGGTTTTTTTTTTTCAAAAAGGGATAATATCAAATTGGTTACTGTTTTGTTTGCTTTTCAAAGTGTTAATATAAAAAAAGGCCACAATGTTTGGTTGATTGTGAAACATCAGAGGTCAGAACCATGAGTGTGTCAAATAACGAGAAATCCATTTCATGCACCATTAACTATACTATTTATCCTATTCATCTAAAATAGTATCTAATATATTTTTTCATTTTTGTCTTGTTCAAGTCTATTTCAGATGAGTGGTAGGTGACAGCCCTATTTACCAGCCTCCACTCCTTCCAGGAGTCAGCTTTACCTGTAGATTTGCTCTTCTGTTATTTCTTCCGTCCTCATGACTCACGCGTGTCCACGAGTTGAGTGTGCTTCTATGATACCGTTCCTACTCCCGTTCATGTCAACACCCACGCTCACTGGTTAACAATGAAATTTTCACTCAATCTCAGCCAATCATCAGCACTCACGCGGTTGCCATGTTCCCCTCGTTGCAGTCACATTATAAATCAATAACACAAAGCTATCATTGCGCTAGCAGCGTCATGTTACATGCTACTGCCTTTGCATGTCGTCAGCACGGGTTTGCTTCCAGGCCAGGAATAATATATGGGTGGGTTGTGTCAGGAAGGGCATCTGGTGTAAAAAACGTGCCAAACAAATCATCAGTGACTCGCTGTGGCGGCGCCTGATGGGAAAGGCCCAAAGTCATAACAACAAGAAATTCATCATGATTCCCTACATTTTTCTGAAAATGGCATTTGCTCTTCAGCATGTGAGTGTGTGTTGTATTAATGGACATATGGAACAAATCCCTTCATCATTTGCATAATTAATTGAATTGTCCAACATGGTTTGCACGTGATATTGTTAAGACGTCCTCGCAATTTAGCTCAACCACTTCTGAGTTCAACCGCTATGCCTTCATTTGAAGTGTGACCTTTAAAGTTTGCTGTTAAGAGAATCACACAAGGGAGTATTAAATTGATATAAATCATTCATCGTCATCTCGGTTTACTGTGCCCGCGCTGCGTGAAAGGCCGTGTCCTTGGCAAGAATCGGCTCTTACTGTCACAATCCCTTTTCATCTGTTTGCTTTTATAATTCAGATGTAATCCCAGCACACACACAGAGCAAGGCTTCATGAAGTGAATTTTGCGTACGCTCCTCTTGGCAAGCTGCCGAGCTGTGTTTAGCTACTGATTTCTGGGTTAAATAAGTCAAACAGGGATCTGAAATGTTATACATTAATTAGCACATATTCAACTTCAAAATCTGAGGGTCTACATTTTTTTTCACTTGGACGGAGATCACATTTTTAAAAGGGGGAACTGAAGGACTTTATGACAGTATTTTAGCATTTTGTTAACCACATTTATATCTTCCCCACTCTGGGGTCAGAAAATGTATTCCCGCATACAAAGCCTTTGAAACAAAATCTCTGTTCATATGAAAGCGTGTCGGCAGCCTGTTAAGTGAAGTTGAAAACTGCGAACATGTCTAAAAGTATCCGCAAGCGTCCTTAATACTTCACTGGAAAACACCGTAACTATGATATTCAACGGAAGGTTGAGTCATGAGGTAAATTATCGGAAACCCAAAATATGAAACTGCCGCTGCCGCGCCGTGTTGTCAGAAACCACCGGGTTTGATGTGATGCCAATTGATGCCATCTCTATAAACAGCACTCGAGCAGCGATGAGGCCATTTCCGATTCTATGTGTGTAACCCGGCTTGCATTGTGACGACTGAGGTTAATCCACAATGCAGCCAGTGTTGTATTATTCGTCACGTCCACCCTTAAATGTCAGCCGGTGTTTACTTTATAAGCCGCAACGTAAAAAAAGAGGAAACACAACACAATCGCATTCCACATAAATGTCATGATCTCACTAGAAAAGTTTGGTTCACGGAATATATACAAAATGTCACTGTTCTATAACGTGAGCTCCATCTTCGTAACATACCTCTGTGATGGTGTCATTGTTGCGGCACATTGCTTCATAGCAAATTAGTCATTTTTATATGCACCACTTCTGACAAATGTAATGTCAGTATCATCACAAGCACAAAAAGATCCTGTTTAGCAGTCAGCACTTTGGTCCACCTGCGCGGCAGCTGTTCCCTTGCTCACTAATCCATTCTTTAGCCATGAGGTTTTCTTCAAAGGCATCTTGCTGCTCTGACAGATGGAAACCATGACAATGAGCCAGCTTCAATCACTAGCACAGGCACCGGTCTCGCTTGCGACCGACAGACACCCGCCCGACCGCGCAGCAGTTGCTCAGAGTGGTGATGTTCGATACGTTTCGAGACGGAGGTCGATGTGAGAACCTCTAAATTATACAAAAGGCTCCCGGGGGGGACCTCATTTCAATACATCTCACCAAAGAGAGACTCAAAGACATCACGGCCTGACTACCGCATGGGTTTTGTGTGGACTCAAAACACCGGCTGGAAGATTGAACTGAAATGGATTGATGGCATACCTACAGTGCTGTTCTTCACAATGGCATTCTGGTAACATGCTGTCTCCAATATACACTTTTTGTGGTTGGATTTTGAACTAGCTACTTCCTGGTCCCAAAGGTTTCCAAATATAAATTGCTTCAGATCAGTTTGTGTTCACTTTCTGGTTCAGTTTGCGCCAATGCTAGATTTAATAATACGTCCATTCAATCATATTGACACCACACCTCTCGCATTCATTTTTTTGCACTGACAATATATTGTAATAGCTCTTTGTAAAAATATCTCTTGCTAAAAAGGAACAACTCATGGTATGTGTTTAGATCGTATCAGACTGTGGTAAAATGCTTTGTAGTTTTACCAAAGTAATACATCACACTAAATCTGATCTAAACAGCTGTGAAAGGAGTGGAAAAAGGGTGGGGGTGTTTAAATTAAAAGTTTCTTGAGACCCTACACACTTTCTTCTCTTGTTTGTCTTAACTATTTTCAATTACTCATGGCGATACAATTCCCTTCCTTGATCTATCCACAGCACTGTTATCTTTCTCTACTACTTATAATATGTTTACTCATCCCAATGAATTCAATTACATCTTTTCAGAGGAAATTACTGCGGGGGTGGCACCACCCGCCAGAGGTCAAGACTAACGGTGAATACTAAAACTACTCCCCCAAACACATTACACAGCCTATTACCTGCTGCTTTCCACACAGCGCTGAGCCACCCCACATGTGCCTTCCCGCTGCCACAGATGAAATGCTTTCTAGATGGAATCTGGCATAGAGAAGAGGGGATGAGTGCAGGCGCTGTCCCCAAGCCTAATCGTTTCAGAGAGGCATCCCCATTGCAGCCACAAAGCACGCCAGTCCAGATTAGAGAGGTGTGTTCACAGACAGGCTGAGCGTGAAAGGTGCAGAAAGCTGCCTCGGCCTGAGGGAGCGGCGAACGGGTTCTCCTTTTTCTTTTGCCACCCAGCGCCATCGATTGGGTGCCAGGCCAACGGCAACGCAGGTGGAAAGCAAGTTGACGTGCTGCCTTAACAAAGTGATGGCAGTGATCTCTTCATTTACACCTGTTGTTATTTGTACACAGAATAGGAAGTTTCGGAAAATACCCGATTGCCCATCGACTAACAGTCTATATGTGCCATAATCACAATCACATCTATGAAGGATATAGAGTCTTCGAAACATTTGACCCGAGATGCATTTTTGGTCAATGTGGAAAGAAGTCCGAGTACCATGATAAAACTCACAGGCGTGAGGAGAATATGCAAACCCCCACACGGGTGGACCCGAGTATAGATTTAAACCCAGAACGCTTTGACGAACCACAGCGTTGCCAGTTTCATTTTTTTTCACTCTTTTTGCAGTGACCCAGGAGATGATTGCAGTAAGTCAAACAATTGGCTCTTGCAGAAACCTCTCGCGTACTTATCTGGAACCCATTTCAGGCCCATCCAATCTGTGAGACTGATTATACAAACAGGAGAGAAATGCTTATGGGGGAATAGCCCGTTTCTTCTCCCTGCAATGGGTTCTACACCAGCGGCAAGCCATCATTATCGTCATTAGAATCGAGATTTATAAATGGAATACACTCCAGAGTTGGTTGCCAAAAAAAAGGAAAATCAAAATAAATGGCCGTTAGAGTTGGGCATTGAGAATCAAAAATCCAGAGGACCCGGACGGAACCAACGTTCAGCAATCATTCAGAGTCAGAAGTCTGGTGCTAAATTTCAATTCCAAATTGTTCTCCAAGCTTCATCTATGCGCCACCCTCCCTGAGATCACTGAGGTTCATTTAGCCGCGCGATACTTTTTCCACCGTGAGAATCCAAAAGCATCCCCGCCAAAATATTCTTTGCCATTTGACAAATAAACCTTCACACTCCATGCGGCGAGGACTCAAATTAGGATGCATGCAACATTCTGGTGGAGCGAGAGAGGCATTTGCACATGAAGAGATGAAAATGAGTCGCATTCAGCCAAGCTGTGAGCTCCACCTAGGAGGCGGTGAAAGAGACGGAGACTAGCACAGAAAGGGGCCAAGGAAGGCCTGTGCTGCAGCCTTGGAGGGCTTCCTGGTGTAATGACTCTCATTTAGAAGTGACAGGGCTTGGTAAAATTAAACTAATTATGACAGCACACAGATGCTGAATAGCCCTTGATGAACTTAATCACCAGCAATCCAACAAACAGGTGTTGCGTGATTTCTGTTACCTCCCCTCAAATTACGGGTGACGCCGCTTGAAGAAACGGCAAGAATAATTTTCTATTCAACCCCTCCAAAATGGGGAACTAGTCTTTTGGATTGCAATGTTACAAATAACACATTCAGTGTTGGTAGACGTGAAATACCATTAAAGGAATATTCAGTGGGAATTTGACCTTCAAAATAACTATTTTACAACCATTGTATGATTTGCCTGCTTGTGATAAAGGGAATTTAAAATTTGCCATTCCGACTCCAGATGACCTCTTTTTGTTGTCGAATATTCCTGGACCAGCCACGACATCTTAACGTTTCTGCTCAGAGTTGAACAATAAAGTCAATCAGCTAGTGAGATCAATTTGTCAGTGAACAACTGCACATTGGCCACCGTTCATTTGTATTTAGCACAGTGATTGAAAAGTAAATTAGCGTGTGGGAGGAGCCCTGGAGAAAACGTTTTTTTGCGAATAGAACATGGCCAAGTAATGAATAACCTTTATCAATCTACTAATCCCTCATCCAGTATGAGGAAATGGATCCTGCACTTAAACAACGAAGGCAGACGTTATTATTAGCATGTGAATTACAAGCCTCCATCTTGGAGACATTTTTTATACCTTGAGTGGGATGTCATGGAGAGCACCGTCAACTGCTCATAACTCATTTAATGAGCTTTAGGATAGATAAAACATGCCTGACTCTCTGACTCCCAGCACACCGCTGACCATTGTTAACTGGAAGCCATAATGTGTCGGCATAAAGATAATAGGCTTGGCTGAATGTCGTTAAACTTTATAAAACTCTAAAGGTGGCTTTGCAGGGCTGATGAAAATTCAAATGTCTATTAAGATTTTAATAGACCTGATGATATGAATATGTAGCTTCTTTCCAATACTACTATAATTCTTTCTTGGAATTTTGTAATTGTGTCTTTTGTGTGTGCGTGCGTGTGTGTGTGTGTGTGTGTGTGTGTGTGCGTGTGTGTGCACGTGCGCACGTGTGTGTGTACTTGTAAATATATATGTATGTGTATATATGTACTAATCCCTCGCTACATCGCGGTTTGTTTATTGCGGTTTCACTACATTGTGGAATTTTTTCAAAATTAAAAATACATTTAAAAGTCACAATAAAACTTCAGATGAGCTGGTGGTTTTTGGAACCAATTATCCACGCTAAAGGAGGGATTACTGTATAACTACCGTTTTTTTCCGTGTATAGTGCGCAATATTTTACTAATTTATTGTCCTAAAATCTGGGGTGCGTATTATACATGGGTACAAAGAAAAAAAAATTTAATTTATTTTTTTTTTTTTTTTTTTTTAAATAAAGTCATGGTACAACAAAACCAACAACAGGACTGACCGACAAAGTCGTGGAACAAAAAGACAGGGTGACATTACCAAAGACAGGAACAGAATGACAGTAACACATGCAATGATCCAACGGTGAGCGAGGGGCAGACAGGACTTAAATACAAAACACGTTACATCGATTGAGGTGACACAGGAAGAGCGGGGTGACACGAACAGAAACTATGGCAACCTAGACACGTAGCAAAACTGGGGACGAGACACGACAAATCTCCCCCGAAATAAAACTCACCTTTCTTCTTGTTTGTTGTCAATCGCGCATCGCATTCAGCCATCCTGCCCAACACACTTAGTAAAATTCATAATTGACGACACATCGTTTGATGCGATGGTGCAATCCTCAATGGTGTGTTATTGTCAAATATTGTTTGTTTTTTAATCTCCATCGCGGACCGGACGTCATACGGAGGCCGCCATTACAGATGCGCAGAACGGTTGCGCAAGACACGTCAGCTATATAAAGAGCGAGAGTTCAGTTCTCCACCTATTAGTTTCAATTCACAGTTTAATTAGCAGTTTCAATCAGCAAATAACAAAATGCGTATTACAGGTAATATTTTATTTCACAACACTTTGCCTTGTTCCTTTCGTCTCTGCTGTTCATTTCAAACACGCTCCATATGACCGCAATGCTCTTGTATCAGACGCTCGCTCGATCACCTGCTAGTTTGCCGTCTGCCACAATGTACCCTACACAAATCCGAAACATTTGTTGCGGCTCCGAGTCACGACGAGGGGCAAGTTTTGGTTTCCAAGGGTGTTTTTATTCCTCTTCAACGTCTCTCCCATACAGAGCCGCCGTGTGCGCACGGAGCGCGGTGGTGCGTTTAGGGGCAGTCGGAGAAATCAACGCCAACAAAAAAAATGACATCCAGCCTAGTTAAGACCATACCAAAGACTTTAAAAATGGGACCCATTGCCTCCCTGCGTATGTGACGATCTTTGGGACTTAAAAAAAAAAAAAAAAAAAAGAAAATTAAAAAAAAAAATTAAAAAAATTCATAAAAATTGGGTGCGTATTATACATGGGTACAAGCTTTTTTCCAGCATCAGCATGCCATTGTTAGGGGTGCGTACTATACATGGGGGCGCACTATACACGGAAAAAAAAACGGTAATTATTCACATACCGTGTTTTTCCATGCATAATGCGCAAAATTTAACAAATTTACTGTCCTAAAATCTGGGGTGCGCCTTATGCATGGGTACAACAACTTTTGAAGAAAATCTCCCTCGAAATAAAACTTGAAATCACACCTTTCTTCTTGTTTGTTGTCAATCGCGCATCACATTCAGCCATCCTGCCCAACACACTTAGTCAGTAAAATCCAAAATTGACGACACATCGTTTGATGCGATGGTGCAATCCTTGATGGTGTGTTATTGTCAAATATTGTTTGTTTTTTAATCTCCATCGCAAACCGGATATCATACGAAGGCCGCCATTACAGATGCGCAGAACGGATGCGCAAGACACGTCAGCTATATAAAGAGCGAGAGTTCAGTTCTCTACCTAAATACGTATTACAGGTAATATTTTATTTCACAACACTTTGCTTTGTTCCTTTCTTCTCTGCTGTTCACTTCGAACACGCTCCATACGAACGCAATGCTCTCGTATCAGACGCTTGCTCGATCACCTGCTCGTTTGCTGGCACAATGTACCCAACACAAACCCGAAACATTTCTACGCTATCGAGTTTGCTAGCGCATGCGCAGTGATACTGACCGGCAGAATAACATCCGGTTGTTCCCAAAAATGATCTTTTTTCTGAAATAATTTTACGTTTACGGACTTAAGAGTCAAAATTTGGGTGCGTATTATACATGGGTACAGGCTTTTTTCCAGCATCAACATGCCATTTTTAGGGTGCGTATTATGCACGGGGGTGCATTATGCATGGAAAACACGGTATTCTGCATGTCATGATGTCACAGTGTGTCTCGCTTATCGAGCTCATTAAGTTATCAAGGCAAATGTTTTAGATAACTATCCTCTTCTTTCTGCAACGACAATGAAAATCTGATGCCACGACTTTGAATAAAAATAAGATGAGGCAAAGCACACTAATTAACAAAAGGTGATATGAAAGCATTGTTGATTAGCTGTGTACATCGTTACAAGTTTGTTGCATTATGCTCTCAATTATATATTGTTTCTATTTTTTGATTCATTTATTATTTCTTGGTATGACAGAAACTGTTGATTGATGGTCTCCGTGAAGAGTGTGAAGTGAAGAGACATCAATTAATTAAGTGGGTGGGTTAATAAAGAGCCCTCCTGCAGTAGCAGTAGTAGTTGCTGTGAGTGGTTTGTCAACAGAGCTGATGGTCCTCCTCAATTTTCTATTTCATTTTATTTTTATCCACGAGTTCGGTGCAATTGCGAGGGTTTCACACAAGTACCTGCTGCTCTATGGCTAGTCTGAAGTTAATAAAATCTTAAAACCAAATACGTCAAGAAACAGGTAGCAAACTGAGTCAACTTGCCAACATGCGAAGCAAGCCCAAGCATGCACATTATTTTACCTTTGTGAAACACGGAAAACCTTAGTGATTAAAAATTGAAAAACTATGAGCGAGCTTTTGCCGACTAAGCGGCAAATTCACTAATGGAACGTGTACAATTTTATTTTTGCCTCCTGCGTTTTCCTTGTCCCTGGAGGTTTGAGTGCTGAACACACGGCACAGGTGTGTTCCAGGGGCTGAAAACACTCAATTATTCCTCCATCTTCCTCAATGACCATCGCGGGTTCTGCATTCGCATTTACTCAATCAAACATTTCAGAAAATGCCTGTTAAGGGTAATAATACAAGTGATTGCATTTGCACTTGGGTAGAAAGTCTAGTCGGGTAATAGAGCACATTTCCTCCACCTGATATTCAATCAGTGGGGTTTTGTTTTGTTGATACTGTCATATATTGTGGCAGGCGCTGCACTCCAATTGCACCTCATTTTAGATGGGCTGAGATTGGGCCAACGCAATATGAATTCATTTTCGCTGCTCTTATATTGTTTAGTTTTAGACCTATTTTCCCATTTTCAGCACGAGGCAGGAAAGGCTGCACTTAAACAGGGTTTCACAAAGCAACACTCATAGAATGGCATCCATTCACAAAGATCTGCTTTTGAACTGGAGAGGTTTTTTCTAATTAATACACCACAATTTTAAGGGGAAGATATCGAACTGCCTCGCTTCTAAATATGTCATTATTTTCTGACGAAATGACGGCACTCGTATTGCATAGATTTCAAGTTGAGAAGGACGTCATTCTAAAAGAGTGCTGGTTGTAAGGATGAAGACGAGGGCAGATGCACAATAGAAAAATAATTAGGACGAGGCCACCGTGCATGAATTCATTGCCACTTCCAACAAGCACTCAACTGTGTCAAACAGCTTGGTCAATAATCTTCAGCAATTCGTGAGGATTAGCGTCTTATTACCGAACACCGTCTGTCACACAGACCTCAGCGGCCAAATAAGTAGGCACTCTGGCTTCTTTTTTTTTTCTGTACTCCAATCAACTCACATACACCCCCTTTTGTCAAATTGATCGACAATGCAAGGTTGACCATAATAGCCCCTTTGATTGATTTGTGGCCAATTAAAATGAGTTTCTTGGTGCGTTGTGCTTTATTAAAGAGTCATGGCGTGTTTTGATGGACAGGAAGCAACTGAGCGTTTCACCCCCTGGCTGTATAAAGATCAATTTATAGTAATATTTAATAAAATATTTGTAATATTTTGTTTGCAATGGAGTCGGTGGAATTTTTTTTTCCATTCTCTGCTCACTTTAGGAGTTTATCATCCTTTAACAATCAGTATTTGCGTGACAGTGATCCACATTTACCATGATATGTGTGTAAAGGCAAAGTGCTGAAAAATGTCTAATGGATCTGCCTGCTGTATGTTGGATTATATTGTTCTATTCTGTTTTGCACCATTACTTTAGTCTGTACAGATGATTAATCAATATCCATTCTTGATGAGCCATTAAGTTTGGGGAGTAAGTCAATGAATGAATTTAAAATGCAGGTTTAGCTTTCTCCTCTGTAATTCGGTTTCATTTAGTTGACACGTTTGTATAGTTGTTTATATTTAATAGATATTTATGACGAGACATTCAAGAATAAGTCAGCAGATGACTTTTTAAAACACAAGTTTAGCTTCCTTTTAGCGAAATTTGATTTCATTTGCTCATCTTGGTTTATACTTTTTTTTAAACGAAATGCGTAATGTTTGTTTTTTCACGTTTTATTGTAACATCAAAAGAATAAATACATATTAAAGATAGCCCCGCTTGCTTCGTTATAGACATCAACACCGTGGACAGCGGCGTTGTTTTGTTAGACTCACGGACAACATCCGAAACAAAGTGCACGCAAGTTCGTACCTCGTCCGCGGCTCGTGGTCACGGCAGATGCGAGAAGCCACAGCGCCAGCATGCTCGTCAACGTGCCAGCTCGTCTTGTACAATTCATCTCTTCTTAAATCGAGGGCGCGCGGCTGCAAAATAACGTCCTTGTGTCGGAGGAGCGGAAAAAAAACAACAACGCGGGGAAAGCAACCCGTGAGATTTGAAGGTCCGTCAAAAATGCAAAGTTGAATCCGTGACGCTTTTTGGCCGCTTCACTTGGTTGATTTGCCCGTGAGACGACAGGCGATAATAATCAAGTGAAACGCGGAGGTCCTGGTTTAATTCGGACGCTCACTAAGCGGATTGTGGCTGCGAGAGCTGGCGGCACATTGGACGAAGACAGCAGAGCGAGTCGACAGCACCAAGGACAGCTCCTACTCCTAGCGTCAGAAGACGGAACAACCTCTGTGGAGTTTTTTGGGTGGGGGGTCTTCGCCGTGCCTTTGTATCGCCGGACACACCATTAGGAACGCGTGGCTACATACAATCGAGCAAGCTTTTCTGTTTTAATCGCCCTTCTCACAAGTGTCAATTTGTCAGTACAATTGTAAATAGCAGAAAAATGACATTGGGATGATATCAGGGTTCAATTGCATTTAGGTTTTAGCAAGGCTGGCAACTAGACACTGATGGGCAATTGTTTTTCTTCTGCAATTTATTAAAGCATTTTTTTCACATAGGTGACTCATAAAGTGCATGCATTTGGGAACGCAATACTTTCCAGTTAAAACGGAAAACCAAACAGACCAAGTTTGGATGTGTTACCTTGAGTGTAATTTTGTAGATGTAGAATATGAGGGTTAGACATATATATATATACAGAGAGAGAGAGAGAGAGAGAGAGAGAGAGAGAGAGAGAGAGAGAGAGAGAGAGAGAGAGAGAGAGAGAGAGAGAGAGAGAGAGAGAGAGAGAGAGAGAGAGAGAGAGAGAGAGAGAGAGAGAGAGAGAGAGAGAGAGAGAGAGAGAGAGAGAGAGAGAGAGAGAGAGAGAGAGTTGACTGTCTATACTCTCACTGAGAAAACTTTGTCTACGGGGGACCAATTAAGGGAGCAGAGAGCAGTATAGTCATTAACACAAGTTTACAACAAAAGTATCAAAACTACTATAGGAGAAACAATCAATACATTCCATTTCAATGCACAGAAAAAAAGAAATGATTGTGGAATAACAAAGGGTTGAATAAGTCACACAAGGACTAACTTGGCCACTCCTTCCGTTGCTGTTTTCCATCTGACCTTTGTTGTCATCACCCATCTACACTTGATCTTTAAATGGCAGCTTGATGGTCTTAATGGTCTTTTGTGACCATTGGACGTTTTGAATCTCATGGAAATGCTATGTACATTTTACATTGAGTCTTCTTGACTTATGACCTCGCAGTCAAGCCCTGCCGAGTGACACAATTGAGTTCCCTGCAAAATCAATATTACTAACAGTGTGACATCATTTGTCAAGCGCTATTTGTGAAAGACTCATCAGCTTGCGGCATATCATAAAATAACCTGAATGCATTCATCACTTTGCGCCGGTTTTTATTGGGTGGTCAACTAACAGGAGAAATAAATCATCCAAGAAGTGATACCTTTCAAACATATTCTGTGTTTTGTCACTTGGACAGCACATTGTGCACTCATGATATGCATTCTAAAAACCAAAATAAAAGCAAATTAGGAGACAAGAGCAGAGAGGAAAACATGGATGGGAATACAGGCACCAGAGAGAATTTATTGAAGATACCAAAATAGCATCTGCAAGCAGATGCTATTTTAAAAATAGACCACTTTTTAGAACAAATCATGTATCAAGCAAATGAATAAAACGCACACCTGCTCGCTTGTTTTTTTTTCTGTTTTACCATCAAGCCAGACTGATGGATAAATTTCACGCTAGATGACTGCACCTCTGCTCTTTCAGTTTTACCCAAATACACCATCATTGCATGACCGTTCTTTTCAACTGTCTCTCCTCTACCACTATTTTTTTTGTTTCACGTTGTTTTGTTCTCCAAAAACATATTTGGTAACTTTGCCTTGATTGTAACATATCGATGCCTTGAAGCAACTTTAGGGTGTAGCTGGCAGCCAGATGCTTGCAGCCAAGCTTCCATTCTGTTAATGGTGTGTGTGTGTGTGTGTGGGGTGGGGGGGTGGGGTGGGGGGGGGGGGGGGGGGGGGGGGTTGAGCAGTTAATGAAAATCAGTCCCTTTAAATGAAATGACCAATGTCCCAAGGTAATGAGGCAGTGAGCCTTTACAAGCATTAAGGTAATTTCATATGGCAGGATAATGTAAAAACATCTAATGATGCTGATTAAGTAGCAAAGGACTGACGGATTATTACATGCTCAGCTAACAAATACACTGACTACTGACTCAGAGCGGTGACTGCGATATTCAGCTGGACTACTGGCGCAATGGCTTGCCAAATGCAATCATTGGGGTCCCGTCCCACACGGAGTTTCAAATTACAGCCTGTAGTAATGTTCCTCAATATCACAGTCACAAGACTTACAAATGAATGCAGGGCTAATCATACCGCATTACAGTCAGAGTACGGCGCTGTGACCTCTTTTAGCCGGCAATCAAAATGATTGTCCCAAAATCACTGCCACGTTGCTGTAACACATCCATTAGACGACATCTGCCTTGCACAAGAGGCAACCATAACAGGTTGTTTGTTTGATAATGGTGGTTCTAAGAATGCTACTGTACTTGAAAATACCACCTGAATATATTGGCTGGCAGCTAAGAGACAACAAAGTTGTTTACATCAACAGAACTCAAGACCACATGCAAGAAACGCTTGACTTATTCACTGCCAGTGCTATAGCTGTTCCATTTAGAACTGGTTTGGCAATTAATGAGTTAATGTCAATACGGAAAGTGATAATCAATCAAGAAGAGGAAATCCGGATTATATTTTGCCAGAAAGTACAATTTTCTGCATATGCATGAGAAAACGCACAGTACAGCAAATGTACCACTAATAACCCAAATCATACCACATCATATGGCAATATTAAGACTTGACCACTTACTGCTAAAAGAAGTAACAAGTTGTGATGTATTAAATGCTACACAATTGATTGTGCATGGAAATATGCAAATTCAAGTTTTTTGCCCCAACAAAACTGCTGGTCATTCTCTCTGCATAACCAGATGAATTGGTGGGCCGAGTCTCCGAGCAAGATCTACATGATTGCATACCTGCCTGCAATCCACCGGCCCTGCCTGTCTGCATTCAGAGTAGGCAAGTATTTAGGTTCAGCCCCAGATGAAGGAAGCTTTCTTGTTTGCCATTCTGCCATAACTCTGCTATTTCAGTACTACAGATTTTTTTTCCCTGGTTTTCCTCTACTCAGTGTAGCAGAAACTCTTTTTTAAAATAGTTTATTCATTTACATCTGCACGGTGGTCACACTTGCGGAGACGGGCCTCTTACATTTTTTTTCACTGACGGGAATGGGCTTCCATACTACTAAGCCACAGACAACGAACCAACGACAACAAAACAATTTTAACTGGAGTGAATGTCAATGTCTTTGTTTCAAAGTAAACAAAGGCAACGGCAGAGCACTTGTTTTGATTTAACTCTGAATGACGCGTCATCTCAGAGTACAAAGTGTACTGAAATGTTGTACCGAAATAGATCAGAGAAAATTGTTTGCCTGTTTTATTATTTTTCTCAATGTCTATAGTGATGCATCTAGAAATATGTTTTCAGGTGGGATACAGTGTCAGTGTTTTATTTATATAAACCATATTTTGGTTGAAGAGAGGCGGTCTCATAGAAGAACATAAATAAAATAAGGTCAGAGTTGACTCATTCTGCCGGCTGCTGATTTTTTTCCTTCTCCGGAACCAGAAAATCCTCCAGGCTTTTACATATTTAATAGACAATATTGGAAAATGAGCCAATAGGACAATAAGGAAGGAAATCAAACTAATAATTGGGTGTAATATATTGTATTGTTATCTATGCATGTGTTTTTATTTTCTTTCTTTTTCCTCTGATGAATGCATTTTGATTAAATGCATGTGAGTCAATACAAATGTCTAAAAAGCAAAGAAGCTAATGGAGAGTGAATAAGTAATTAGAGTGGGCAGTCAAGAACGTGTTACAAAAGCACAAAATATAGAATATCAATGTGTCAAAAGAAAGGCTGCAAGAATAGCCGGAATCTGTTATTTTTGTTGCATCTTTGCTCAGGAGATGCTGCCCCTCATCACTCATGCGTACAAAGGCCTCATAAATATTGTTTGCGCAAATGTGCAAATTGGCAATATGGTATTCTTTGACTGGGTGGGTGGGGTTCCATGTTTACTGATGAGAATCAAAAATCACTCTTCAATTAAGTGCTTTTTTATTTCTTATCTGCCTCATGCTGGCCATTACTGGAATAACCCCATTTCCACCTTCATGTCAAATGCCTTGTTTTTATCAGGCTTTATCAATATATCAGAGCAATTTGTAAGTACGTGTTGGATTTCTTCCTTCTGTTAATTACAGTTCCTTATTGGCATGTGGAGTTAAAGAGGGGAGGGAGGCATAACAACCTCTGAGCATGTTCGCTGCACACACGACAGCTTCTTCTTCCCATCCGTTTTCTGAGGGAGCAAAGGAATTGTGTATGAAGCTTTACTTGACCTTTGACCTAAAAAACTTCACATCTCCTAGGTGCTTTTTGTAATTGTTGACAACAAGACGGACTGCCCCCCCCCCCCCCCCCTTCCCCATCATTCCGCCAATCTGACGCCTCAGGAGCAGCACCGGTCCCACTCGTGCAGAGTTTTGCCAATAGATTCAGCAGCCTATGGTAATGAGCCCAAAAGGATTCCTATGCTCCACGCTGTCACTTTGATGACTCTGAAATTAACACTGTGGAGGACATGCTCAACACCTGCTGTAATAACATTCACGATAGAAGGAATATGCCAACAGTAATATTAGTGCAGGAACATTTGTGTCACCATTCTTGTCAAATGTAATTTTAAGCATGGCGCCACAAGGAATTCTTTGTTGCTTTATTACTATTCAGCCACTGAGGGGATCGTCTTGCGGCTTATGTCTGTTTTTACAAATGTCCAAAAGTAAGGAAATTGTGATCGCTGGATTTCCACAAAGCATGGACACACATTAACGCGCATAAACGTTTTGACAGCGGCTTTGACATGTTGTCCCACACTTGAACATACACATCGCCGTTCACTCTTGCTAGCCAGCAGCGCACCCCTCCCTCTCCTTGACCTTCTCTTTTCATTAGTCAGAGCGTGTCCGTGCCTCTGAGCATGCTGATGCTGTGCACTGCTCCAAGGCTGCATTTATCATGATGATAAAGCACTCTCAGGCAACAGCCCGGCCCTCTCAAGGCTAGCGGAAGCAATGCCTGACAAGTGACAAGTCACACAAAGCGCCCCACTTTCTTTATCCTCCCTCACCAGGTGTCATCTATACAGTGCGCAGTGCTCTGCTCAGTCACAGGTTGTCGATTTATGTCACCCGACCTCCTAATGAGGAGTTAAAAGAAGGTGGCGTGATTGTGCTACACGTCCGGTACATCCAGTGTGTTCTTATGAGGTGGATAGTGTCGCTCATTAGGCCACACCTCTAAAAGTCACACATGAACACACTTTGTAGGTTTCGTTCAGAATACTGTATGTAATATGTCAAAGTGGAATATATTGCAAGATGAATATCACTAAAATAATTAACCAAACAATGGATTTCAGTCCAAGCAGACCTAAAAATGGACAACTGAGATCGTCACTTTGAATTAAAAAAAAGTTCAGGTCATTTATTTTCAGTTACTTTCGGGGAGGAGAAGTTGCGTTGATTAAATTGAGTTTAGTTGAATTGGTTGTCTGAATGAGTGAGTGTGTAAAGAAGATGGATTGGGATAGAATGGCCACCAAGTCTGGTTGTGCATTCGCAGAAGGTATGATTTCCAAATCTGTCCGAGAACGGTATTAGAAGCTTGAGGAGAATTTGGATGCAGTAATGGCTTTAGATTGAAGGATTTGCAGCTTTGTGAATAGACAGAGTGCTTGGTCCAAGCACGCTCCACAAATCAGTCATCCGTCGCATATCCAACAAATGTATTATGGGACGTGATTTTACTGAATATTCTTTCATCATATTTCATTCATATTCCTGCGACTTCTTACTTTGCACCATGCACTGTTCTGTCCATCCATCTGTTTTCTATATTGTCTATCCTGTTCAGCATCACGGGGAGCTGGAGCCTATCCCAGCTGGCAAGTTAAAATCTGGGCTGGCCGTTAGTTGATTACATGGCACATAAAAAGAAGTGTGTGTGTGTGTGTGTGTGTGTCTGTGTGTGTGTGTGCTTGCGCACCCGCGTGTGCACGTCCCTGCGTGTGTATGTGTTCACTTCCATATTGGCGCAAGCACCCATTCCACCCCCCTCAAAAAAAAAAAACTTTGCTCAAGACTGCCACGACAATGTTAATAAGAGACCTAATTCATTGCCTGTGTAGTTTATAAATGTCTGAATGTGAAAGTTTGACTCTGGAACACATCCTTTTTATAGATACTATATTTTCCGATGGGAAAAATAATTCCTAAACAATTTAGAGGTCAACCACCCACTGTGGACAAATTGTGTAATTGTAGCAGATCAGAGAGCAGAAGTCAGCATCAACAATCTGCTGGTTCAGATGGCGTGCGAGCAATGGCGCTTTCTTCATTTCGGACGGCTTCCAGAGGACCACTCAGACATGCTCTCACCACTTTCATGTGCATTACTTAAATCCGGATCATGCTAATTGTGCTATGCATAGCATGGTTGGTTTATAGCTGCTGTAGTTGTCATACCACTCCAAAGGCATCCTTGCTGCTACACAGTGGCGTGGTCAAGCCGGGGCGAGCCGGGGCGGTGCCCCGGTTAGGACTCTCTGCGGCCCGGTTGAAAAAAATCGAGCTTTTTCGATTCTTCATTTTCATGCCGTTTTTTTCTTTCGGTCTTGCGCGAATGTGCTTGTGCTATTCTATGTGCGCGATGTTATCCATTCACCGTTTGCCTCCCGGACCGGATGTTGTTTTAGCGATCAGCGAACGGCGTGGGTGATGTTCGATTTTTTTTCCTGTGGGCGCGCGCCCCTACTGGAAAAATTCCTGGCTACGCCACTGCCGCTACAATAGGAGCAATTCCACTAACAGGAGACAATGATCCAATTAGTCACATTTGTTTTTCCCCTGTTATTTTCTTGCGACTCTCTTACGAGTTTAATTCAAATTCTCTGTGATTAAACGACTATTTTATTAAAGAACGTTTGACTGGGATTCGGAAGTGAAAGGCTGATGGAAATTAAAAGGCTCAAAAGGAAATATGATGGCCTTAATTGCTTGGGGGGTTTAATTCTGATTTCTGTACTTGTGCACTCATTATTCTGTGAAGCTTTCGAGTGATACTGATTGAAGTACGGCAAGATGCAGGAGGAATTTATACAAGCTTTTTGACGTGTCAACCTTATTGTGTTGAGTTCAGTTTTATGGATTGTGCTCTGAATTTTTTTTTTTTACAGCTGCAGTTCTGTACCTGTCAGTGTTCACTATGACACTTTGGTTTGTCTTTGATGACACGCTTCCATTTTTAGAAGCGAATCAAGCTTATAGTTTCCATTTTGAGCCAGACGAGAAACATTCTGACACACGTTGGCTTTTTCGCTTGCACGATGGCACCATCTCAATTCCCACCCAAATATAATGAATAAATGGTTAAGTGGGGAGAAATTGCTCTTTGAGACTCTGCACCCATCCATGTTCATCCATACCAATTGTTGTACGAGGTAACTAATTGCCTGAAATCAGAGCCGTGCTTTGGTGATTTGATATTTTCGAAGCACACAGTAATGCGCTCAACTGAAAGTAAAAATGATTAGCTCAGTCTGATATTAGTCAACGTCTTTGGTACATTCATTAACCCCTAAATGTCATGAGGCATGGGTGACAAATATCTTGTTTTGTGTGAGTCCCTACATATGGAGGCCATTTCGGTGAAATAAAACTACTCACTTGAGCACTTCTGCCACCCCTGCATCACACATCCTAGCAATACAAAGACCACGCTTAGCTTTTTTTTTTTTCCTCACAAGGCTGTTTGTGTATTCCAGATCATATCACCTGGTAGATGCTTAAAGCTCACCTTTGTCAGGCTGCTTCTCTATCGATCAGCAAATCAAAGACAACAATGTTTCTCATCAGTGGCTCCACAGAAACAACTGAGCGCTAGGAATTTTTGCGTGTCCTTGAGCTGCATGATTAGTACCATTGTTTGTGGAACATTCTGATTATGGTGTGTTGACTCCAGACACAAATCAGGTGACAAGCGTGTCTCCTAAGTATTCAACTCAAAACAAAATGCAGTAATGTAAAAGTTGGCGCTGATGAATTATTGAATATTTTATCTGCTGCGCACATCTTTCACAGTGTATCCAGCCAATACATTACAAAACAATTCAAAAAGTACTCATTAAAACAATCTTGACACATTTTTCCAAAACACCGCTTGAAAAGTCAATATGACCTGTAAACATTAGCAGATTGATTTTTTGGGGGCCAGGGGGGGTTGGTCTGCTGTGCTGATTTCCACAGAGGTTTCATCTCAGATATGCAATTTCTACACACTTCTCAGTTATTGTCAAAACATAACACCCTTCTGCACTATTACTGAGGTGAGAAAAAGTAAATACAAAAAGTTTAGAATATATGGTTTGAAAATAAAGAACTATACAAACCATCCTCAAAATGGCTTTATTCAAAACACAAATCCCTCTAGTCCAAGTAAATAGTTCTCAAAACAATATAGCCTGGTGATGGAGAACCCACTAAAGAAGCCAAGTCCATCATCAGGTTCAAAGTTGAAGTGTGTGGTTTTTGAGGGAATTTGGGTCAATGCCTTGTACAGTAATCTACAGCCCGCAATCCATTTCACCAACCAAAGTTCATCTCTGCCACGGAGATGAGAGATTCTCAATGACAGAAAACTCAGGCTCTGGCCATCATCGCCTTTTTAACTGTTAGTCTTTCTACTTCGTGGAACTTAGCTGAATGTAAGTTAGAGGTACTCTTGGGTCTTGCTTCCCAGCGGCTTAACGGCGAATCCTCTGCCATTTGTTTGTTTGCCTTGTGCCTTGCTCCCACTTGTAAGAGGCAACTCCTGCCGGTCTGTTGCTTCCTTACTAATGGTGATTGACCTGTTGCAGTTTTGACCTCGTGGGCAGACCTCCACTAAGGAGAGATGGCAGCTTGCTTACAGGCATGCTCTGCCCTTTCCTGACCTAACTCCAACCATTTGAAAAGTGATACATACTTGTATATGTATAGACTTACCTTGCTCAAGACTAAAAGTTTATCATTTATTGTTGATTCTGAATTATTTGAAGGTTATTAACGAATTTCTTTGCAGGCTAAAACTTACAAATAAAATTGTTACTGAACAATTCTTTACAAAGATGACGTTATCAATTTTAAATAATGTAAACATGTTAGTGTGTACCACCTAGGTTTGGAATTTTTAGTCAAAATATGTATTTTTATAAAAACAAATTTATTTTATTTTCACCGTTTAGCTGCATAAGACAAAATACAGACCCCGTTTTTATCGAAATAAGAAAATCAAAACTACTGTTTTTTTCCATGTATAATGCGCAGAATGTAACTAATTTATTGTCCTAAAATCTGGGGTGCGCATTATACATGGGTACAAAAAAAAATAAAAAAATCTTTTTTTTTTCTAAATCCGGATATCATACGGAGGCCGCCATTACAGATGCGCTTTTTTCTCTGCTGTTCACTTCAAACACGCTCCGTACGAACACAATGCTCTCGTATCAGACGCTTGCTCGATCACCTGCTCGTTTGCTGTCACAATGTACCCTACACAAATCCGAAACATTTCTTCGCTATCGAATTTGCTAGCGCATGCGCAGTGATACTGACCGGCAGAATAACATCCGGTTGTTCCCAAAGATGATCTTTTTTCTGAAATAATTTTACGTTTACGGACTTAAGTAGGAGTCAAAATTTGGGTGCGTATTATACATGGGTACAGGGTTTTTTCATGCCATTTTTAGGGTGCGTATTATACATGGGGGCGCATTATACATGGAAAAAAACGGTATTTATTTCTTGCTCAATCACCACGCAACTACTAACTACACAACCGTTGCTTCGAGAAGAAAAAGGGATACATCCACAGTCTGAATTTTTTTTTGAACATCGCTAGTCATTCTGGTCACCAATGTCCTTATTCTAGATTTTAAATGCACCTTATAGTCCAACAAAATATGGTAGTTAGCCAATGTTTAAACGGGTACGAGTTACCGGTTGTCTCGCCATGTATAAACCCTGTGAACATGTAGAGGGAGGGATTTCTTTTTCACACAGTGTTGGGAATAAAGTAGGAGTCCTGACAGTTATTGTTTTCAGGCCATTCGGAGAAAAAGCACATGCAATAAAGAGTGGCATTTGCAGCTGGAGGCTTTAACATTGGGTGGGGGTGCAAGACGCAACCAGGAGCTGAGGGGTGACTTGTATGCAGTGAAAGTCAGGTGGAATAAAGTCACCTGGAGGCAAAAGCAGGGAAGAGTGATCATAAGGATTCATGTGACTGGCACAAAGTGATGGGCTTACCTGGCTATGAATATTTCAGACAGCACTGAGGTATGTTATTACAACTCAGCAGGAGCACTCACAGCATGGGCCAAGACATGTGCCATCACAAGATAGGACGGAGCACAGGCACACATAGAAAGCGTTCAGTTTCTTCCAGCGACTTTTGAAATTATTCATTCTTCTTCAACGGGAAAATGTTGACGTCCGTGAATAAACAATTTTCAACACACATGTAGACATGTTGACATGTAGATGTAATTTTGCACATTATGTACTGGAAAATTCTGAGATGGATGAAAGGAATCCATGTTCAATGTTTTACTGGAGCACAACACATGTCCAATGTTTACATATTGGCTGCAAACTACTACAGCAAATCAATTTTACCGGGCTTGCTTCCAATACAGAGTCCATTTTGATATATACCCTACATGAGTTTAACACTAGCTCTGTTTCACGCTTCCATTTATTGTAAATGAGGCTGTCACCGCCAACAATGATGGAGGAGACGCCTCAAACATATTATAATTATCATACACAATAAAGAAAAAGGTTGTTGGCAATGTCAGAAACAGCCAAGAATAATTTACAACTAAAACTAACACTACTTTAGGCAAGTATAAATATTTAATGTGGTCAGATTTGAAACAGCTCATTGATTTTTTTTCTTTTTTATATATATATTTGTTCAATATAAGGTCCATGCAGAGGAACAACCAGTCTTATGCATTCAACATCAGCTCTTGGTAATTCATCAGAAAAGACATGAATTAACCTGTACATAAGCAGTCTTGTGAACGGTTTAGAAATCATTCACTCCCTAGATTATAGTTTCCCAAATGACAATTTTTGGGTGTTAGGAGATTTTTCCAAAGTAGAAAAATCTTGGCTAAATTGGTAGATATAAAATGATGAATTTTGACTAGCCTGCCTTTTTTTTTTTTTGCTCCACTCTATTCACTCTCATCTAATCATGTCCTGGCCTGCCCTTGTGCGCTACTCAGCCGTCCCTTATCTTGTTAATAAATCTGACTAAAAGTATCCTCTTTCAGTCATTTTGCATGCTTCTGTTTCGGCCTGATTGTCATATTGTCCGTTCTGAGTTTTGTCAAATGTTTAGAAATATGTTTCATTTCAAGACGCAAACAATTTACATACACTTATATAATCCGTTTGATAAAGCCAAAGAAAGTTGTCATAGTTATGAGCAGAGTTTGGCTGGATGTGAATGAAATGGAAAGCAAGAATTTTACTGCTTTAAAGTTCACACCAAGAGCGTTTTCTTGAGCCCATCTCTCAATCTGCTTGACTGTTTTGCTGCAAGGCACAAGAAAAATACAGAATAGTTTCCATGCAATATATGCTTCTGTTGAAATGAATAACTTTGCACTTTAATGAAAATGTTGCATCTTTTGGTAATAATGCACCCACTGGAAGGTGTGAACAACTGAATATTATTTGTACAAGGATAAAAGATCGACCATCTTCCCCATTTGCCAAACGATTCAAATGATTTATCTTCCATCTATGTCTCCTAAAAGATTGCCCAGTTTGAATCTATCTGTGATACATTTTTTGCTCAGCTTGGCCACACACGCACACACACACACACACACACACACACACACACACACACACACACACACACACACACACACACACACACTAAGCAACACTACCAACCTGATAAATCGACAAATAAATTTAAGGCTATGGTGCTGGTCCTGTTATTTGTGTTTTCATACATCTTAAAGAAATATGTCTGTGGAAAGCCGAGAGGTGATATTTCTCCCTGTGAATTCAATTATTAAGCCCACTTCATAAGGACAAAAATGATGGGAAAGCAAATGCTAGAACAAAAAAAAGCGCTAACGTTCATGACTATCACCTGCCTGGTGGAGATACAATTCATATTCAGTTAGCTTTTGAATTCACATTGTTAGCTTTCTATCATGCTGATGGGCACAAAACCAATTTGCTTAAGACTGGGGGGGGGGGGGGTTCCCCTGGTGGATGTTCCCTAAGAAGGAAAGGCATGTAAAATAGCCAAGCAGGTGAACAATAAACCTTTTGTGCAGTGTTCAAGCGGAACAGGTTTGAACACCTGCCAGAATGTCATTTTAGAGCAGGGGTCTCAAAGTCCAGTCGTCGGGGGCCGCATTCCTACATGTTTTTCCAAGTTGATTCAAATGATCAGTTCATCCTCACGTTCTGCAGGAGCCTGATCATTGAATCAGGTGTGTTTAACGAGGGCAACTTGTAAAACATGTAGGAATGCGGCCCCCGAGGACTGGAGTTTGAGACCCCTGTTTTAGAGAGTCTACAGGAGGCCAAATGGAGTGTGAGCATGCCAGCGTGAAGGTGAGGTGGAATTGTACGTTATTTTTGCTATTGCAAGAAATGCAAGTTTCACATTGGGCAATTACTTGTCAGCACTCATTTCTTACCCAGAGAGGAAGCTGAAGGTCATCCATCAATCAAGCTCAAGTGGATGAATGGAGACCTTCCGAGAGTGGAATCCAGCGAGAGAGAGAGGAGAGTGGCTATAAGTGATTGGTGTCCTAACTGGAAAAGAAATTGCTATGCAAGTGCTCTACAAATGCATGATAGGTCTTCGTCATCAGTTGCGTAAACTTGGCTGTGAAATTAAACAAGTGAGCAGTGACAGTAAAGACTGGCAACAGAAATCCAGATTCATGACAAATGTGGCAATGACTTGCTGATGATATCTACTGTGTAAATCCGTGTGTCATACTTCAATTTTCAGGTTCAGTGGGTTTCCCTCTGTCAAGACAAATCTGATTTTATCTGGTTCGGGTTTCCTCAGGCTATGAGGGGGCAGCTTGCATGCGCTTTATGTCAACAAAAGCGGAGGTCAATGTTATGGCACAATCATGTTTGTGCCTTGATGAAGAGAAGAGCATACATTTTGTATAGCTTGTTTACGCAATAGAATGCCTTTATTGCCAGTATAGCAAATCAAGAAAAGAAAACATGCTAATTTAGTAGTAGTCATATTTAGTAGCTGATGTACCATACTCATGGGGGACGAATGGATTGCTCTATGTACTCCATTTAAGTTAGGCCTCATTCAGCACTCGAAAATTCAAGTGGAAATCATTTGAGCACCACCTATGCATGAAGAGCTGCAGGAGTTCAATGATGGCCTGCTTCAATTGGTCCTCCGTTGCCAAGACACATGCGGGGGGGGATGCAAGAATAATGTGCGAGTACTGCGAACAGGATATTATCCTTCAGCGGCGCCATCAGCTCTGGGCGTTACATGACTTGAGCAAGGGAAAAGAAGAATGCAACACAAAAAAATTATTCCCAACATTAAATCAGTTTTGGCATTTACGCTTGCTGACTTGTATTTTTCAATTGAAAGCGGTATGCCATTGAATTGTTGAAGAAAAAAAAAAGTCAGTGTTTTTCATGCCATCCTGCATGCCTTTTTGATTGGCGAAAAGTTGTTTACCTTGTCATCGCTTGAAAAGGTTGAGGAGAATTGCAATGCACCGCACCAGTACACTTAACTGTAAATGAACTGTTTATTCTGAGCTCAAATAAATAAATAAATAAATACAATCATGCTGTCCCAAAGTTGCAGATTCCCCAAGGGTGGAACGGAATGACCTGCCAAATCTAATTTCTCAGCGTGTCTATTTACCAGAGTAGCTCTCATGGAGAGGGAAATGTATTGTGTCAGCGTCTGGTGGCTCGCTCGGTTATGGCGGTTCAGTGACCCGTTGTTTTGTGCTGCCATTTGTACCGTATAGTTGAGGAGAAATAGCAGAAAACATCAAATGACGTGACGGGATACTTAGAAATTAGATATTTGACTGCAGGATTGAACCAACTGCCTCCACAGTTTGTACTCAATAAAAGGTAATGAGGTGTGCTGATAGAACTCCAAGCCATAAAGTGGACACAAGAACTTGACTATGTACTGAAGTCTTATGCAAATGATTCAGTGTTTTTAGCAAGGAGAATTCTCAATGCAAAGTGCAATACATGCAAGAGTTTTGATGAGTATTTAAATGTGGATGTTTGGAAAGGTTAGAATGACGAGCACATAAAACGCCACACATGATATGACGATATTGATTTTCTATCTGGGTGAGTAGATCCATTAAAAATGAAAGAGAGGTAATATAGCCGTACCAAATGGATTGTCATCCTTTCATGGTAAATTGCAAATAATGAAAGGATTTGTCACTAATTTGAAATGTAACACAGCAGGTTTCAAGAAGGGATTTAGGCTAGTCACTATATTGCGGGTAGGGATAAACAAGTAGCGATATAAAGTATACCAGCCTTATTTCAAGGTATCCTGAAGACTGCAGCCTTAAGTACCTACAAGACTGATTCAATTCTCTCACCAGTGGTTGTCGCGACACTGCAACGGTTTGACACAATCCTCATTTGTCAGAAACAAAGAACAGTCTTACAAACAAATATCTGTCATTGGATTAATTGAGATTTGATGTATCTGAAGTACGAATGATATTTGTATGAATCAAGAGTTAATACTCGTAATAATCGTATTTGTTTGAATGTGTCTTTGTATATTTGGATGATAACAACCCTGCTCGCAATGACGGGAGTGTTAGGATACGGATTTTAGCTATTGATCTGACTCCAAATTATGATCAACACTTAACACAAAAATTGCTATGTTCTAATCCACACACTGGCGCACCTAACAATTTTGCGAGTTCGTTCTGTCAAAGAGAAGACCAGTAGATCAATCAGACCGAATTTACCAATTGTTTAATCTTGACAAAGCAAGCTAATACAGGCGCCTGGGTCTTTGGGTCCTTAACACAAAAACTCGTGTGCCTTCGTGACCAGAAAGACGACACATTCTTCCGGGTTGCCCAGTTTTAAAGAAACACAATATGAATATTCAAACATGCAAAAGATTGTGTGGTGATTGGTCGATGGTCTGTGGTCATCTCCTCCTCGTTTGGGTTTTCCCCTGCTCAGCACAGGTGTCTGGACCACAAAGACGAGTTGTTTTTCGCGTTCCCATCGGCCTTGAGATATGCTCCCTTTCCGGACCTCCTGTTCCACAATACTTTGAAGAAAACAAATTCATGTAGCCTGCACATTCCTTTCCACTTATTAAGCAACCACACTACTACTAGAAATTATATTGATATGGTTATATGTGTCTAACGGAGCCTTAATCAAATGTGTTTGTAAACTGCCGAAAGTACATTTCCCTTTATTCCCTCTCATGACCTCATTTATGAGGTCATCACCCGTTACTCTAGCAAGCAGCGACCAGCATGCTGTCGGTCCTTTCTTCCCGCCTGGGCCAGTCGGCCCCCTGGCGCTGTGTTGTTGGGGATGAAAGTACAACATGCATCACCAAACATTCCGCACACACCATGTTCCTTAGCCAATAGCATGTCCAACGCAATTCTATTTTGGAACGACATCAATGCCAATTGTTCATGGACCGCTGTAAATGATACATTTTTATTGGGGGTGATCCATAGGAAAATGCTTTTGAATCCCGAGGACACTTGATTAACGAATTCATACTTATCTGGCACACCTATGGCGTCAATATATGTTGGATCGTTGTCGCTCAACCATGGGGGCAAAACGTCTCTTTTGGCTCACTTCAGGAGCCCCGCCAGTGGGGACTCCATGTTCCAATTGAGATTCTGTGTTTCAATGGGGACAACCACTACAGGCATTATAGTGGTTATGAGGCACAAAAGACACGAGGGCACAGATACCCTATGCATCCTTTGGCAAGCCATGCTATAATTTGTTGTCACCACACCACAACCAGTTGTCACTGGTCTTCCTCTGCTCCTTCCATCACTGCTAGTTGAATTCTGGCATGTCCTGTTAAAGCTTAAAAACAAGTGGATTTGGAAAAAATTTTTGGATATCAAAATTACAAATTGAAACCTACTCACCCATTTGTATTTTACAACCTACTCACCCAATTCTATCTTACCACATACTCACCCATTTCTATTTTACCACTCCCCCTTTTGACACATTCACCCAATGTGTCATTATGTATCAAAAGGAACCTGCTAAGCATCCCCTCTCATCACCACACTCATTGTAGCCAGGCCTGCGGAACCTCTAGCTCGTCCACCACACGCTCGGCAACACAAACAAAAATCATCGCACTCCTGTCAGTGAGCTTATAGCCCTGCTGATAGCGGACATTTGTACACACAAAAACATACATCAAGTATCAAAATAAAAACAGTCATAAAATGAATCCTGGCGCCCGCGGATCATGTCCTGAAAACCATGTCATCAACAAGTTCATCATAAAAACCAAAAGGGCAAAGGTTAACATATTCATGTAAATTCAATACAAATTTTCCACGAACGCAATTGACAACCTGCAAGAACGAAAACAAGTTACGCAAGCAGCGCGCAATCCGCTCCTTGGCTGGTGGCTGTTGCTGCTGCTGCAAAAAAATTAAGTCACACAGAAAAACAAAGCAGAGCGTGCACTTGTCGCAAGCAAGCTCAAGCGTCAAACATTTGGTCACTGTCCACCTAGTCCGTCACCCCGTCGGGTGAGCTCAAAGTTGTCACACGTCAAATCGTCCAAAGTCTTAACGTTCAATACCAGTTCTGTCTTGTCTAACCATATTACTGAAATGGGCCTTCTCCATCGCACTGTTTTGTTGTCGATGGTGCCCCTGAGTAATCCTAAACCCATATTTAGTCCAAAATTAGTCCTGATCAATTGTGCTTTTTCAAATCTGTAGTATCTTTATATTTTTCAGGTGAGAGGAATGTTATCCTCTGCTGTGATCACATCACCCCAACTTTGAATCATGTCAACCATTCACAATACACAAACACCACACCACAAGCACAGACTTGACATTCATACACCATTACAAACAAACTGTCATTCCACAACACACACATAAAAACATACAATATTAAATTGTAAAAAACAACCGTCCCTACGCAAAATTTTCTCCTCAATTAAAATTTCCCTTTTTTATTTTAAATCCAAAGTTAATATCTAATTGTCTGGTTTCCTGTCCTCTCATCGTTTGCCAATATGCATAATGCTGGAACATGATTTAACTCCCCATTTAGTTTGCTCACATCTCACACTTAGACTATTTGACACTTTGTGACGAGCTGTAATATTTCCACATTCCCATATTTCTTCCACTAAACAGTTCCATTTGGCTTTCAGTTTAAATTCATCCCTCCAAATAACTACCTCTGGCAAAGAACCAACAATTTATAGAGCACTCCCTTTTTTACTGTTACCTTGTTCCCTCAGTCATCTTCTCACAAGCATAACTGACCCTCCTAAAAAATAATGATACCAAAAATAATGTTTAAAAACAATATACACAGCTTCCTCCTGCCACTTACGCTATCACCTTGAAGATTATCGTTCTCATTTTTGTTGATGCTAATTCTTAAAATTAAATGCTTACTTTTGATAATGGAGTCACGCTATATCACAAAGTTTGAAAACCTTCCACGCTCCCCCTTTCTACCTATCAAAACCAATTAGGAATATTTTTGCTGTCATGATCATCATTGTGGCCCTCACACTTATTGTTCCTGTACTTTAAATTGTCAATTTTTGTACATTTGAAGCCCTTTGAGACTTGCTTGTGGGCTATATAAATAAACTTGCCTTGCCTTGACTTTATCATTATTCAACTTCTTCTGCATTCTTCTGCCTCTTTTTCATTTATTCATTTTTTAACTTAACTACTTCTACGAATTCATCTGATTCACCTCATTCCACTTTTAACACATTCCAAATATTCATGCCAAATATTCTAAATATTTACGATTTTTGAGAAATTTATACATTTTAAGCCAATATTTCACCATTCATTCTTCATGGCACATTCAATATTTCTCATTTTCTTCTACATAATTCCTCCAATTAACCTTCTTTCACTTTCCAATTCACCTTCTCTCACTTTCTAGCTTGAAATTTCACATTTTCACTTTCAACATTGCAGTAACATTTTGCAACATTCCCTTTTTCCCTTCTAATTTCTAATTATTCTTTCACTGACTCAACCCTTTTCAATTTCTTTTAACTATTCATCTTATGCCTACCTATTCCAAAACTTCCCACTTGTGAAAAATTTCAAATTTTCAACTTTAAAATTCACGCCCAATTTTACAAAATTCTTTCGGTATTTTCATCGATTTTCTGACCAATTCAACACATTCTAATTTTAAACATAATCTTGTAGCATTCCCCGAATTTGTATTCAGCCTCTTCGCCTTCACACACAATTTCTCCAAAAATTACAAATTCTAATTATTATTGTGAATCCTCCGTGACCCTCGTAAGGACAAGCCGCACCAGTAATAGATGGATGGATGGATGGATGGATTGTTAACCCTAACCATAAATGCCTATCATAAAGTGTCATTTAAATCAATTGTCGCAATTGATGTATAATTAAATTCTGTCGTTTTGATAAATTTAATTTCTATCGATCAATATCCACTTTGCAAAGTTTCTGATCACGCTGTCGTATGATTTGTTATTATTAGTGCATCTTCGCTGTCCATATCTATGTATTTTGTTGTTATCCCCGTTTCAGTGTCAATAAGCAGCCTTATTATTCCCTCTTTTATCAAAACTCCTCAGATATGTCCGCCCCAGCACCCAAACACACTTCCATCCCTTTTGTCCCACACTCCACCAACTTTGTAATGCTTCAGCAGTCTTTAGCAATGTGTCCAGTTTGACTTCATGTGACTCATGCAAGTCTTTAGCAGCCTCATGATGATGATTCAGGGCTGGATCGTCCGCCACTCTCAAATGCGTCCATCTTGTCTTTGTTCTTTCAGTCCATTTTCTTTTTGATCTGCAACTGTGTGTATTCCACCAACTGTATGGTTCTTGTCCTGTGAAAAGCTGTGCTTGCCCCCTTCAAGCATGATAGCAGTTTCTGTTGTTCTCCCAAAGGTCAAAGGTGTCTCATGACCAGGGACAGTCCTCTGTTGATTTTGAGACAGCCAGTGGAGTAAGAGGACTCAGTTCAGGAATCGTGCCACGCACTAGGGAAGAACACACTGGGACACAAATTTAACAAAACTATCTTTGTGTTATCAATCTTCCTGTGTAGTATTTGTTTCTTACACCCCAAATCTTCCTATTAACATTTTGTATCCTATCAGTTGCGCACACTCATCATCTTACTATCAAGCCGCCCTTATCAAATGCTTTTTTTCTTCTGAGCAATCCATCCACCCTACCCATTAACACGGCTAAAATCCTCGTTCCAGTGTTTATCATCAAATAAAGTTCCGAAATCTTTTGTAATAAACTGTAATATAATTTAACAATTCACAACATATGCGGTGAATGTTATTGTTCAATCTATAGGTCATACAGCGCCTGTGTTCCAACTATGACATTCCTCCTTGATTTACCATCTCATAAATTATTGTTGTCAGCAGCGCTAAATGGCTCGAAAGTGAATGCCTTATCGCCCAATTTAAAACACATGCCACATTTGAGCTAGTATTTATTCATTTATTTATTTGCCATCCTCATGTTAGCTGCCATATGTCAAAATTAAAATGTAATTTTGCTTTCGATTTTAAGTCTTTCAAAACTGCTATATCCTTACTGCACCGAAATAAACTGTTAAATATATCTTTAAAAACAACCAAAACAATCTATGCTCCTGCACAGACTCTTAAAAGTGGCACCCAAATGCCAGATTACAAATCAAACCTCCTCCTTCACTCTCACATTTTTTGATAAAACAATCTACTTATCTAAACACTGTCATCACCAACTAAATTAATGGCCTGCAAATACAATGTTGTTGCTGTGGTCCCTCAAAACATGTGACTAAAATTTGGATAATTATTAACCCCCATCAATTGAGCAATTATCTCATCACTATTTACAAGTTAGCCCCCCTCTCTTCTCTCACTTCTCCTCAACATTGTATCAATGTTGACGTCACAATCTGGCCAGGCCCGCACGTCCTGCTGGCCCCCACCCTTGCCGGTATGAGCCGAACGGGCCCCCTCCTTCTTGAACATTCTCTGATCCATCCCATCTTCCTCCTCACACGCCCGCAACCACACATGTACACATAAACGCACACACAGCGAGCGCGCACACAACCGCACATACACACACGCATCCGCACGGCACGCACGCCAATACACAAAGTGCTCGCGCAGAGCTCAGACGAACGACGATAGACTGACACAAACTTTTACAGAGATTACGCACATACACAGAACACACAGACAAAGGGATTCGAATCCATCTCTCATGTAGCTCACAATTTGCACTTCCAGCATACATTCCTCTCAATCTCACTCCATTCATTCCTCTCATCACACACACACTCCCCCCAATTTGGTTGCAC
This sequence comes from Syngnathus typhle, assembly GCF_033458585.1. NCBI lineage: Eukaryota > Metazoa > Chordata > Actinopteri > Syngnathiformes > Syngnathidae > Syngnathus > Syngnathus typhle. Next base: position 8,763,338 of record NC_083752.1, read on the forward strand.
ATTTTGGATATTTTAGCGGTCTGGTCTCTCACAGGAGGAACTGTTACCACCGGATACTTTTTGAGGAGGCCTCACTTCTCCTCGGGGATCTCACAAGCACCCCAGCTATTTGAATGCGATCGTCACCGCACCCTTGTCCGCCACGACGAAGCAAAACAGAGGAGTCCGCCCTCCCACCACGGAATTTAACTGTTTCTCAAAGAACAGAGGAGCCCGCCCTCCCACCACGGAATTTAACTGTTTCTAAAAGAACAGAGGAGCCCGCCCTCCCACCACGGAATTTAACTGTTTTTAAAAGCTTGCACACCTTATTTGATCTGAACGACAGTCTCCTCTTAAATTTCCTCTTTCAATTTGCAGAATTTCGACATATAGTAACAGGTATTCTGCTTACCTTATCATTGATGAGCTCAGGGTTTAGGAGACGTCGTACCAGCTCAACGTTGTGCGCTTATTCCTTATTCAAACGGTACGCCGACCGGGAGACAGCTGTCCCAGACTAACTGTCCGATGACTTGGACACAGACCACGAGTTTGTCAATTACCCTTCTCTTGACATCACGTCGGGGTCACCAAGAAACTGTTAGGATACGGATTTTAGCTATTGATCTGACTCCAAATTATGATCAACACTTAACACAAAAATTGCTATGTTCTAATCCACACACTGGCGCACCTAACAATTTTGCGAGTTCGTTCTGTCAAAGAGAAGACCAGTAGATCAATCAGACCGAATTTACCAATTGTTTAATCTTGACAAAGCAAGCTAATACAGGCGCCTGGGTCTTTGGGTCCTTAACACAAAAACTCGTGTGCCTTCGTGACCAGAAAGACGACACATTCTTCCGGGTTGCCCAGTTTTAAAGAAACACAATATGAATATTCAAACATGCAAAAGATTGTGTGGTGATTGGTCGATGGTCTGTGGTCATCTCCTCCTCGTTTGGGTTTTCCCCTGCTCAGCACAGGTGTCTGGACCACAAAGACGAGTTGTTTTTCGCGTTCCCATCGGCCTTGAGATATGCTCCCTTTCCGGACCTCCTGTTCCACAATACTTTGAAGAAAACAAATTCATGTAGCCTGCACATTCCTTTCCACTTATTAAGCAACCACACTACTACTAGAAATTATATTGATATGGTTATATGTGTCTAACGGAGCCTTAATCAAATGTGTTTGTAAACTGCCGAAAGTACATTTCCCTTTAGGAGGTATCTAAACGGTTTTAGCTGACTGGACAACATTGGAGGGAAAAATAGACTTGGATGAATCATACGGCCTTGAAGACATGCGTGCCACACATTTTCTTTGTCCTTCTTCCTGAGGTCAGCTAAATGAAGGAACACCATTTGTGGCTTCGGAGGAATAGCAGCATATCATCTTTCTACCAAGGAATTATCTATATTTCCGTTGTGCCTACTTAAATGTTTTCCGTTATAAATGTTTTTTTTTTTTTACTATTTTAGGTGACCTTCCTTAGGTGTTGATGCTGTCTGAATAGACAACCACTTTCCTGCATACCGATGGGTCAATCATTCGCCCGGAGGCAAAAAGAGCTCGTTAGGTGATCGGCCATGCATAAACCTCCTCCTCTGTCTCGACCAATTGTCTGCGTATCACAATGTTTTTACATCCCTTCCCACCAATGATAGTGTCATTCCACGGGAAGAAAGAACCTAACAAGCGATTTTTGCCACCAGGCAAGCGAATGACTTATCGGTATGCAGCACCGTCGTTTAACAACACCCCACTGTCACCAGCCAGGAACTGAATTGGAAAAAAAAAAATCTGAAATGAAGAAACCCTTTGGCTTACATTAACTGTCATTTACCCGCATTGGTTCAAACAAATCTGGTAGATTTACTCAGCCTTGTTCCAGGACTCAGGTTCAACCATGCTGTACAATGGATCATATTTACACTCGGACAGCAGATTAGGACTCGGGGGATGAACAAGAAGCTGAGGTCACTTGACCAAACACAACCTGTAAAAGACCTGAGGGAAGAAGTTAGCAGTCCTATATCATGTCAGGGGCCATTCATCAGCCGGGCTGCTCAATTTTATGGCAGCCACTTTGAGGGCTTTCAGCCGATCCCTTGAGGGACAAGCCAGAGGCAGAGCTTCCCTCGGATCCAGTTTACGTCTTATAAGATGGACACTTGGCTCGTCACGTGCACAAGCGCATGCACACAGATACTATATATTGTTGTCGTAATTGTGGACGTGTGAAAATTTAAAAAGAAAATCAGAAGAACTCACCATGTGATGACTAAGACTGACTGTCACTGACATGCTTGGTCTCACTTCAATGCTGAGATTTTTAATGTCAGTATCTCATCACTCAGACTCGCAAGCACAGTGAGATGGAGACGGGAAAATGAAACAGCGAATGTCAGCATGCTCACCGCTACCCGGTCAGGCTCCTGAAATGTCCCACTGTCAATCTCTGCCTTGGGCTTAAGGAACTACTTTAACACTTCATGCATATTTGGATTTCTACTCATCATTTGATCATTTCTTTTGAATACCTTGCTTGGTTCTGGCTCTGCGAATAACTGCTTGGGGGTTATCCAACTCACTGCAGCTTGACATTCAAAAACATTTCCCAAATTTCACCAAAGTTACATTAACATTTGTATGTTTGGGGATCAAATGTTGCTTGCAAATCTATTCAGGACTGAAATGAGAAGTTAAACATAATTTAAAATGTTGATTTGAAAATATATCGCTTCCATACTTACATATTCAGTGACCAATTTTGGATCTTTGCTCTAAATTTGGAAGTCCTGGTGTCATGTTATTATATCGGTGTTTGGAGTCACTCCAGACATGGCATCTGGTCTGGGAGACATGCCTGTAAATTCTGCAGTAAAACGCATTATTAACTCCTGCTATCTTTGCATTTACGGCTCTGCTACTTGCTACCTCTGGAATTTTGGTGACCACCAAGCTGCCAAGCACTTGGCTCCAGCTCAGGAACATGCCTCAAATGTCTGCAGTGGTAGACGCCGGTACAATATGTGTCATTTACTTGAACAAAATATTTTTTTTCTTTTTTTAATCAACAACATACCACCAATAAAAATGAGCATTTAAAGATTTTACCACAAAGAGCTGTTTGTACCAGTCATCTTATAGCATCTCTGGGAGCAGGAGGCCGGCTCATGTGCCAAACATGCAGAATTAAGCACAACTGGATGTTTGGCAACAGCTTTCAGCAACAGCAGGACACCCGGATTGGAATTGGGATCTGGAGAGTCAAGGCTCATTAGAAATACAGCTAGACTGCAGGAAATAATGCATGTCTGTGAACACAAAAGGTCAGATGAAACTGCAAGTTTAGCACCTGGCATCTCACGACTACATAACCACATAATCAGCTTTGTTTAAAACTCATACGAACTTGTTTTTATGATAATTAAGTAGGGATTGCTGCAATGTATTCTGTATAATTAATTATTGTCTCCATGCACCAGGATATGGGATTTGAGGGTATTCCACTAAAAAATTTGGATCTTATAAATGACATAGTCCAAAGTATCTGGTCAATTAACTTTGGAGTCGTAAATATAGTAAACTGAATTCCACTCTTTTACTGCTGCCTGACAAATAAAAAACATGTAGAAAAACATAAAAGCTTATCAAAATATAATTACCGTTTTTGCCGTGTATAATGCGCAAAATTTAACTAATTTATTGTCCTAAAATCTGGGGTGCGCATTATACATGGGTACAATTTTTTTTATTTTTTTTTTTAATATATATATATATTTTTTTAAGAAAATCATGGTACAACAAAACCAACAACAGGACTGACCGACAAAGTCGTGGAACAAAAAGACAGAAACCAAACAGACATCATGACAGTAACACATGCAATGATCCGACGGTGAGCGAGGGGCAGACAGGACTTAAATACAAAACACGTTACATTGATTGAGGTGACACAGGAAGGGAGGGGCGACGCGAACAGAAACTATGGCAACCTAGACACATAGCAAAACTGGGGACGAGACATGACAAATCTCCCTCGAAATAAAACTTGAAATCACCTTTCTTCTTGTTTGTTGTCAATCGCGCATCGCATTCAGCCATCCCGCCCAACACAGTCAGTAAAATTCATAATTGATGACACATCGTTTGATGCAATGGTGCAATCCTTGATGGTGTGTTATTGTCAAATATTGTTTGTTTTTTAATCTCCATCGCAAACCAGATATCATACGGAGGCCGCCATTACAGATGCGCAGAACGGATGCGCAAGGCACGTCAGCTATATAAAGAGCGAGAGTTCAGTTCTCTACCTAAATGCGTATTACAGGTAATATTTTATTTCACAACACTTTGCCTTGTTCCTTTCGTCTCTGCTGTTCACTTCAAACACGCTCCATATGAACGCAATGCTCTCGTATCAGACGCTTGCTCGATCACCTGCTCGTTTGCTGTCACAATGTACCCTACACAAATCCGAAACATTTGTTGCGGCTCCGAGTCACGACGAGGGGCAAGTTTTGGTTTCCAAGGGTGTTTTTATTCCTCTTCAACTTCTCTCCCATACAGAGCCGCCTTTTTCACATGTCCGCACGTCACTTTCCTCTTTTCATCTGATCGCGGTGGTGCCTTTATGGGCAGTCGGAGAAATCAACGCCAACAAAAAAAAAAATACATCCAGCCTAGTTAAGAGTTAAAAATGGAACCCATTGCCTCCCTGCGTGTGTGACGATCATTGGGAGTTAAAAAATAAAATAAAATAAATAAATAAATTTGGGTGCGTATTATACATGGGTACAGATTTTTTCCATCATCAACATGCCATTTTTAGGGTGCGTATTATACATGGGGGCGCATTATACACGGAAAAAGTTGATTTTGCATTTGGTGTATGGTGAGATGCCGGAACTAAAAATTGGCCAAAAAAACAATACCAAAAAAAATTGAAGTGCCAGATTCAAAGATCTTACCGTTTTTTTCCGTGTATAGTGCACAAAATTTAACTAATTTTGTCACGGGCAGAGCAGGGAGAGGACTCGAACGCAGGGTTGGAAAGTTCACTGGCTTTATTGTCTCTTCGGATGACCGCTCCAAACAAAAGACGCCTCACAAGGAGGGAAAAGGTGACCACAGAAAGTACCTCAACACGAGGAAAAGGGGAATAAACAAAAGCGCCTCTACTTGAGGGAAAACACGGGCCGGGGAACAGCAAACAAAAGGCGCCTCACGAGGAGGGAAAAAAACAAGGCAAGAACGCACGGGGAAGGCTCGGGAGATAGCTGGGGCTATGGAGTCGCTGGTGGTCATGGCAAACAAGACGCACTGGCACAAGGCGATGGGAAGACGTGGACTAAATAGACATACGGAGGAGGGCGGACACAGGTGCAGACAATCAGGGCGGGTGACAGGTGCACGTAGTTATCATAACGGGGATGTCAAGCGGGCGGGAGTGCAGGGGAAATACATAGGTCGTATACAAAATAAAACAGGAAGTGATAACAGGACCAAACAAAACAATCTCCCAAACCCGACAGCGTGACAAATTTATTGTCCTAAAATCTGGGGTGCGCATTATACATGGGTACAAAAAACTTTTAATTTTTTATTTATTTATTTATTTATTTATTTATTTATTTATTTATTTATTTATTTATTTATTTATTTATTTATTTATTTTTTAAGTCCCAATGATCGTCACACACGCAGGGAGGCAATGGGTCCCATTTTTATAGTCTTTGGTATGGTCTTAACTAGGCTGGATGTAATTTTTTTTGTTGGCGTTGATTTCTCAGACTGCCCGTAAACGCACCACCGCGCTCCGTGCGCGCACGGGAAAGAGGCGTGCCGGGCGCTCACTGTCGCATTGCTTAAAGAGTGCCTTTGTGTTTTAGGATGAACAGCAGAGACCAAAGGAACAAGGCAGTGTTGTGAAATAAAATATTACCTGTAATACGCATTTTGTTATTTGCTGATTGAAACTGCTAATTAAAAACAATTCTCGCTTTTTATATAGGTGACGTGTCTTGCGCAGCCGTTCTGTGCATTTTATTTCACAACACTTTGCCTTGTTCCTTTCTTCTCTGCTGTTCACTTCAAACACGCTCCATGCGACCGCAATGCTCTCGTATCAGACGCTTGCTCGATCGCCTGCTCGTTTGCTGTCTGTCACAATGTACCCTACACAAATCCGAAACATTTGTTGCGGCTCCGAGTCACGACGAGGGGCAAGTTTTGGTTTCCAAGGGTGTTTTTATTCCTCTTCAACGTCTCTCCCATACAGAGCCGCCTTTTTCACGTCCGCACGCGTCTTTCCCGTGCGCGCACGGAGCGCGGTGGTGCGTTTATGGGCAGTCGGAGAAATCAACGCCAACAAAAAAAATTACATCCAGCCTAGTTAAGACCATACCAAAGACTATAAAAATGGGACCCATTGCCTCCCTGCGTGTGTGACGATCATTGGGACTTAAAAAAAAAAAAAAAATTTTTAAATTCATAAAAATTGGGTGCGTATTATACATGGGTACAGGCTTTTTTCCAGCATCAGCATGCCATTTTTAGGGTGCGTATTATACATGGGGGCGCACTATACACGGAAAAAAACGGTAATTCAGTTGAGTTACTGTATTCCATACAAATTGGCATTAAGTGGAAATTTTATTTGCTAGTCCAAGGTTACTGTGATTGTTTTCAGGTTTCTTCATAACTAATTGGAATCATCTATTTATCTTGGCAAAAGCCCCAAGTGTGTTTCCAGTCGAGGGCTTTAAAGCAAAGGGTGAAACACACAGTTAATGAGCACACATTTCAGCGACTACTTTTTTTTGTCAAGCCAGGTGAGTGATCTTTTTAATTCCACTCGGAGGAGCTTAGAGCAAAAGCCATTTCCACTCCCTTACAATCCCCCCAATTGCGGACCATTCTGTTAGATCTTAAGTCTTCACTTTTAACAAACAGAAACACGAAGCAGTGACAAAAGCGGTAACTTTCTCTTTTGAACACCCCGGAGTCTTCTGCAACCTTAGCTCATTGTAACGCTAAAGCAATAATTTCAACATAGAGATTTTCCTGGGGCCAAGCATTTTCCAGCTATTTGTTTTCAAGATTCACACCGTGCTTCCATAAGAGTAGGTGCACAAAGTATAAAAATATCAAAGATATGCCACAGCTAAAGGTGTGATTGATTTTGATGGTGGCTTCCACACAGAGGGAGGAAAATGACTGCATTGTTCCTCCGGCTCTGTGAAGGCCTATGCAAAATGTAAACAATGTTTGAGGCTGGCTTTTTCAGCCTCGTTACAAGGGCTTGCTACTGTGCGGTGTTCATTAGAGTGGAAATGATATGTGCAAACAAAGAGAGGCACCCGAGCAGTGCGCTCGGCAGCGTAGTTGGGTTTTTTTTTCATCTCAGAATTGCAAATGAATGCAGCCTCCTCACCTGTTCCCGGCAGACATCATCCCGGTCCCTCCAATCATCACCTTATTGGCGGCAGGTATCCATCAAAACATGGGCCACCCTCATGAAAACGGAATAACCGCTTAAACAAATTCTCCCCTTTTCCTATACCCCCATCTTTCCCGCCTCTGCCCAAGGTCAATATGGAGATGCTTGGCAAATAGAGATGCTTTGCGACAACTTGAAAATCTGACTCTGCTTGGCTGCTCTCCAGCTTCTTTGTAATTCTAAAAGCTGCATACTTGTCCAGAGTGGTGCAGGGTTTTATTGGAAGAGACAAGTAATTTCCATTTATGTCAGGGAAGGACATAGCTGCATGTAAATTACGCGTGACATGTAAAGCATGTACGGCAAGCGAATGCCTCAATGTTCTACTTCAAAGCAAACAGTCAAATAATGCCGTGTGGCGTCACTGTTTATGCAGCGGAGGGGCAGTATGAGTGACCAAATCTTTCGATCTGAAAGCAGTGGACGTTCCCCAATTGCATTGTCCAAGTTATACGTCACAAAAAAGGTGGAAAAAGTGATTAAGGATGAGCAAATCCGGCATTTGAGCAGCGTCGTGTAGACTTATATATCTTATAGCATAAGAGAGAGACTTTGTTCCATAAGCACAGACCTGCTCAGCTTTGCCAGGCTAATGACTTCCTGCTCCAGCGGTTTGGGAAAGTGTTAGAGAGCGGAATAAGTCAAATCAGAAGCCAAATTTAATCTGCCACTAAATGGAAAGCCTTTAAGCAGCCACCCAGAGGGTGCACACAAGCGAGGTGAAATTGCATCAAAAGCTCTCGGGCAGAGTGAAGGACAGGTTGTGTCGGAATGGGGATTAGAGATTGCTTGGATAAATAAGATTTTTTTTCACCCCAGCAAAACATACTGAGCGTGACTATCCAGCAAGGTGGTGATTCGACAAACCATCAATCTATTTCAGTCGACTCGCTGTAAACTGTATAAGGATGAAGATTGATGGGGAGGAGGAACTCTTTTGCTTTCCTTAATTTGCCTCCAGCTTAGTTTGCACGGCAGAGCTGTGCGCGCTACATATTAAAATGTTCAGTGATAACGTGAACAACAACAGTCTGCATTCCCTGCAGCTCTACTACATTCATTTTCATGAAGTGTTTGTTTCCACGAGTCTCCTGAGAAAAGCCGGTGGGTACGCCGAGGAGATACTCGGGGTCGTAGCTAAATTTAATTAAATGCATCTGGAACTTAAATCTCATTTCGGACCCACTATTCTTCCACTTTCATGACGGGGTGAATCAAAATGGCATGACACCCGAAGCTGCCGTTGATTTTGTAACAGTTCATTTATTTCCTAGAAAAAGGTCATTTGAAAAATAACGATACATTCCAAAAATGAAACCGGACCAGACTGCTCAAGTAGTATATGTAATAACAGCCCTAAATGTTCTCACTTACACATATTTGTTTCTGTATTAATATTTATGTGCAGTGCGAAGAAGAAAGAAATAAGACATGAAATGCAGATTAGGTTTTTCTGGGAAGCTATGCAACTCATGGTATTTTTTTTTCTTATTTTTTTTAGAACAAACTGTAGTTTGCATGTACTTCCTCACAATCAGAAGGCCCAAAATAAAAACATCCACTCTCTAAACAATTGCATCCATATGTACTAGTCCTACATTACAATTCTGCCTTTTCATTAAATGGATCCAAATTCTGGCGTAATAAATTGTAGAGTTGACTATTGTTTTATTCCTACAAACTAAACAACCATATTATCTCATTTTGAGGGCTCCACAATGGTCAAAATAAATAAACCAAACAAATATATATTCCTACAAACTGAGTAACCATATTCTCCCATTTAAAGGGCTCAAATTAAATAAACTAAAAACAAAAATCGTCAAACTTGAGTTTCGTAGATCAAAAAAATACTGTGCACATTAACACTGGTGTCAACAAATGTGAGCTTGGTAAGATTCTAAACTTATTTCAACAGGTACAAGCTTGTCTTTATAATGAATCTCTTCAACTTCATAACAAGTAGCAAATTAATAATGTCCAAATGTGGACCACAATTTACTGTAGTTTCTATCTGACAATTGCATGTTTTAACATTCTAGAAATCTATGTAGAATACAAACCAATGACATATAATTTACCTTATAAAGCTAATTATGTCTTGATATAAGAGTGACTCCACTTATAAAGAACATTTTACTGCTGAATAAATACAAAGATAATTGGAGTACAACAACTGCTTGGTTAGTTTTTAAATTCGAAATCACATCATCAACTGTTGATCATTTGTCTCCAATTATCTAATAAATTTAACTGCTCTGACATTTCGATGTAAATTGTAATTTATGGTAATTAATTTCAAGAGGCCTGAATACTTCCTATTGAGCGAGCCACCCGTTAATATGGAAAGATAAGAGGAGTCTTAAAAGTTGGTCAGACTTTCTTGGAGAAGTCCATCCAGAGCAGGCTTATCTAAATCCTCTTGGCAGGGCTGAATAGACGGCAAGTGCAGAGGAATGCTTAAATTTGCCTGAAGAGCAGCCCTTTAAAAAACAGAAATGGCGGAAACCCTTTTCCCCCCAAATATCTCAGCTTCACTTAACTTTCTCAAGCATCACATAAAAGGTGAGCAGACATAAGCCTCGGAAGCAAACTCGCTTTCACGACGAACAACAAATATGACAGAGTTCCAAAATTAAAGGAACCAAAATTGCTTTTCACTGTTGGATTGCATCCCTACTGTGTGTTTGAGAGCACAAGGTGACCCGGGTTACTGTTATGACGTGCTCTCGCCGTAGCGCGGCCTCGGCAGCTGCCTGTCTTTGTTTGAGTCCATCTCGTCCTCTTCATCGGATTTGCCAGGCGTCACATGTCGCCTGGACACAGCAGGGCTGTAAAGGTCAACGCATATGAATCAGGTTGTATTGTTAGTACTGAACAAACAAGAAGTATCCCGGTATGTTACGGCTTGCTTGCAAGTCACTTCCCTTTTGCTTACCGTAAATACAAGACTATTATTCTTAGATGTCCTTTACTTGAAAGGATTAAGGTGTTTCCAAATACTGAAATATTGGTATAGCCCGAAAAATACGGTAGTTAATTTAATTCTGATAGCTTGTGAGAAAGGTACTATCGTGCTACCGTGAGGCATGCATTGTCCGATTCGACCGTTACCGTAATTGTAGTTTCACTATTTTCCGAGTGGAGGCTACATGCTTCTTCGACATTAATTCCAAAAAATGATGGCACTGTTTTATGAATTACCCTAATCTTGGCTGACAACTTTGAAAAGCGTTAGAAGAAATGAGATCATCTCAATTTGATTTGGGAAGGTGGGCGGGGGCAAGTCTCCAAGGTGTTGATTGCTTTTCTGGTTTAGCTGTTGCTGCAAAACAAATAAGTGCTACATATTGGCCAATATGCGTGGGTGGCGTGACTTGACAACTGTAAGCTCTGAGGCTATTTTCTCTTGTGATTTGGGTCTTTGGTAACACCAAAGCAGAAAATGAGCGTGCCTTTTGCATTGCAAAGTGCTCCTGCCTCATGCACTGAGTGTTCTTCCAAATCCGGTGCACCAAATCTTAGTTGGAGCATCGCCGGGTTTGAATGATACGAGTTAGTGTTTTCGAAAGAAATATGAGAACACAGCCATTAGTAAGTTAGCCTGATTGGTGAGTGATCCAGTTTTGGGGTTATTGTCACACCAAGCATCACCTTCATTTGTTGCCATCAGTCACTGTCTGGCCTGTATAGATACTTCATCATCAAGTTATCCATCTTCTTTTGTTTCCGCTTGCTATTCTTCTTGCTGGGCGTTCCACCACTTGCATCTCCCTTTTCATCATCGGACAGCTGTTTCAGGCTCTTTTTAACACTATTGGAGCTGCGGTATGAGACCGTGGAGTCAGACGAGGAGGATTCAGACGAGTCTGAAGATGAAGAGGAATCTTCTGACTCGCTTTCCTTTTTCTTGGATCTCTTCTTGGACTTTTTGCCCTTCTTTCGCCTTGAGCTCTTCCTGCTTTGACGATCGTCTGAAGAGGAGTCGTCGGATTGAGTGATTTTGCTTTTTTTATCTTTGCGTCTGTGGGAGCTGGTACTTAAGATGCTAGAAGGACGATTGCCGTAGTCCAGAGCAGAACCGGATGCGGAGCGAAGCAAGCTGGATTTACTGCACCCAAGCACTTCATCGGCTTCCATCTTCCTTCCCTCCTTGCTTGCTAGTCCGTTCTTCTCTTCTGCTTCCTCATCACTGGACTCAAGCTTGCTTCGCTTGAACTTAATAGGTTTGAAGCTGAGAACCTCGTTGATAGCGGCCTCCAAATCGGGGTCCAAGTAATTTCGGTGCGTGACTGGCTTGATGTCAGACGTATCTGGTGGGTTTCCATCTGAATAGTGAGCTCGGGCTGGGGTCGAGAAACTACGTGTGGTGGAGCGAGGACTGTATGGGGAAGGCCTTCTTTCAGCAAAAGCAACACTTTGGCCATCGTCATTGTCATCATCATGGACATGCACGCCAAACTCGCTGAGGCCGCAACTACGAGCGAGGGACAGGCGAGAACTACTTCGCTTGTCATCTTTCCAGGAGCTGCTACGATGTAGCGATCGAGGGCTGGAGCGTCTCACGCTGCTGATGGTGGACTTGATGTCGTCGTCGTCATCTAACATCGTCCTCCTGGTGGATATCCTGCTGGGAGCTATAGAGGAGATAGTGGAATCTTTATCAAATTCAGGGCTGCTTCGCGAAGTCCAGCGTGACTCCAAACCCTTCCTCGCCCTGCTAGTGGCTTCGGAATAGGCCGAGGAAATAACGGAGGCTTTGTCATCCAAATCTTCCTGAGCTTGGTTCCTCTTCCAGTTCTCCTGGAGATCTCCAGACTTGGACTTGGCTTTGCGAATGGAGGTGTGGTCAGGGGCGTCAGGCTGTTCTTTGAGAGCGCTAAAGAGGGAGTTCTCATCGCCTGTCCCTCCGATGGAGTCTTTAAGGTTGGAACGCTTCCGATAGCTCAGGGAGCTCATGACAGACACGGACCTGTTCTGCTCTATGTCTTTGCCATCCTGACTTCCATCACTTGTCTTCTCCTTACCCTCTTTCACATCTTTGGCATCCACATTTGCTGCATATCTACAAGGTATTGGAATATATGAATGACATAAATAAAATATGCATGTCTGTTAGGGCAAAGAAATGTATATGATGAGATCTGGAGTGCTGATGCTAATCTGTAATGTCGGATGACACCGATAATTTGTCACGTTCTTTTTGTCCTTTGGAGGTTGATGGCAAGGAAGCGCACTCTCCCTCTAGCTATTGCTGTTTGTGTACACTATGGCTTTGTGGGCAGTGTGGCAAGAGTCAACAAGTGAGAAGATCTATGGAAGCAGAGGCATCATTTAACAGAAGCGCCAACTGGCCAGGGGCCACTTCAATAAATTTGACAGCAGCCACTTCGCCATTCCGGCTGCTGTCATTAGAGAGATTACTGGAAAGGAGAGCAATGACACCTCATCGCATAAATTACCCTATTCTTTTTTTGCCTCGGGTAATCTTGGGCATTTTAAAGACTCCAGTTAGTTATTGTTCAAGGAATGTATTTTTTTGTTGTTGCCACAATTCGTTTGTCTGTTTTCAACCAGATTATCCAACAAAGAGTAAATCTATTCATAGCTTTTGTTTGGACATAGTAAAACAGTAGGAGAGACACAGTTGAGAGGAATATGTTGAATATAGGGACAAGGAAGAGCTCCAGAATGTTTACATGATGTTACCTACCAAAATTATGGATACAATTTGTTTTGGTTGACAGTTTGGAGGTTTGCACTGTGAGTGAGAATGAAATTCAATATGGTCATTATAGCATTGCTAAAACATATCGACTGGTGGCCAAAGACTCACGCACGGTACTATATAGCGAGTGTGACAGAGGTTCTTCAGTAACGAAGCGCACTGCTCAATATAGGCCTTATCACTGCTCTATCTCAGGGATCCATGTGGTTATCTGTGATGAGGTAAGAGGATGAGAGGAGGAATCGCTAACCTGGCACACTTCAGACTTCCCTCGTCCGACTGGGGCTTGGAGGAGGCTTTGTTCTTGGAGAGCCAAGACTTAACCCCATCCACACGATCCTCCACCTCAGAATCTGTGTCTGTCTCTTGCCCACTGAGAGAACAAAGAGGGATGTTATTGAGAAGCACTATCACAATGAAACAAATTATATCCATTCTAGAAATGTCTTCTTCTTATCTCCACTTAATGAACAAATGACTATTTAACAAATCAGTCAACTTGATTCCTCCTTTAGTCTGCTTTCTGTTGAAATGTGATGGGTGGGAATTACTCACAAGTAAAAACTTCAATGAATATTTATGCCATGCAATCACATAGATTACATAATGCTGTGTAATGAATAGCCACTTTAGAGGTTAGTTTAATGCATTGCAGTGCAGACTGAAGAAGCATAAATCTCATGCCATTACTCAACATACTCCAGTCAAAGCACATGTATCATACGAACAGAATGCAGATCAAGCCCTTGGCGGGATAATCCCCTTGTTTGGCTGCTGGCTGCTAGCATGTCACCCGTTTCTGGTGCTTGTAATGAAGCAGAGCCATGATCATCAAAAACTCCTAATGTTCACTTGACATAATCAATATCGAGACCTGTGGATCAGAGTTGGGGGTGAGATAAATTCCACCTGCTCAGACAGCTGTCATCCATTCTTTTAAATGCAATGGCGAATTTTGGGTGACTTTTCTAGCGCAGACGCTCGAGGAATATTTTTTTGATCTCTGCTCCCGGAGAAAAATGTTGACACCAAAATAATCTACTCTATTTAGTCGACAGCTAGAAGAGTAATTAGTAACTTGAAATGCTGTATAGCCTGACAAGTGGCCACCCACCGCTCAAAATTAAATCAAATTGAACGGCCAGGCACAATACCACCTCAATGGATACTTAACAGGTAGTTGCCATTCACCATCTCCATTGTCTGAGTTTGTCCTTGCAATGTTTTGCACCTAAACTTTAATCTGAGAAATAATTCTTTGTTCCTTATATAATTAATTGAACTTGGGTTCATCCCATGCAGACGGTTAATAAGGCGGAACTTCAATATGTCTTTGTTATTCAATACTAAAATGTCTAAAACTCCAAAAATAAAATGCGCTACTATATAACTAGCTTAATGGTTGCTGGTAGAAAGATTTGATTAATAGTTTCATCTTCAATATCATTCATAGCCATGGATTCATTGTGTTTCGTCCATGGACAGTGTCTTCTTTTCACTAAATGCTAATATACTTCATCCATAGTGTAGGGACACCTAACTATAAATAAAAGTGACAAGATGATCCATCTTGGCGTATTTGCTGATTGTGAGGAGAAAACATTATTCATGATGATGTAAAATGATATGCTGGTAAGCTTTATCAGGTGTCCTAACACTCATCGAGAAAAACTCCATCATCAATGTCACCGTGGCCCCTGTCACAAATTCAGTCATTTTTCCTTTCAGAACAAAGTGTTCTGTCCCTATTTTGAGAGGTCTGTGCTGAAAATCTCTTTTGTAATGCGAGAGAGGTGTGCAAGCTTAATTCCGAGTTAAATTTAAATTGCCATTCTTTTTCTCGTCTACACTGCATGCTACGTAAATAAAACAAAGAAATAAGATAATGACTAATGTCCCACTATAAAATCCAAGCAATGTGGGAAAAAGGTGTGTTGCACAAATGATGTCAGGAGCGATTTGTCCTTGGCCTTGCACTTCTTGCTAACCGCTCCCGAGGCCTACGGATACAAACAAGCCCCAAGAATCTTAACGTGAACGTTAATGACTTCTGACAATCAGCCTTGGCTGCTTGTAAATCTTTGTCACAAATACTCAAACTCAGCCTCAAATCACATACGCCTCAATATTACCCTTTCAGCACCATAACTTTCGAGTTAATTACGAGACATATTGACGGATGGTTTACATTGACTCGAGTGTCCTGCACGTCTTACCGTTTATTCACCGTGCCTGGACCGTGACTTCCTAGCTTGAGGTATCCATGTTTAATTTTGAGTGACATTAACGGCCTGTTTGTTATTGTTACCGTTGGCAGGAGTGTATAAATGCTTCAAGAGGCGTGTCTATCATTCTGTTAACCTCATTTAGCTTCATATGACCAGTACGATGCAGTGCAATTATACCACACTGGATTTATTGAAAGAAAAGAAAAAAAAATAAATCTAAAAGATAACAATGCAGTATTCCAGAAAACTTTTTGACACATCTTGTTTGAGTTGTTATTCCCACATATAATATCCATATACCGTATTTTTCTGTCCATAAGGGACACCGGGTTATGTGGCACATTTCTGCACATCAAGGTAAACAAACCAGCACTACAAATATTATTTGACTTCAATTCAATACCAAAATATGACGCACTGTTGATTTTTTTTAGAAAATTTAAAGGATTATAAATGCACCATGTAGTCTGAAAAATGCGGTAATTCTATTTTAATTTGAAAGATGTGGCGAAAACCTGCATGTAAATGATATTGGTGCACAAGTTGCAGTGAATATATCAAAATGTTGGTATTTCTCAGTGTAACATACTGCATTGTTTTCTCAACAACAACAAAAAGGTGTAAAAACAACCACTATGACACACACACACACACGCACACACACAAAGAATGCTTGTTCCGCTCTCACGTTTTGTTCTTTCTTTTCTGATACTTTGTCACCATGTCTTGCAAACTGCAGGGAAAGTGCGGGTGACGCCAAAACAGGAACAAGAAAACAGAGGAAAAAAGAACAGGTGAGATATGCTCACAGCAATACAATCATTATCCACTGTAAATCTGTTACTGGCCTTTCTTCTCAAATACTTCATGTTTCTTTTTGTTTTTATCTTTCTGCCTTGTAAAGCTCTCTATTCATTTATCTGACTCAAAGATATACAAAGGATCTGCAGCATACAACGGTATTAAACCAGGTCAGGCAGAGTGAGGCATGACCCAGAATTACAAGCTCGGTTTAAAAGAAATCGCTGCTGGAGACAAAAAATAAGTTATGATTGACAGGTTGGAACGAAAAAAATAAATCTGTGCGCTCGTTAGGAATCATTTCATTCAACACAATGTTAGACTACAGTGTTCTGAATAAATCTGGAATACATCAAGGTGACACATATCGTATCAATCGCAAAACAATTAAATCTGTATTTTGTACCTGTTGATTAAGTCGTCGTTGTCATCACTCTCCATTTCGTCTTCGATAGCAGCTTGCAGGTCACCTATCCTCTTAAAGGCCAGTTTGAGATCCACTTGTAAGCTCTGATTTGCTGCTTCTAAGCTCTCAATGTCCATTTCCTGGTGAATTGACGTTAACGAAGTCATTTCCTCTTCGGTTCTGAGGACAATCACATTATCCCAAAGTGCCCCGACACCTACCAGCTCGTGTTTCTTTCGACTCGCCTCAGCCTCTTTTTTGGATACGCCAGCCATTTCTTCTTTCATGTCCCTTATTTGTCTCTGCATTCTCTTATTCTGCTCCTTCTCTCTGTTCTCTGCAGCAATGTGTTGGTTCCTTTCCTCTGACATCTTCTCAAGATTCTCCTTTAGACGAGAAACCAGGCTCTAAGGGAGACGTGGGAGAATTTAGTCAGCTTGTCTGGGAAGTAAAGTAGCAGTTCAGCAAACAAACAATAAAAGCAGAACCGTGTTGGCTACGGAATTTTTCTACATATAAGTCGCACCTTTTTTCATAATTTGTCTGATCCTGCGACCTCTTGATTGAAAATGTCATGTTGGATGTGTATTTAAGGAATGTCTGACCTCCAAACGTTTGATCTGCGTCCTCTCATACTCCAATTTGGTTTCCAGCTCACGGATCTTGGCTTCTTGACGGCTCACAAGAGACTTTTCAACCATGGATTGTTCCTGAAACTCCAGCTGACTCTGCAGCGAATGGAGCTGTGGGAAGAACACACAAACACACATATGCGCATTCTTAGCGACACACAGCACTCTCAATGCCAATTTTTGCTTTACACTTTAAAATGAATACAGAATAAAGTCTCAAATAATGTCTTTTGTATTCATGTATTAACCTGCATTATAGTCATCATACATGCAGTAGCAGCAGCACCCCATCAATCAATGGTAGTCTTTTTTTTTTTTTATAAAATGGAGGGCATTCAAATTTATTTAATATGATCGTGATGGCTGCAGGGAAAGTCACTTAATGGTGCAATCAATGTCCATTTCTGTCAGTTGAATCATTTTGACTGATCAAAGAAGCAAAGAGCCCTCACAATAAAACCCAAAAGGCACAACGGGCACTTAATGAGTGACTTTTCATCTGAAACGAGCTGGTGTTTTTTTTTAGTTCTGCTTGGATTTTTATTTAAGAAGTCAGATTGCCCTTTTACTGGGGAAGAGATAACTACTTCAAGGTCAAATGCGTAAGATGGCTATCGGTGCCTCTGACATGCCCGCAGCTCCCGGTGAAAATAATTCTCATGGGTGGGCTTTGCAGGGAAAAACGTGGAGCGAGGTTTTCGCACAGGTATGGCTTGAGTTTAGATCAGGAATTCTCAAAGTGTTGTATGCACGCTCTTTTGCGCGATCCATGGAATAATTAATAAAAATAGAATAAAAGTTTAAAAAAGTGAGAGACACTTTCATTGAATCATTAATAAAGTGTATTTTTCTTTTCTGTTTTAAGGCAGCACACCTGAATAGTGCTGGATCATTCTTTCTGTTCATGTTGACTGTGTGCATTTTGTTTTGCTCTAATTTGGACACATTCTTGTTTTTTTGTTCCTGGTAGGAATCCCACCCATCAAATGTGCTTTGTTCCTTGTGATCAACCAGTCGTTTTAGCACGTCAAGTTTTTTTTGGGGTAAATTACAAATAGGTTTGATTCATCTCTATATTGTTGAAACCTGTTTGGTACACATTGTTTTGTAGTTTTTGCTCTTTGGTCCTGTAGTTTCATTCGTTGCTTGAGCTTTTTAGAATGAAAACTATTGCTTTTTCACGCTCAAATACTGATTTTGGCTTAAAAAAAACTGTTTTTGGTGGTACTTGGTGTCGGACTAATGTAGTTGACACAGTAAATGTTGGCTGGCAGCAACACAAACTCTAAAAATGTTTTATTTCCTGAGTCCCAGTGCTCAAAATGTTATCTGATAATCTTGAGGGAGAGGAATGTACTTTTAGGTACCTTTTCTGGACAGCATTCTCAGTCAAAAGAATTGTATAACCAATAACTTGTGCTATATGCACAAAAAGCACAATTATCATTCTGTTTAACATATCAATGCATGCTGAGCCTGGATATTTACATAGCAGACTGTGTAGTAATAGAATGAGCCAGCCCAGAATATAAAGCCACATTGAATGATGTGGTCGCTTCAGGTTTACAAGGTGTAAACATCTACAAAATAAAAATGTTCAAATACACAGTGGAGCCTCATTCAGCCCAGAGATGGGCTGCGGTGAATTTACAAAGACCACTGCAGAAAAGGCAGGCGAGAATACACTGTGAATATAATAAAGACTCAACCAGGACCTACCAGGCTAATACCAAGAGCTGATATGGTTATGCTGCTCGACTATTGACTGACTAGGAGTTGAGGCAGGTCAGCTATTCTATGTACTGATGGCCACTAAAAAATCTTATTTGGGAGCAACATCCTCTGGATTATGGGTGCAATTTGATATTGTGAGGAATACCCAAATATTTGACATTCAAAAGCTTAACTTACATCTTACATACATGGGGAGTATGAACATTTTAGGATGACTACCCTTCTACTTGAGTTTAATTTATCTCATAAGATGGCAGTCGGCTGTGTGTGTACCTTTTCTTGAATCTCCTGCTTCTCCTTTGCGGCCTCCTCAAGCTGCGCCTCCAGGTCACTGATCCGACCTAAATCTCTGGCAGACTAATTTACATAAATTCAGTCATCATTTGGGATGTACATATGAGGAATACAGAAAAACATGTTGCACAACCTGATTCAAAAAGCACACGCATGCATAAATCCGGACTGAGTGTCATTGATGGATTTTAGCTGGCTGGGGTGGGAGGTGCGGAGGTTCGGTTACCTGGGCGACTGCAGCTTTGTGTTTCTTCATCAGTTCATTCATGTCCTCCTGGTCTTCCTCCGTGCGAGACTGCAGATCATTCTTTTCTCTCTGAAGGCGGCTCACTTGCTCCTCCAACTGATCCACCACACAAAAAAAAGGGAAGGGAGCTGAAATAGGACGTATTTGTGAGATACGATAAATGATCATTAGTGAAAGTGGAAGTACTACTGGCAGGACGATGAGACCAATTGAAGATAATCAATGAGCTCATTTAGGCTGGCAAATGTGCAGCCAGAGCAGATTGCTGCCAATGTCCGCAAGTTCATCCTCTAGGGTGGTTCCAGCCCTCCAAATGCTTTCGTTAATGTGAAACATTTCCAAGACGTGCCCTTGACATATACACAGCAATTAACAAGCAATGACCCCTGAGACACAAAAACCTCTGTCAACATGTTGGAAATGCAGCCAGCGTCACTATGTGGCAGCTATTAATGAGCAAAGGGGGGCAATTTTACCCATTAGTACAAACTGTAGAAATGAAATATATGCCAAAGGGCACGCATTGTTCTAACAACCCATCAAAATGTGATGATGCACGGATACTGGTGTAGGCTCAACTGCAAACAAAGAGGCCAAGTTCTCTCATTTGCATTTGATTTGTTTTAACTGAAAAAGTGAATTGTTGCATTGCTTTATTTTTATATGCATGACACAACCGGGTGCTTTTTCAAGAACGGTACGGTATCGCACGTTACCGTCATTGTGAGGTAAAACTGAAGCCATCTTGGCAGTGAAACACGATAATGTTGTCCTCCATCACGCCCTCAAGTTGCGTCACTAACTCACCGACAGTTTGGCTTTCACCACGTCCTCCATTTGGATATGCAAGTCCTCAATCTCTAACTCCATGCTCTTTCGGGCCTTGACCGCAGCCGCACAGGTGAATTCGGACTCCTCCAGCTGTGACGAGTGAGAACGAGAAGGTCGCAGATCTGATTCTAGTTTTATCTACCAATGTACTATATGATGGAGTGTTAGGAGCGGCATACTTGATTTTTGAACTGGGCGATCTCCCGTTTGCTTGGGGCATTACTCTTCAGGTGGTCCAACATAATCTGGGCATCAGCCAGCAGGACTTTGGTTCTCTTCAGGTCTTTCCTCAGCTTCTTCTCACTCTCCACATCCCTGTGGCTTACCTGAAAGACAAATCATTCCCAGTGTTGATAAACAAGCTCTGCTTTGAACACAACTCTCAGCACCTGACGAGATTCAGCAGTAAATTAAAGTTCCTTCACACACACGCACATATGAGCACGGCAAGACGCTAACACACGCCTCTGTGCTGACAGGATGAAGATGAGACAAATGGGGCTAACCTGTTCCTGCGCGCTCAGCAGTTTGGACTCCAGCTCACGTCTCTCGCGCAACACTTTTTGCTTATCGTCGTATTCTTCCTCCAGCTGCACCTCCATCTGTTTCAGCTGAGAGACGCATGGACGGGGCGTCGCAAACACAATCGACTCACAAAATCACACGTGTGGTAATCTCTAGCGTTTTTTCAAACTTGGAATCAGATATGTCAGTCCTTTTGCCAAATGTTACATTTGGACTTTATAACTTATTTTAACATCAAAATAAATGAAAAAACAACTTGTAAATAAAATTTCTGAGAGAAAAAAAAGCTTTTAAGAGACCATAAAGGTTGTGGGGCTCATACTATATGTGGCAATGAAGCCTTCAAAACAGCCCAAAAAAGCTTTTAGCGCTCTCGCTCGCTCTCTTTCTCTATATACGTACATATATATATATATATATATATATATATTTTTTTACGTTTGTTTACATGAAAGCAGCCCTCTGGGGACCACTGCTCTTGCCTGTCTTGTGTTTGATGTCTTGCATAAAACCTGATATCAGAAAGAACTCTGTGCAGTTTGACACCCAACTATAAAGGCATTCTTCTTGGTGTTGCTCCGAGCCTCTTGAGAATATGTGCATGACTGTGAGAATGAGAGGGAGCTACCTTCTTACTGCAGGACCGCCTGATCTCGTCCACCTCCTCATCTTTGCTCTCAATATCTTTTGAGTGGCTCTGTCGCTGCCTTTCCATCTCCATCTCAAGCCGCAGCTTAGCCTGCATTCAGTAAGAGAGGACACACACAGAATAATATAGCAAGTTAAAAAAAATAAAATAAAATAAAAAACGGTGGCACTGCATGTTGAAAGGTTGCCCAATCTCGTCATATACCTGCTCTAGCATCTGGATGGTACCAGCCTGCTCATCTAGTTCCTCCTCTTGGTCTTTCACCTTGGCCTCAAGGTCACGAAGCTGCTTCCTGACCTTGGCCAGTGATGCTTCGTCCTTGGACTCCTGTGAAGAGAGATCCTGCAATTCGGCCTCCAACTGCTGCACCTTCATGTTGGCGGCACACAAGTCGGCATCCTTTTCCTGTGGTCCAAGGAGACAAGAGTATATGCTTGCGCCGTACAAAGAGAGAGGACGGGCAGCATGTAGAATATGTTTCGTAAACCTGAAGCTGCTGGTGGATGTTGAAAATCTCAGCCGCCATCGTGTCTTTCTCACGAGCCAACTTCTCCCTCAGACTTTTTTCTCTTTGTACCTCAGCCTGGGCCTGGTTCTGCTCAAGATCGAATCTGACACACGCAAAGGAAATTGGAGCAAATATCAGCATCTGGTCATCTGCAATATTGTTTACTATGAGGTATAAAAATTAGCAAGAATTTTTTGTTTTACCATAAATTCCCACAATACCAGGAATTTACAGATTTTTAGCTATAACTACTCCAAGTTTCCTTTAAATTGTCGAGGTTTTTTTTGTGTTCTCCACTTCCATTTGTCTGGTGTTTTGGTACTGGGTTGTGATAATGTGCACCATGTTTTCTCTAGTTGTTGAGGCAAGAAACACTTATGGTTAGTGAATGTAGAAGCCAAGTGTTTCACGTTGTCAACTCGCCTCGCGGTAATTTTTCCCCCGGTGAAGCGCAACTGAAAATAATTTCACCCACAGAGCATCTTCAATTAGCCGCAGGGGATGACTTCTCGAGTGCTCTACGTCTGAGTCATTTTCTAAGCTAATGTAATTCTGCAGATTCCAGAGCAATTTAGACACTATTCAAATGAAGGGGGGAGGCGGTTACATCCTAACTTGCAAGGACAAAACAACATGCAATGTGATAGAGTGGATAGAATTGTTACCTGGAACCACTCTATATATACCGTGAGTGTGAATGGATCTGCTGTATGCCTGTGATGAGTCATCCCTGTGATTGATTGGTGATTAGAATAAAAGTGCGTGCTTGCGGGAGTCTGCATGGGACTTTCAATTTGACCAGAAGCAAGTTAAGACTGAAATACCTGCTTGTTTAGGGGAAGAATGGCATGCCATTACTTTTTCTCCATCAGTGTAGATAACGGTGGCTAAATGTGTGCAATTGTGCTTTGTGTGTCAAAATGTAAAGACATCCGGAAAAGCAAAGATGGGGTGAGTTAAAACTGACTTCCTCTGCTTCTTTTCCAAATCGTGATTACGGCTCTGGAGGCCCTCCAAATGACGTCGGGTATCCTGCATCTCAGCCGTCATCTTCTGGCACTTCTTCTTCAGCTGCTGCGCAGAGTGCTGCACATCCTCATTGTCTGTCTTCAAATCGGCCAGCTGCGGCATGAACGTTATCATTTGATTTAAACATACAAAGCTGAGACGATCAAATATTAAATCTAGCCTTTGTGAATGATTGAATATGACAAAGCGTCTTGCCCTTCTCTCAAGCTGTCGTTTGCTCTGCTGCTCCGTTTCCAGCTTGTCATCAAACTCTTGCTGGAGTTTCTTTTTGGTGAAGTCTAGTTCCCGAATGGCTCTGTTGTATTTTATGCGCCACTCACCCCCTGGAGAACAAAATGTGACCAAATAATTTGTTTTTGATGCAGGCCATGAGGTAAACAAAAAGCAAAAGGCTCAAAAGCTCAATGATGATTGATGCTGTGGATTAGGTGGCACATTGTACGGGAGACACTTTATATTACATCGAAGGACTGAAATAAAAGAATCTCATGAAATAAAATGCTCTTTTTTTTTTCTTATCAAATCCTGACTTTATGAGGTCAAAATGTTTGACAGGAGGACTACAAAGCGGCTCTCGCATTCCACACAGATCTCGGATAAACCTGAGCGCCACGGGCCCGAGCAGACAACAATGGCAGTCAGAGGAAGACGTGATTAAGTGGCTCTTTGCATGAATCTTAGCCGACCCTAATTCTGGAGCTGTCGGGAGCAATCAGAACTATGACAGTGTCCGGGCAGCCATTCAGGTTTAGGTTCATTTCCGAGCCTTATCATTTTTTGGGAGACTGTCCGTGTCTCCTTCACATGGCAGTGGCGGCTCCTCCATCAACGCTGCTCATTAGCATATATATAGCATAATGACATCTCGCAAGGCCACCGGCTCAAATCTCAACGATTACGTTCTCATTCATCGAAGAATTCTGATATGCTCTGTAATGGCTTGTCTGCGGAGGTTGGTTTGGGGGGGTGAGCAAAAAAGACTGCCTTGTGGACAATGTTCTCTCGCTGAGAGCTCACTTTCCCAGCAGGTGACGACCAATCAGCGGCCGGCATTACTTGTATGCCTGGGAGAGAACATTTTAATTCCCTAGTGTGAAATCCCAAACTTGGAGGCCGTACTTAATAGCATTATGCAATATGTCTGTCAAGTCGCCTATGAAACGAGTAACGTTAGTGAATCCCACTGGGGACAATTACAATAAGTGAGAGTTTTCAAGCTGTCCACAGACACTTAATTAGGTACACCCGAACAATCTTTTAGACATTTGTGGGAGGTGAACACGGTGTCCAATTTTTGCGCTGACTGCAGATAGGATTGGAACAACGCTGCACTCTACTGAGTGTGTTGTACTTAGTTTCCCATGTTTGAACTAACCGGCATCATCATCGTCCTCCAACTCCCCGTTGAGCTCTGAAGTTTTCATGAGCCGAGCTTCCGTCAACTCCATCTCCTGTGCTTCCGTTTGTTTCTTCATGGTTTCAAACTTTGCCTGAATGGCACATTTATTCTAGACTTTAAAGTTTTGATGGCAAAAATATTTTTAATATCACTGCGTGTATTTGCCTGCAGATCCTTCATGTCTTTTTCCAGGCGTAGTCTCTCTGTCGTCTCGTTCTCAAGCAGCTGGGATGCTGACTCACTCGTGCTCCTTTCATCAGCGAGTTCTGCCAACAAATCTGCAATCTGTTCACATATAACATCATCAATTTACTCATCTCGTACTTTGTAATATGGAACGAAGCATCGCAATATCACAGTCCATTTTTGCTCACCGACTATATTGTGGGTTTTCAAGCAATCATGTTTTATGGGATTTTTCCAAGTACAGGAAAGCCCAAACTTCTGTTTTAAGGTAACAATTGTTTTGAAGGGTTCTAATTCTAGTAACTTGTACTGTAAGCCGATTTTCTTTAGCCCATCTATGGCAATTTGCATTATGTTACCAATGAGAGGGTATAATAAGTAAATAAAAGTAGTATATGATTTGCTTAAAAATGTTCATGCCGAACCATAAAATGTATAATTTATTATTTTATTTTCTAGTCTTATTATCTGGGAAGTGTCAACCATCTTGAAATAGTCTTTTGTATTGTGAAGAGCAGGCTGCCAACCCACCCTGCTCTCCAGTCGATCGGTGTTCAGTCTCAGCTCGTTGCGCTCTTTCTCCACCTTCTCCAGCTTAGACTTGTGCATCTGGATCTCCTCCTGAGGCACAGAACAAATATTGTATAACATGTCATGTTATGTGTTAACCTAATAGAGCGTGTCATCTTGTGCGTGTCAGTGCAGTGGATTCAAGCTAGCTCACATCTTTGCTCCGCATCTGGTCCTCAGTGAGCTGCACCTTAATGAGTGGCTGGACAGTCGTGAAAAGCTTCCACCATGGCCAGTCTTTTACACCGCGGTTTTTCTGGATGTTCTTCTGGATGCAACGAATTGCTAGATCCTGAATCTGTTGGCATCAAAATAAATCAAGTAATATATGCAATGGCAGACTACGGTATAGTTGTATTGCTTTATCGTGTTTGGTTACAAACTGCATGCACAATTGATACACAAACAGTACCTTCATGCTAATAACCACGACATGAAAAAACATTTTATGAATCACGTTTGTTTTATCGCCGGTGTAAGCAGCTATCCAAGGGCTTGCCAGCCTCCTACTGAGAATTTCAGCCAAGTGTGTTCCAAGGCTGGAAGCTAATTTCTGATTAATTAAATCAAACACGTTGGCAGCTCATTCGAAGGATTACACGATTTCCATGCCGCTTATGCATGAGGCTCTTTCGCAGCAGCAGATTACGGGGCAAACCCAATTAGAGCGACACGATTCTCAGCATCGGGTAAATAGCGCCCTGAAGGTATTCCCTTTGACCAATTAGGATTCGTCACACCAAGAACACCTCACAAAGAGGAAACTGCAGCCAATTGGTGACATGAGTCTTGTCTCATCTAGTCAGAAATGATTGGGAAACAAACAAATAATTGAATGACATGAGCACCGTCATTTCGACAGTGTGACGACCGTGAAGGCAAATTACCAGAGAACTGCATTACAGCAGCTAAAGATGCGTTTTAGCTTTGTGTTTGTATGCGTGTCAAACACCTAAGAGCTGCTACTGCTGACACCTTAAGCTCATTAGTGGGATTGGTATATTCATGCTTTAAAGGATTATCTCTACATGCTGATGTTGGACAAGAAGGCCTGTCTTGCAATCTCTGTTGTTGTTGATTGCCAAATGTGTTTGATGAGGCTGAGGTCAGGGTTCCCGAGTCCTTCTACACCAAAGTCATTCAAGCAAGCCCGCATGGATTTTGCTTTGTGATTTGGGGCATCGTCATGCTGGATCCTCCCCAAACAAAGTTGGAAGCATACAAATGTCCGCAATGTCGTGGTAAGATTAACAATCAAGATTTAGAGGGAGCCTAATTGATTGAGATGGCTGCCGTCTATAGTGTATATCTCAGCATCTTGGGTGACATTCAAAATCAATAGAGGTAGAATGATAATTATTCCTGCAAGGAAATGTGGACTTATTTTACCACATCTCTCTCAGCAACTTTGCGTTGAATGACATCAAAAAATCAATTGAGTTCTTGATTGGACAAAGACCAATAATTCCTTGAAGTTTTGAATTGTAATGAGTAGTTAATGATCTATTAACTAAGCATCCTAATCAGGAAGTTTTTTGCACTTACAAAGAAAATAGTTGTGCAATAACATTCACCTTTCACGGCAATCACCTCAGCATTCTTGAGTCCAAAATTCAGTTAGTGGGATTCTTGATTTGAATGTTTAACAGTCTCTCAAAAGCAGTTTAAAGGACAAAAAGTGAAAAGAACATAATGGAACACTGCCGTGTGACTATAGGAATGTTTGCTTTCATCTATTTTCTGCCTAACCTTAATCGCAATATGTGAAAATATTTACTGTGTTTTTAGAGGGCACCTGAAGGACAAAACTCACAAAGCGGGAGATGACAGTACTGTAAAACTGTGTTTATCCTTGACAAAGGACAAAAAGGAGATGCGAATGCATGTCACGTGGGCTTGGCACATCCTCGCATGCCTAACATGCCAGGCAAAATCAATCAACAGCCCTTCTGTCTGTCAACAAGCCAGTCTTCCATAGGGACACTAACATCTACCCGTCATGCCACCTGGATTGCTCAAACACTAGCAAGAGACATTGTGGCACCATCAATTTGATAACCGATTAACAAGAAAAGTACAAGTGGACCCTATTATACGATGATTCTTTCAAGTTTGTCCAACAACTAACCGAATCAGGGTTAAGGATCATATTGTAATATTTAGTTTGCAACAAATGAAATGCATTGTCTTGTTTTCAAAACTGATACCGACTGAGTCTGTCGTTGCATATGGCTGTTTCACAGCACAAAGTTGTTGCAGTCTCCCGCGCACTCAACTCCCACTCACTGTTTGCAACTTGTGATCTGATTGAACTGCATATGCAGAACTAGGGATGGCTGACACCGCATGGTAATGAATGAATAGAATTTTTGATTTCATCAAGCTGGACATGGGTGGAAATTCCAATCGTGTCGATAAAAGATGTAGCGTTTTTTTTTTTTCATTCAAGAAAAAAATATAACAATGAATGGAATATGCCACCCCTCAGGAAAGACAGCCATTTTTAGGGTCTGACTTTGCATTCAACACGTTTCTGATTGCATTTTACATTATACAACGTCGGCGTGACTCAGAGAATACCATTATAAGATCAAATAATATGATGGTTTATCATGCTATTATAGTATATACATATTCAGGGGATAAGAGTCATATGGGGAGAGAGGCAAGGAAGTGGACACTTTGCAAATTGATTTTATAATTGCACAGTTGCCCAGGCAATTTTACATCACTTCTTTTTTTTTTGCTGCTGAACTTCAAGAAGATTAAAAATGCACCAGGTTCTTTGCCCACTTCAGTGGGAAAAATGGCCTTTAAACATAAAAGTGTATATAGAAGACAAAAAGAATGAGCAAGATATCTGCTCATGAATGGCATGTTATGCCACACTATACCACATAACTATTATGCATTTTGAATTCTGTTGCTGCTGGTTCCATAATCACAGAGAAAAGGAGTACAGGACTGTACAAAGTATGGAGGAGATTTGTAGAAATTGGTCTGATCATGTGTGTGTGTGGGGGGGGGGGGGGTATTCATTACGTCCACTTCGAGCTCATAATAAAAAGAGCTCATTTAAAATAGATTAAAGTGGTATAGTTAATGGAGGAAGTGACAAGGTTGCATTTAAGGGCAAAGACAAACAAGGCACATAAACAATGGAGGTTATCACTCTGTTTTAGTGCTTGCTGTCCAAGCAACTCTTCCATTCCCCAGGAGTCGGCCTCCGTCGTGAACCCCCACCTTTAGCTTGTCATCTCGGTCATCCTCTGGTATTTAATCCTTTTGCTTGAGTTGCCCTATTTTGAAAAGAAGTCCTCATTCTATGACTGTCATTTCAATTCCAGCAGTGTGCACAATAGTTTATAAAACCGCTTAGTTGAATCTATCGATTTGCAGTGTCCTTGAGTCATTCAAAATAAACACCATCTCCTTGAGTTGTCGCATTCTTGCCTCTATCCATCCACGTCTGAAGCACAATCAAACATCCCCACTGACAAGCTGACTGGATGTGTCATATTAAAGAGGGCCAGTTTGAGTTAGTCATTTTTGTAATTGCTTGCAAAGCAGGGGGGATTGACTGCGAGTGCAAAGCAAGCAGACATTAGAATAAGGTCGGAAGAGCAATTCCCGGTTCCCGCAGTTCACGTTGTTTGCCTGCTTTTATCAACGTTTGACCCCTTTTAAATATGCACCATCTTTGATTGCATTGCTTTGTCATTTAAATGTTAATTTGAACGAAACATAAGATGTTTTACATCCCAAGTATTTTCATTCAGGATGATGCTGATAAGCATGTGGTCCCTTTTGCTTACCTTTCTCTTTTTAAAAGCTTGTCGTGCTAGATAACCTCTACAAGCAGCTTGGAATAGGATTAAATGACGCTTGGTTTGCTCGTCCCTCTGGTCTTCCAATTTGGCCAAGGTTCCAGCTTTGAAGAATAGCTAAAATGAAAAAAAAAAAGAGTATGTTTTGAAATGTTTGATAAAAGAACACAGAAGGAAATGACAACAAAATTAGGCAAGGTTGAAATGCTTCTCCAATGTTCAATCATGATAATTTAAGGTCTTGTCAACTTGAATAAATAAATGGCAGAATCAATACAGCACATTTGGACCTTGATGGAAACATCGGGATGCACATATCGTATCGTGACCGAGTAAGTTGCTGAGCATTTGTTCGCTTTTCAAAAATGTTCCTTTTGTTTCCCTGTTGGACACTAATGTTGCCGTTTTTGTTTTCCATTTGGTGGATTCCATTCACATTTCAAACGATCGAAAGAAAGAAAGAAGGCAAATGGGGACCTGCAGATGTCTGAGAAAACCAATTTGACTGCTACTAAGTCCTCTGATTTCCCTCTTGGCTGATTGCCACTCTCCTGCTAGGATTAGACCTCAGAGTGCAGAGTAGTGTTTTCTGCAATTCTGTTACAAGCCGCACTACAAAACAAAGACCGACATCCAGTCGGACGATTTTGCACTCATGACCCGAGAAGAGGGAATAGCGGCATAAAGACAGTCAGCCGGATCAGACGCACGGCTTTTGGAGGGCGGAGGTTGGCAACTTTCCAGCATCAAAAGGTTCTCAAAGAGGGACAGGTGGAATGAAGGACACGCACCCCAAACACAGCCAATAACAGATGTGCGCGTGTGTGCACGTGTCACGCGTTTGTGAGATGTTACAGGGGGTGAAAATGGCAGCAATGCAAAGGGAAGGTTTATTCAATCATTTAAAAGGTGTTTATTTGTTCTCATGACTCACCCGGCTCACACCCATGTAGTAACTGCTCTTCTCCAAATCCAAAGACTCCAGTAGCTCTTCCACAGCCTGAATTGAACGTACACATAGAAACACGAACAGTAAACAGGATGAATTTCTGCATAGAAAGGAGCCAACCATGTGTATATTTGCTTGAGCAAGAAGGACAGCAACTTGATTATACGAGAGCGTTGCCAAAAGAACTGAAAGCGCTTTTGTTTGGAAGTTTCCACAGAAACTCAGCACGAGAACATTGGCACAGTGGGGAGAGAAGTGCTTTTTCCCTCGCTTAACCCTATTTTTTCAACTCCCGGCTGATTATTCTCCAGAAAACAAACTTGGATATGTTTTGTCTCCTTGTTGCACTTTCACCGAATTGTCTTGCACCGGAGCATTTTGAAAAAAATTGAAATATATCAATTTACCGTGATTCATTTAAAGGGTTTAATTCCATTCTGCAAATTGAGATTTTCTTAGAAATGTGTAGTTGAATGTTAAAAATCACTTTTGCAAGGTAGTCTCCATATAATCGAATTGTATTGCATGATTGATCGATTTTATTGTGGTAAAAAACTCCACTCGTCCAATTTTTTGTTTTTTGCAGAAAATATTGTGGAGCAATGTTTTTCAAAATGTTCATGTTAACTAAAATTACAACTGGTAAAAAAAAGAAGAAAAAAATGCTTAGATAATGTGAGCAGTAGAGGAATGACATCGGAAATCTCATTGGCTGTTTACTCAATGCTATGACATCATTGCTGCGTCATTGCTTGTTTTGCTCATGAGCTCATCTTTGATGAGAAATAAGTCTTTCATAAGGAGTAAAGAAATTTGTTCTGGCAGCCATGGATTTCTATTTTGGCTTTGTCTACGATAAAGCTTTTAAACTTGAGGTTGAATAACAGGAAGAAGAAAAACATCAGGTTGAGGTGAGGTGGTGAACATTACCAGTTTC
This sequence comes from Syngnathus typhle, assembly GCF_033458585.1. Taxonomy (NCBI): domain Eukaryota; kingdom Metazoa; phylum Chordata; class Actinopteri; order Syngnathiformes; family Syngnathidae; genus Syngnathus; species Syngnathus typhle. Next base: position 8,794,310 of record NC_083752.1, read on the forward strand.
TTTTCCTTTTAGTATAAATGTTTGGCTGTTAACATCAACACACAGACCCTAGTGTGAATTCAGTGAGGGTCTTTCTCAGCTCCTTTTCCGACCTGCCTCTTTAGCAGGCGCAATACAAATGTGGTCAAGTTGATTAGATCATGACAACAGCTCTTGATGGATGAAGGCTTACTTCTCCGTCAGACGGCTGCTGACAAATCGGGGGCAGATGTAATGAAGCTCCCCTCTCACAACATTAATCTTAACTGTTTGGCCAGTGGCAGCGCTCTCTCGCTGATTGACTCACTCTCTGCTCGTCCTTCACAATGTAATTCCGCCCGTGCTTCTTGGTGAGGTGCGGTGCCAGCACATCAAAACGTCGGCGGAACTCAGAGAACACCATGTGGTCGGGGTAACCTGTGAAGGTCAATCGACAATAACGTTTGTTGGAAAGATGACCGATGAAAAAAATACTTGGGAATATATTTGTAGGGTGAAGAGAGGGACGTAAAAAAAATAAATAAATAAATAAATACGTCTCACCTTGTCTATGGATGCGGAGAGCGTCAAGGAGCTTGGATCCGCGCAGCTGAGCACGGAGGAAGGGTACATCCAGCTGCATTAAAGCCAAATCTGCACCCTCCCCTTGGGCCTCACTTTCAACCCCTTTGAAGAAGGCTCCACTCAGAGCCTTAAGAGCATCCGCCTTGGGCAATATGCAATGTACAAAATGAATTCTGGACCTCCGCACCATGTCCAGCAGAGCATCCTGGGACAAAGCACAGTTTGGGACTTTACTAGGCAACATTCTATTCTCAAACTTATATGATGATGATAATCAGTGGCCAGACTATGCCCCTACATTGTGAGGTTTATGTGCTGATTGTTGTATAGATTGCCAAAAAGCAACACATTCTCCACTGTTGCCACATGCTCACCACTTGAAGCTTTATTTGTATGCACACAGACTTTCTCTTGATAGCAGCCACTCCCGAAGCTGAGGTCTTCCTGATGCTCGAAACCCGTCGCAAAGACAGCTGGGAAACACCCTCAAGACCCGCGATAGAACCTGACAGAACCGTGGCGCTGCCTGCTCGGCTCATGAACAAAGCGCTGATGATCTTCCTGCGAGACGGGCATTGCGTCAGCCCGATGTTTTATGTTTCAAATACATGACAAAAGATGGCTGACGCTTACTTCTGGGAATCCTGCAGGAGGCTCGTAGCGTTGATTGAGGCAGGATTTTGCTTGGCGTAGTTTAGCCACCCCCGGGCATCATATTCTACCCAGTCGGTCCCGTGACTGTGGCCCAGCAGGAAGTGATTATCTTTTTCACTCTTCAGAAGGAAAGTGTGACCTGATATTGATGTAAGAAGCAGTGTAAGATTCCATTGTTCTATTGTACTGCACATAAGGATAGGTGATAAAAATAAACAGCCTCCCGTGGGACTTGAGGAAAATGTGTCTCTAGTTTGTCTGCAGGTTTTGCCAAGGCAGGAGAAAAGCTAATTCACCAGCTTTGAATAAAGTTAAGAAATATACAAATACTGATGCAGCAATTAATGAAAAACAAGATTAATAAAAAAAAAATCTTGTATAAATTTCATTACGTGTGGGCACTGTGAACATAACTATAAAACCCATCAAGCGATCTAACAAATAATCGCACTATGGTTGCATGTCAAAAAATGAACTGATCAAGTCCGGACAAAATGTTGAAATGTGTCTTCTTAAAAAGGGCGTAAATTAGATGATTTCAGAGGTTGTGTTTGACGGGTAAAATCACACTTCACGCCTTCAGTTGCTTTGAGTGCTCCTGGGAGAGCACTCTGCAAGGGCTGTAACCATGGCAACTATGGTCGAACAACAATAACGCAGCAAGGACTTTTGTGCCCGGTCAATCTGTTTGATGGAATTTTGTTGGGTCTATTAATGCTGGGATCATGCTGTCGATAAAATTTTATAACAGAGCAAGGCAAGAAGCAGAACATCCTTGACAAACCGCACAAGAACAAAATTAAATTGAATCTTGGATCTGCATCCAAAAACAAATCATCTGCCTTTACAAGGACGTATTTAACTGAATATTTATGAAATCCGTTCAGTTTACACAAATGTTTCTTTGTTGTTGTTCTCTAAAATGGCTGACGGGTCCCGAGGTGCATCCCAGGGCGATAATGAGTTTGATGTGCAGGCATTTGTATCCAATGGAAAGCTGTCATTTTGACGGGTGCTCCATTCACCTTTGATCTCGCCTTCAGCAGGGCCGTAGTAGCTAAAAAGGCGAGCCAGCAGGTTTTCCTCCGATGCCCCGGGCTGCGGAGCCTCCTCCTCCATCAGCCACAAGAGCCCGCGGGCCTCATCTGTTCGGCCGCTGCGCACCTGTTCAATTGGATGGCGCACACAAACAAACAAATTCTCAACTGCAATGCTTCATTTTTCTGGACTCATTTGACAATGATAAAACAATTCAAAGGCTCACATTCCCAAATGATGACTACAAAATGGCAAAAAGGCAGACGTCCTAATAAATCATACATTCTCCTGCATTTTGTGATATCAAATTGTCATATTTACACATTCTTTCTAAACATTCCCACCATAGTGATTCTTGTGTAACTGAATCTAGAAACCGAATTGCCTTTGCTCCTCGGCGCTGTCAAAATATTCACTAAATGTTAATGTTGCAGTGATAAATGAATAAATGCCCGTTTTTGTCCAACACTGCAGCACAATCCAATAGGCTGGCCTTGTATCACGATGCATATTTCCACAATATTTCCTCTAAATTGGACCGGCAGGGTTTTTGTTTTTGCATTAGTTGCTGACAGCCAGAGAGATAAACAAAGCAACAGGCACAGAAGAAAACAAAACAGCTGCTTTAGTCACTTTTGTTCTACGGATGAAAATGAGCTGCAGAGATAATGATCTCCACGCTGCTGCAGTAAACTGTCTGCAGCCTTGAAATGCTTCCTGGAAGAAACCAAACCCACCAAAGCAAAATCGGTTTCAGCGCCTATCAGAAAGTGACATCCTTATCAGCGTTGCACGCTACACTGACTGCAACACAAAGTATCAGTCTGGAGGAGACAGGTGACAACGATGGGGCTTTCATTGAACGCTGATAAAATAGGTTGAACTGGAGAGGGGGACTGAGGCCCCTCCCGACTCGACGTTTGATCAACAAAGCGCCAGGTGACTCGAAATAGGAATGGAGAGGAATGTTTTTCCTAAGGTGTCCACTGCCTCTGATCACAATCCTATTACAGTGAAGATGAATTAAAAGTAAAGCACTCAAAACACATTGGAAGAATAGCAACATGATCTACGACGCTAAATTCTCACAATTTCTGTTTCCATGGTGCAGATCGCACGCTGCAAAGGCCAAACATTGATTCTTTGTGTTTTGAAGTCAACGTTCCAACCTTATTTTTCTCTTTCCTGCTCCTACCTTCCTTTTCTTTAAACCTTCTGCCAAACAAATCATTCAGTAGTTGAAGGCTACATAAAGAAAACTCTTGACGTCTAAAGATGAGATTTAGGACTGAATTAAAGCAGCGCCAATGGAATACCAAAAGATGACAGACCTTGAAAAGATTACCAAAAGTCTGATTGGTGATTTTAAGAGGTGAGAAGGTTGAAGAAATAAACTTACAAGTGCTTGGCTTGACGCTTGGTCCACCACGGCTACAGAAAAAGACGTGTTAGGTTCCGTGTCGTCGAGGGCAATCTCAATGTTCTCCTGATGGAAGAGACGCAAAATGGAAAGGAAATAGTTCATATTTAATAGTTGTATACAAAACACCAAAATTGATTTGAAATTAAAAAAATAATAATAAATAAAAAAAATAAAACATCCAAATTGCTATCATATTTATGTTTCTGGTAACTTTTACGCCACATTTCCTCACAGCAGAACATTGGACAAGAGCAGACCAGAGCAGACATGTACTGTGTGCATTAATTATAAGGACTTCTTGTTGTTCAATCAATTAAAAACAAATTGTCTGGGCCTTTCATTCAATTTTTAGAGAAGCCTGATGATAATCAAAATGTAATTAAGATATAAAGAGGTAAACGCATACGGAATGGAATGTTCTCGCTAGTATCAATTATTGCTTAATTTAATTGCATTCTCTGGTACCACAGTTAGAGCGGATGAAGATTGTCACTGCTATTGTTATAGCCTCAGTTGCCCGGAAAAATCCATAATGAATTTTTCGCATTCGCAAGCATTCAACAGAACACACTGCAGCAAAGAAGAAAAAAAATAACTCATCCAATTCTGCAGTAGAACATTAATTATTGGTATTAATTATTATTATTATTATTAATATCTGAATGGATGTCAAAAAGTCAAAAAGAAAGAGGTTTGGTTGCCATCCACTTTTCAAATGGTGTCAGTCCCAGACATCAAATTGATTCAAGATCCCAACTCCACCATATTTGATCCAAACGGAATTATTCCAAATAGGAAGTAGTAGTCATAGTAGCGGTAGTAGTCATAATAGCTAGTTTAGCATTTTTTAAAACATCAACGGCTAAGAGAGTAATTTCCATCGCAGATGCTAACATTTCAAGGATCATGTGGAGTCGAGTAATGATAAATTACCCCGTCTAGAGCGACAACAAAAAAGAGCCACACAAGCAGCTCACAGGCTGTGCTGGAAATGTGGGGGAAAATGTTTGCGGGGCTAATAGTGCGCTGTGCGGATGACAGATGCCAGTGTTCAACTCGACCGTGTGTGTGATGTAGCCTAAATGATTTTCTTCTCTACTGTGGAGATGCAAGATGCAGGGGAAATACAAAGACAATCCAGCCAGCTGAGCTGCGCTATGCCACGGCTTTTAATTCTTCAAGCACAAAGTCCATTGTGTGCTTGCATCACTTTTAAACCTGCCTGTCACTGCAATTATTGATACAGAGAGCGGTTTAAAAGAAAGTCTGACCCAGTTCTCTGCGGCGGTTTCACGGCTCCTTATAGTCTGAAATACTGACTGACAAAGGAGAATTATGCACCATGAAAAACAGTATTTGATTTTGCTCCACCTATTTGTCAGCCAGGCAGGAGATGAGGATGGCAAAGTGTTCAAATAGTAAAAACCTTTCATACATGAGTGGGGGGGAAACTGTAAATACTCTTCGGTGTCATCAAGACTATTTTGAAATTAAATATTAAAGTGTACATGCAGTGGGAAGATAAATTGATTGTCACAGTATTGGAAGATCGCAAAGTCAAAGGCCAAAGCTGAATTCTCATCAACATGAAAGGTCAGGGAGAGATGGTCATGATGGATGTTTTCAATAACCCTTCTCTGCAGTAGCTGGCATCTAAAATAAGCTTCTATTCTACCGTAATATTGCATATGAGATCATATTACATCACGGCTGTGCCCACAAAATGGAAAAAAAAAAAAAGAAATTTATTGTTACACTGTGTATGAGGAAAAAAAACTGAAAGACTCAGGCTTTCCTTGACTTGACCACAAGGACATTGCTTGGCAATTTCCGAGACTATTTTTCAAAATCCTTCAGCAGAATATAACATTTTTCTTCAGCGACAATTGTCATCTCTGTCTCCACACAGTATCACCCAATTTTCCTTTTCAAAGCATGTTGACAATGGTTTTGTTGACCGTGGTGCAGTGGCGGCTTGGTTGTTGTTGCTGCTGCTTACAAGCATAACTCGCAATAGACGCAACTCAATTTTGACAGTGGAAATTTGATTTATTCTCTCATTTTGGACCGTTCAACATTTTCGTCTTTTTGGTCGATATCTTCTCTTAGTCAAGTCAAAGTGGGGAGTTCATTCGGTATTGTGCTCTGGTGCAACTCTCTTAGATGTGCATGAAACAATGGCAAAGCACTTTAAATAATGCAAGGAGGGCCAGCAAAAAAAAAAAAAAAAAAAAAAAAAAAAAAGAAGAGTTCTCTCATACACACATACAGTGCTGCAGGTGGGCGTGTCTCCCCAAGGCTTGTGTTGAGTGTCTATACTTTGATCTCTGCAGAAGAGGTGAAGCCTAGCATCGCTAATGAGAAAGTATAAGGCACGAACCACTTTGCCTTGTCACGTATAGTGACAGGTGGGACAGATAGAGAATGTGATGTGTGAAAGCATGTCACACCGGGGCTGACGTGAGGGAACGAGCAGACAAAGAGGAAAAGTGTGGAAGATGAAGGTGGAGTGTAGTATAGACTTCACATGCTCCCACCTCCTTGTATCTTTCCAGCTCCTGCACGAAGGTACGCTGGTAGAAGAGTGTCTGCAGGCGCTCTTGAGTGTAGTTATGGGAGAGGTCATCAAACGTTGCGCCACGCTCATGCTTTACCAGCCTGGGGTTTTGAAAGCCCGGCGTGTCCACAATCAGGAGAGAGCACAAGGGCAGCTGGCTGCTTTTCAAGGCCCTGAAGTAAGAAGAGAAAACAATACGTACATTAGACAATGATTTATTGATAACATTCACCACCAAGCGTTAACCTTTAGCTCTTTCCACTCCATGCAAGCTTTTCCTAAACTTCATCCTAGTTCTAAAATCGAAGCTTAGCTAAAGTCTTTAAATACAGTCATGAATAAAATCCCAAACCCTGGTTCTCTGCCCTTCTTCGAAAAGCTGCTGATTTAAATAGAATACATGATATGCAAGTCATTTGCATTGCATAATAGTGCAGTCGAAGGCGTCATATCTTTTTTTTCTTTTCAATATAGTTCTGCTTCATGACTAGAAAAAGGAATACTAACCGGTTGATTAAACAAATGAGGACTGTGAAGAGTTCAGAGTACAGCCCAGTGGCCACGGCCTCTAAACACTCCATAGCTGAAGTCTTCCATCCTGATGTAAAAAGCAGTCAGATGAATACAATAGAACAGGGAAAAAAATAGGATTTAATGAATAATGAGAAGTAAAACATTTTGCACAATACTGTGGATGCTATGACATTTGCATGAAAACGGTTGTTTTATAGCATCATATTTGAGTACAGCCAATGGCATCAAGATTTGAAATTGTTTCTGAAATTATCTCAGTGAGACTGTGTCGTTTAGGCCTTGGGTGCTTTTGAATCAGGCAAATCCGAGAGTGTGTGTTCATGTTGGTGCAAAATAGCAATTGCCAACTGATGTAAAGTTATTCTAATTGACTTCACTATCTCATAAAATGGTGCGTTTTATGATACCCAAGGGATTTTTTTGCTAGTGTGCTAATGGATCCAAGACAGGAAGGTCATACTAAAAGGGGGGGGTTGTTACAGAAGAGTGAAACTGAGGTCAATTCTGACCTGCCCTGTATTCAAGTGTCCTTCCAAGCGCCATGGTGGTCAGAGTATGCAAAAAAATCAATGTGTGACAATTATGATTTCAAGGACAATGAATGAACAGAGGAGCCAAAATTGCTTGTCCTCACGCAAGAGTGTCTACTTATTCGTCAATACCCATTGTTAAGCTGCGGTATTCATTACAAAGATAAGATTTCCTTGCAGCTTTTCTCAGGTGAAGGAAAAATGTGTGGGCTTGTGTCGAAGGGGGAAGTGGGAGGAGAAGGGGAGGGGGGTGCTGGTGACAAAGAAGCTGCATGGCGGGGGTACCTGCGTCCGCTGTGCCATTTTCGTCCAAAGTTTGGCGGATGCTGCCGGCTCTGGGCAGGGTGCCCTTGGCCTGGTGCTTAAAGATGGAGGAGGAGAGCTCCTCCAGGGTACAGCCCAGCAGGTAGGCTGCCTTCTGGGCCCACTCGTGACGCGCAAATTGTTTCCTGCCAGCTGAGAAGCATGCATGAAAACCTTCATTAGCTCTTCTGCCGAACACACGTTTGCACATGGCTGGCCTTGTATTTTTGCTAATTCCATCTCTGACACTCTGGATAATGTCCCTGGGCAGAAGGAGGCTGAGGCAGCTGTGGGGCGCATGCAATAAACTACGCTAAAAGCATCCATGAATACAAAAACATACATCTCCAATGTAAACATGTCACCTTCAACTGTTTACATAATGATTGACCTTGACTAAGGGTGGCAGTACACATTTACAAATTTAAAAAAATATATAGCAATCATAACAAGTTTACTTGAACTCCAAGACTCGAGAAGCGGTGCTGATATTTGTCCAAACATCACTTTTAATGGACCGTGAATTTATCTTCTCAGACTTAAGAGAGGCACTGGGAGAATTCACACAGAGAGAGCAGTAGCGGCGGTGCTAGTAGATTTTATCCAGCTGACAGATCCCCTGCGGGGTCAGTAATAAGCAGGAGGGTTGCACAGACATCACATAGCTGTAAATCTTGAATATTCCATAGTTGCTTTGAGAAGTGCTTTCTACAACAATTGTTTTTATTTTTCTTAGCTGGCAAGGTGTGGGAGTTTCATTTGGCAGAATAATTAAATGTGATTTTTAAGCACAGCAGTAATGATTATGCATTATCGTGCCTTTTACTCATTGGAATAGTTTTAGCGGATCAGAGATTATTGCTGCCCCCTTGTGGTGCAACGCTAAATTTCAGATGCACATTAACTACACAAGACACATTCTTCATGTTTATCTACAAACTATACATTTCCTTTAGGGATAAAGTCCATTTGAATAAGTTCCCCTTTTACAATGGACCAGAAAACTAAAATTACAAACATTTTCTTATCTACAAACGGTTTCTCCAGGAACAGTGGTCCTTTCTGAACAAGGATTAGATAACCCATGAAACATATTACAAGAGGCTTGTGGGGGGGGGGGGGGCGGTTCTACCAAGCACAATACTTAAAAAGAGACTTAAATAAACATTATCTTCAAACTTTGATTCAACCCCACAACAAAAACTACAACTTTAATGCATCTCCTGGCTTCCAATGAGAATTTCTTTTATTTTACTAATACGAAAAAAACATCTGTCTTGCCCTGGGTTTCATCATAAAATATATCTTGAGAAATAGAGACCAAACGTCAGGGTGAAATAGACTGCTTCTCCCAAGTTTCATTTGTATTACAAGATGAGACCAAAGTCAAGACTTAACAGTGTTGTTGTTTTCTATATATGCTGTAAGAATTCTGCCTCTTCTGGGTTTTTTTTTAGGGGGCGGAGGTTAATGATATAGCATGTAGTGGTTATTAATGTCATTCATTAAGATTCAGTGGAATACATGTTTCAGGCTAGAAAATCAATACGTTCCAAATTTCACTCAAAGTATGCAATCTAGGCAGAGCACTAGAGTTCAGAATTGAAAAAAAATCATTTTAGTATGATTCAAATGTGAGGGCAATTATCTTCATAAAAATATATTTTTGGACTGGGTTTAGTGCTCAATGTGTGTGCATAAAAAGTGTTTTGAGAATATGTACCTTTAGTAGCCCCTGCAGCTCCCAGGTGGTAGATAGCCCCTAGGACTAGCCACAACGCTCTTTGCTCATCAGCGCTGATCCCCAGAACCTTCATGGCCGCTTGCAGCTTGGAAAACTGTTGGGATGCCCGCTGCTTCTCCTCCACCTGGTGGACAGCACATAGCAAATGAGTAAAAGGAATCTGTGTTTAGGTTTAGTTAAGAGCTAGCGGGTGTTGTCGTTTAATTTCAAGGGCCACTTGTTCTGACAGCTTGTGAGCATGTTTATTTGGGTTATGAAGTTTCAAAATAAAAGGATGAGATAAGCAAATGTGGCATGATGTTTCAAAGTTGCTCATCTGTAGGCACCCTTGAGCAAGTCAAAATTAAAATTTCCATTTATAATCAAGACAATGCATTGGAAAAATAGTTCAAGAAGGATGCTTCGTATAAACCCCAAAGTCTGAGAAAAAAACAATTCTCCAGTAAGTAGTCTACCTTCGTCTGAGGCACAATTCCAAACGCATTAGTTTCAGCAAAGTGGTTGAGATGGAGCTCCGTTCTAATGAAAAGATACAAAATGACAATGATGTTAGCTTTTCTCAAAGCTACGCAACACTTAAATGCCGCACCATTTGATACGACGGCGAAAGAGATCTAATAAAAGCATTGCAAAGATGTTTCATCATGTTTGAAGTTAGAGATGGCTGCCTACAGCTTTCAAAATGTATGCAACTCCTGTACTGGATGTCATTAGGTTGTGGAGGTGTTCCTAAAGATGTGTCCACTGAGTGTATATCAACATAAAACACTATGTTGGACTGTGCTTTCAATTGGTAGTGATCCATACCTAAGGGAGCTGTCAGCCCCAGCCATTAGGTAGTAAAACACGTGAAAAGTGGACTCGCCCTCAGGTCTTCTTGTCACCCTCATCTTTTCCAGGAGCATGGTCTGCAAGGCCACAGTATGAATAACAAGACAAAAGAGAGGGGGGGGGCGGAGGGGAATCGCACTCGCATAAAATAAAAACATAAATAAAAGAAATACCTGAATTGAGGCAGAGGTCACCAGGCCTGACTGGTCAAAATCCATGGAAACGATATGAGAAAAACGGCTGGCATTCTCATTCATGCAGGTGGCCGCATTGCCAAATGCCTCTAAAACCGTGTACACCGCCTGCCACTTCTCCGCTGCTGACAAATCAGTGTTCAAGTTAACAACTGTGTGGCATTGTTAATTGATCGCCTGGCTTCTATCCAACCTACTGGAGAAGGTTTTGTTGGTGCTGCCAGCAATGGTGACCAGGTACTGAATAATGTGTTGACAGTTTGTAGTCTTGCCACTACCGCTCTTGCCCAGTAAGATTACAGACTGATCCTGGCGCGTGGTCAAAAGCTTCCAATAGGCAGACTGAGCCATGCTGTAAATATGAGGGGCAGTGTCTTCCCTTCTGCAGCCTTTAAACATTTGCATCACCTGTAAGAACAAAGGAAAATGAGACTTTTGGAAATTCTGACGAAGAAGCAAATAAGGTCCCACGAATGCTAGCTGCAGCTCACCTTCTCCGAATACATGGAAGGCGCGCTAATGGGGTTAATGATCACCATGTTGGACCCAGCGTGGGTGTGCACCAGGTTGCCGCCATAGCGTTGCCGCAGGGAATGCATAACACTGGACTCATTCAAGTACTGAAGAGAGGCCAGGTCCTCCACTCGCTCAAACAACGGTGGGTTCGCCTGACATTGAAAGTCAAGTTTCACCCGGCGTCGTCTTTGACTGATGCCTTTCAGAGGCGATTAAATGATCGATTACCTTCTCCACGTCATCCTCATCTACGTCTAATAAAGATCCATCACTGTCCAGGCGTATTTTCACCTTCCCCTCGGGCAAACTCCCTGCTTCTGTCTTCAGGAGAGTTGCTGCATGATCACAATATTCGTGAGTCTTGTTAGGAGAAATACATACAGGACTTTCTCAGAAAATTTGAATATTTTGATAAAGGTCTTTATTTTCTGTAATGAAATTAAAAACCCAAAAATGTCATACATTCTGGATTCATTACAAATCAATTGAACTATTGCAAGCCTTTAATAATTTTAAAGTTTCTGATTATTGCATACATCTTAGGAAAACTCAAACATCCTATCAAAATATTAGAATATCATGAAAAGTATACTAGTAGGGTATTCAACTAATCAGTTGAATCATCTAATTAACTCCTAAGCCTTGAAAAACACTCAGCTTGGTTCAGTAAACTAAATCACAAGTATGGGGAAGACTGCTGATCTGACTGCTGTCCAGAGGACCATCATTGACACCCTCCATCAGGAGGGTAAGACACAAAAAGGAATTTCTCAAAGAGCAAGCTGTTCACAGAGTGCAGTTTCAAAGCACATCCACAAAAGGTCTGTTGGAAGGGTGAAATGTGGCAGAAAACGCTGCACAACCAAGAGAGATGACCGCAGCCTTAACAGCACTGTGAAGAAGTGTCGCTTCCAGAATTTGGGGGAGCTTCAAAGACGGTGGACTGAAGCTGGAGTCTAGGTATCAAAAGGCACTGTTCACAGACGTGTCCGGGAAATGGCCTACAATAGCCTTATTCCCATGATCAAGCCACTTCTGAACTCAAGACAACAGAAGAAGCGTCTGACTTGGGCTATGGAAAAGAAGCACTGGAGAGTTCCAGAGTGGTCCAAAGTCCTCTTTTCAGATGAAAGCAAATTTTGTATTTCATTTGGAAGTCAAGGCGCCAGAGTCTGGAGAAAGGCTGGAGAGGAGCAAAATCCAAGTTGCTTGAAATCCAGTGTGAAGTTCGCACAGTCAGCGATGGTTTGGGGAGCCATGTCAGCTGCTGGTGTTGGTCCACTGTGTTTCATCAAGTCCAGAGTAAATGCAGATTTTAGAGCACTACATGCTTCCGTCTGCTGAAAAGCTCTATGGAGATGATGATTTTATTTTCCAGCATGATCTGGCACCTGCCCACAGTGCCAAAACCACCAGTAAATGGTGTACTGACCATGCCATTACTCTCCTCGATTGGCCTGCCAATTCCCCTGACCTGAACGCCATAGAGAATTTGCGGGGTATTGTGAAGAAGCAGAAAGACACCAGACCCAACAATGCAAATGAGCTAAAGGCCGCTATTGAAGCATCCTCGGCATCCATAACACCTCAGCAATGCCACAGGCTGATTGCCTTCATGCCACGCCGCATTGGTTGCAGTAATCCGTGCAAAAGGATTCTCAACCAAATACTGAGTGCATTAAGGCAGTGGTCCCCAACCTTTTTTGCGCCACGGACCGGTTACATGTCAGAAATATTTTCGCGGACCGGCATTTATATAAATAAATAATACATTTATATAAATAAATACATTTATAATAAATATATAAATACGATGAAATAAAATGATACGACTGACATAAAAACAAGTACAAATGACAAAAATATAACTCACCATTACGTTGAATTAGTGGGAGCACTGAGTTTGTTTCTCAGAAACGAGCCGGTCCCATCTAGACGTAATCGGAGACAATGACACCCGAAGTGATTAAGGTTTGTCTTTAATTGCAGGATGCTTGGTCTCCATGTGTTGAAGCAGTTTTGAATGCTTCATTGCCTGGTTAGTTAGCCTGTCGCCACATATTAGCTTTCACGTGACCGGGACGAGTGTCTTGACCTGAATTAATTGATCGTCGATTAAAAAAAATATATATTCTGTGCGGCTTGGCGACCCGGTACCAAGTGACCCACGGACCGGTACCGGTCCGCGGCCCGGTGGTTGGGGACCACTGCATTATGGGACATTTTCAAATGTTTTTTGTTTTGCGGTTATAAATCTTTTGTTTACTTGGTCTGAGGAAATATTCTAATATTTTGAGATAGGATATTTGAGTTTTCTTAAGCTGTATGCCATAATCAGCAATATTAAAATAATAAAAGGCTTGCAATATTTCAGTTGATTTGTAATGACTCCAGAATGTATAACACTTTGGTTTTTTTTAGTTGCATTACAGAAAATAAAGGACTTTATCACAATATTCTAATTTTCGGAGACAGTCCTGTATATGCATCCTGTAAAAATAGAGCAAAAGGAAAGACAATCTGATTTTACTCACCTAAAGAAAAGCCATCCTTGTGGATCAGCCATACTTTTTCAGTATGGTACCAGGCTCTCTCCGATTCAATGTTTGTTTCATTCTTTGCCTGTTTAAAAAGCCAACAAATCAAGATTGAAGAAAACTGCTAGAAACCAAACCGAGACATGGAATGTATTGTACCACTGCTTAGTTAGAAATAATTGAACTGAAAAGCAACCTTGATGGAAATGTTCAAATGCATTAAGCACAGCAGTACGTTCTTTGTTGTTGTTTTTTTCTTTGTCCATTACACAGCCCTCCTTGAAAGAGCCACTTTCAAAACGCTTTCCATATTTCAATGAGAGCCCAGAAAACATTCATTAAAAGATGGCGCAGATTGGATTTGTACATAAGAAATAAGGTCTACAAGATCTACAGAAGGACAATATTAGCATACATCAAAAGAGGTTCTGTGTTTTTATGAAGGGATGCATAAGGATGATTTAAATACTCAATTATAACTAACACTAAAGTGTCCAACCTTTGCTGCCAAGTGTGATGCTTGGAGAATAGCCACCGGATCTTCAGAAAGCTTTGGCTGGAGAAAGGAAGAATAGAAGTCACATGATACGATCATAAAAAACAAGGCATTGTGAAAGTAATTTTGAAGAGTTGGTCATCAAAAGGATGGGGGGGGGGGGTCGTCTGAGCATCATTCAGAGACAGCCATGTTGGGATAAAAACAGCAGGTGGGTGCTGCCAAAAATACCAAAACAAAACCTTTGCAGTCACAAAGGTTGTACCTGAGAGGATTTGGGTCCTCTCGCACGCTAGCCATGCAAGCATCAAAGACGACAACAGCGGGATGTCGACATCCGATGACCCGAAGAGAAGCAGAGAGCAGAAATAAGCAAACAATGTCATCGCCGCAATCATACCAGTGGGGCAAAGTTTATCTATCGCCTCTGCTCCTTTCGAACATCAACAAAGCAAGAAAACAGAAAGAATCAAAGAATAACAAGAAATGCTTTACTGAATCAGTTCAATTCTCTTCCAACAGCGCACAGATGGTGGGTCCATTGTTTGAAGGGCAGATATTTGTATGCATATTTCCAGTTATTGAAAACTTTTCTGCCAGTGGTCATTTGCTGGCCTCGTGCGTACACAGTAGTGTGAGAGATGGCAAGACTTGGAAAATGGCAGGCGCATCGCAGACAAACTGTGGAAGACAGATCTTACATCGTTGCCAGTGATGGTGAAGATCCTATTCACACGCATGTAATCCGCCTCAGTGGGAGTGACCTCTGGAACCTGCAAGTGCAGGGCCAGCAGAGTCCATGCAACAGAATGCATCCATGAAATGTGGAAAATGGGAAGAACACACAAACACACCTGATCACTGCATGAAGGATGAGCCTGGAGGGGTGGAGCCAAAGTTGGGCAAAGAGTCTCCGTTGCAGTTCAACACAACATGATAGGAATAATGGATGAATGGATGGACATTGAAGTTTGCAACAATTATTGTGAAACGTGCATGTGGTTAGCAGGACAGTCAACGTATCTCGAAGCAGACATCATGTTCAGATGGTCTGCTGATATATCATTGAAAAACACGATCCTTGCAAGGCCCTGCCTCAGCGAGGATTCTCCTGGCACAGATACGATGCTCTACTAGCAAAGAGTGACACTAATGAGTCACAGCTCAGTGCTTAATTGCTTCCACTTACTGACTGGATTGGGGAAAGGAGCGCACCATTATACCCACTCATGAGGTCTGGACTGATCATAAACAGCTTTGTGCACTCAGTGAACAATAATTCTTGAAGGCTTCATTACATAAATAGCTTTTTTGTCAGACACAATGAATGTTTCGAGGAGAGAAGAATGCAGGAATGAACTTTAAGATGACTCGCACGGGATCCATGATTGGGTCGCTGAGATTTAACTTGTAAATATTATGGGTTGTGATATCTCTGTTATCACACAGCATGCTCCACTCAGGGGTTAAGCGGCAAACATGCGCGTCTTTCATTCCGTACCTCGGGTTTCTTTATTGCCATTTGGCGAGGTTTCGGGATGAACCCTGCCGGAGGTGCCAGGGGATCTGCCTTTGGGATGGGGATGAAACCTGCGGGCCTTGCCAGAAGATACTGTTTTTGGGAAACTGGACTGGATTTTCTGGCGGGTATAAAACCAACTGGAGGAGTCAAGAAATTCTGGTTGGGGGCCGGGATGAAGCCGGCGGGTGGGGCCAAAGGGTCAGGTTTAGGTGTGAAGCTCGCGGGGGTTGAATTTGGTGGTACAGTATTTGGTGATGTGCTCTTGATTGCATCCTGTGTTACTGCTACACTCTCCTCCTCTTCTCCCTTTTCTTTATCCTCCTCCGGCTTGAGCTCCTGTTTTATGTCTTCTTTGCGGTCTTGGTTGCGGGTGCGAGGCCGGTGTTCCTTGGTTCTTCCTCTGCCCATGAGGCTAGTCAGCCCCATGGAGATGTCATCCTTGTCCACCTCTGATGCCTTGCTAGTTTTAAGTGCGGCCGTAGCTTTGACAGCTTCAGACACAGCCAAGTGATTCTGCTCTTCTGTCGCTGCCGGAACGACACGCCTGACAACTCTTCTCACAACCTTCATCACCTTTTTCCCGCCGGACGTTTGCCCCTCCCCTGGAGAATCTGGACCACCCATGGCGGGGTTACTATTGGTGTCTTCTGCTGACGATGCACTTCCTGTGTCTTGCCCAGGTTTAATAACATTGGCCTGTGGCTGACTTGCATCTACATCAGGCTGGATGCAAATGGATGGAAACAGAAATGATGTGGATTGACGACAACCGATGGGAATCAAATAGATGTAAAGTGGTCATTCAAACTAAATTGCACTGCTTGGTAGAAAGGCGTCTAGCAAAGGCTCATGAAAAGAAATGCGTGTGCAATAAATCCATTATATTCAGCAGTTTCAGTTAATTGCTTTTTCCTGGCAAACTGCTGGCTTTGGGCATCTCTTAATTAAATGATTCAGGGGACAATCAAAGTGCATTTAGCCGCAACACAAATATTTATGGCATTAGCTCATCAACAGTGAGTTGGCTTGTAAAGAGATGATTGCTTAACCTGTTTAGGAATTGTTCAATATACTTAATTGTGATTTTATTATTTTTAAAAAATTGCCCCATTAAAATGCTAAATGTTAGACACAACTTATCTTATTCAACAACAAAGTCATCCTTCAACTATATTTATCATCATGCCAAATTCAACATGCTGGCCAACTTCCTAGAACCGTACAAGTACTCATTTGTTTGGGTTCAGAAAATGTTTCCAAATTTGAATGTGTCAAAGAATATATTCAAAAGGCACTTACATCTGGCTTGTTCTCAACTTTAACCTACACAAGAAGAATCAACACAACAGATCAATCCACAGAGCCATACTAAAACCTCTCAAATAAAATATCACAAATGAGTCATGATGCAAAAATGAAACAAAAAAAAATCAACACAGAGGAGCGAAACTTCCCTTTTGTTCCCAAAATGAGAAGCGTGATTTGTATGCCATGGTGATGGGCCAGACGTCATGAAACAAGCTGGCGGTGAGGAGAATAAATGTACGCAATGGTGACAAACACAAAACGAGAGGAGGATATGAGCTGCGCCGTGGTGACAGGGAGGCTGATGGGGATATTATCAAGCACAATTCTGCACACAACGGCCCATTTACCAACAGGGCGGTGGGACCATGCAGCACTGAGGACAGAAAATATGATGAGAAAACGTGAGGAGATGATACTTTAGTTTCTCACAAACAAAAAAATCCAATCTCTCCGAAGCAACTATGCATATAATATTTTCTAAAGGACTTCGTGGCCTTTTTTGTTGTAAAGAAATAACAATAGTGTAACAGCTAAATGTTTCCTCAGTCAGCACCTATTAATAGTTTCAAGAGACGCCATTCTGAGATGCCATCAGACCCCGCGGCGAGGCAGAGCGCATGCACCCATGTACCAGCAAACCACACTTTCCAGCAAGTCCATTACCTTCTCTCTAGGCCTGCTCAACCTTCCAATCCCTTAACCTCCAGTCACCGAAGCAAGGGCCGAGTAAGAACCGAGTCTACAAAGACTTTATGCAGAGTCCTGGTGAGTAAGGGCCACGGGTATCCCGGAGGGCGGTGTCAAAGTGCCACAAGGCTGTCGTCAAAAGAGTGGGGTGGGGGGAAGCAATGAGGGTAATGTGAGGAGTTGGGTGCTGAGAAAGGACAGCTGCTGGAAAAATAGAAAGGCTATGAATAGAATTTGCGTAATCACACCAATACACTCCTGTCACTCTCCTCCTTGGTGACAGACAAACAAAGAGGGGGTCTCCCTCACTCGGGTTCTACCTGCCACGTCGGTATATTTTTGCCGCTTTCATTTCAGGACCCCAAATTGTTTATTTGTATAATTCATTGGAACTTTCATTCATGCTGTGCATTAACATAACTAGTCACGTCACTTTGCAGTTGTGACCACAAGAGGACGCCACAAACAACGGTTTAAAAAAAATCCAAAAATACCATGAATGAGTGGTAGTTTTACATTTGAACCCAATTTCATCAAGCCAAACATGATTAAAATGATCATAATCAAGTGGTTCATCGTTGAGATTTTATTTCAACTTCATTCCAATGAAAATCATCAGCTTTAAAAATAAAAAGTTGAATCCAAGCTAACTTTATGAAATGTGAAAGGAATTTGGGAAATTATTCCATTGGAGCAGGGAATTGAACAGAGAGGCAGACACGGACAGGCTTAACTAAGTGTGGAATAGTTCATCCTATTCCCGTCAAATATATTAATGTGACTTTGAAAGAAAAGGTCACAATATGATCCCAGCACTTAGTGCCGGATGTGGGATGAACAACTGAATAGACTCATCTTAATACCATTGTGCCACTCTTCGATACATGTTTTGGGTTATTTCCCATTTATATGTGCCAAAACAAGACATTCTCGCTATAAACCCTCCAATGTTGACATATTAGTACTCTGCCAACACATGGTTGAGTTGGTCCACCATGTACAGTCTGCTAATCCTCTGAGTCAGATACTGGGGCACAAAACTATGTAAGCTGCTGGTTGACACATGCTTAGCGTAAAGCAAAGATTAAAGACTCATAAACCATATCAAATGATTCTGACCCAGTTCAGTCGAACTGTTGGATGAAAAATGTTCATGTCCTTCAGCATTAGATGGTCGTAAATTCCAATATTTTCAAAGACTCTACATGCTCTGTTCATCAATTTTAGGAGCAGAAATTAAAATGTGTTACTTTTGGAGGTGCAGTATTGGTAACTGATTAAGACATTTCTGTCTTCTGTTATATGAAGGTATCCAGCCCAAGAACAATATCTTGCTCTTAGCTAATACAATATGGCGAGACCAAGACAAACCAAATGACACGTCCAAAAAAATCGGCACATTCAAATCCTGTTAAGAGTGGAGGACGAGAAAATGACTTTTTAAGCCTTGATCATGGACTAAAATCTTGATCCTTGGAATGTCCCGCCTCCCTCTAATCTAGACATGGTTTAATAATCTAGTCTAGTTGGAAACGGGGATAAATTGCATCTCGAAGAGATTATTCTGATTGCTTTTTTTCTTAAGATAAAACTGATTTCACTCAATAACACCATAAAGCTAAGCTGTGAAATATCTATGATCGATATGCCATATTGGCCCGAATATAAGACGGTGTTTTTTGCATTGAAATAAGAAAAAGTGGGGGTCGTTTTACATTCGGGGTCTATACGTTATACACATTTTCAACGCTAGATGGCGTCAGATATCTTTCAAGCGAATGCTGAATTTAACTCCCCAGGCCAAAGCGAACCCCTGTAACGAAGAAGAAAAAGAAAAATAACGGTAGCACGAAGAAGAAGAAAATAGCGGTAAGAAAGAAAAAAGAAGAAAATAAGAGCAGAGACAACAGGAAATGGAAAAACCAGAAGCCATTCATTTACAAATGTGATTGCACTTTAGTTTACATATTTAAATGTTCAGATATTAAGATGTGCTAGACAGTTTTTGCATGATTTGAATGAGGCAAAATAACATGCTTTTTCTCTCGAATATATTGTTATAATCATTTGTTTCAGATGTAATGTCATTATTTTCTGTATAAAAATTACATTTGGTGTTCAGAAATTATTTTTTCAAACTTGAGTCTTGAAAAAGAGGGGGTCGTCTTATAATCAGGGTGGTCTTATATTCAGGCCAATACGGTAATACAGTATCATAGATGTTCTATGTGTTTGTATGTAAAATAGAAGCAAGCACAAATAATTTTTAATAATTTAATTAAACAATCTGCCAATTTGCATGACTGGTCAACATGATTTACAGTTAGTTACTGCATGTGTATCTATCATTTTTTAAGGTTAAAAAAATACCTGTTTGCAATTAGAACCAGCAAGACCACAGCACTATATTGTAGTTGTCAGCTGGAGCATGGAGAATGGCTGCCACCTAATGGACATACTAAGCCATATTCATACAGCATATGTGGTCTCTGTCTGCTCTAGATTCAGAGTCAAGATCTTATAATAACCACCTATAAATAGTACAGCTCGTTCTAGGTCAGCCTCTCAAGTGGATTTTTTGTAGTTTCGCTAATTACCTGTCTACTGATGAGCATCCAGATCAGCTAAATATGGGACAGAGTGAAGCGCGAGTATGAGGAGCCGATGAAAATGCTTGAGTGAATGTTTTGATTGAATGTCAACCTATGGATCGTTATCAGACAAGGGATCATATTAGGCATATTTTTTTCCTGTATCTAAAAATTGGGTTAGAAAGTACCAAGAAAATACCTACTACTTTTACAAAAACTAATGTTAATACTGTTTGTGTATACCCAAGAAATTGTCAAGAGTCAAAGGCACAAATGTGTAAATTTGTAGTTGTTTTTTTTTTTTTCTTTCTCAACATGTCATCTTGAGGCCTTGTAAAAAGATTAAAGTCAGGTGTACCAAGAAATAAAGAGTTATGTTTGACACGCCCCTTCGTGTTCCACATGATAATCCACATAAAAAGACATGAATAGACTGCCAACCAGCAACCATATGGCCCAGGACTCTCGTAGCGTTTGGGCCGTTGTCTACTTCAGCGTCCCATTGTTTTGTGTCAATGGGGGTAGGGGGATGGGGGGCTTATATAGACACATCAGAACAGATTCTCTTAAAACGCGCATGCACGCACACACACACACACACACTCCCCAGTGAATAAAAGCACAGAAATGCATTGTCATAACAGATTCATCTCCAATATAAAAATGATTGAATCTAGGCCTACCTAAACAAAAAAATAGTAAAACTGGAGAGCAGCAAGCTACACAATCAAATATATAATTTTGGGCTGCAAAGTATATAAATTATTGAGACCAAGCCTACCTAAACAAAACAAAAATAGTAAAACTGGAGAGCAGCAATCTACACAATCAAATACATATTTTTGAGTTGCAAGGTATAAAGTTAACTACCTGTAAGAAGATGAATTGGAAAATGGAATGCAACTTACACTCAAGCCTTCCTTGTATGGGCTTTGGGATGTCCTCAGCCAGCTGCGGTTCAACTCACTCAGCTCCAAAATGGGTTGCACCTTCAGCAACACAGACTCCCCAGATTGACGGATCATCTCCACAATCTCATCCCTGCTCTTGTTCTCCACCTTGATCCCATTGATCTCAACCAGTCTGTCTCCTGGCACCAGGCCCAGAGCCCGGTCCTTAGTGGCAGAACCGGGCTCTGCAAAGTGCACCACTCTCCTGTACACGTCTCCATCGGGTTGCCTGTCCAGCATGGTTGACCTCCTCAAAGAAAAGCCAAAATCACCTGTGTTGCGTCGCTGGAGCTTGAGTTCTCTGGGATCTGGGATTGGTGGAGCAACAAGCACTGGCAACTCTAAGTTGACACCTGTGAATGTTTTTTCTACTAGTTCGGGAACAAGCACCCTATTTATGTTTTGTGGCTTGCTTCCTTGGCGAAAATAGGGTGGCTTTGATATCTGAACACAGACCTTTGACGTATCAAATGCATTGTTCCTCTGGGAAGGGGTCGGATACCTCGGGCTTAGCCCAGAATTCAACTTGGCTAATTCTCCAAACTTAGCTGCTCTCTCCTTTACAGAGCTGCGTATTTGGTCCTGGTCGATTCCCTTGGTATCCTCACCAGATCCTACATCTTGCGCTAAGGTGTCACAGCTGATGAGGCGCTCAGCATCCAAGTCTGCCAGACTGAGATCTAGGTTGCTTGCCACCTTGATGGGAATAGGACCAGAAATCTCCAACTTGCTCCTTGATTCCTTCTTGGAGCTCCCTCGATTGAGATGGAAGAAGCCTCGACGTATGCTCATCTCTTCCAGACTCTTCAACTCGGCCGGGGACATACGCTCCTTCTTGTCTTTTTTGTCTTTCTTCTCTTTCTTGCCAATGTCCTTTTCCTTCTCTCTCTCTTTGTCCTTCTTAATAAGATTAAACATATTGGACCTTTTCTACAGCCTCTTCATTCAAAATGTTTCCAAAAGTACAATATAGTGAGAGCTGTAAGACAGGTAGTAGCATAAAAAAGAGACCATTAATGAGACCAAACAACAAATCATTTTGTTTTGAGAAAAACTATTTTGTGTGAAAGTAAACAAAACAACCAATGCATCATGCCCATAATGGAAATGACCAGTGACTGTTATTGAACCAGTCATTATCATGACAGCTCAATAGCACATAGTGATGTGCAGAGATCATTCACATTAGGCACACACACAAAATTCAATGTGAGTCAATGCAAGAGCAGTATCAAAACTATCTGGTTAAACAAGATATTTACCTCTGTGTCTGTAGTTTCCAGTAATGTAGAACTGCGTTGCATTGTTTCTATGTTCCAATATTTTTTCTTACTCTAATACTACAAAATATTAGGATATGGTTCAATGAATGCCTCTCTGATAGTATCAGTCTAAACGGAATTACCTTTGGCTGTGCAAATGCAGTTGCCATTCAAAGTGCCCTACATACAACTTAAAAGCATCGATGCACTCCAGTTTGTGATCATCGTCCTCTCTCATGCAGACGACGGACGCCACAATGTCAGTTTCACCGTGTCACACAGCACTCAACATTTACGAATAGTAGAATAAATCATGTATGTACTTGCCTTGCAGGTTTATGCACCATCCTTCCCGTCATTTTTATAGCGTAAAAAGCAAAAATCACGTCGTCGTTAGATCTCGCATCACGCATACAATGCGAGAATTCAAAAAAAGAAAATTAACATGATGCTTTTTCTCTCAAAAAGTTTCATTGGTGTTTTATTAATTTTTGTTAGTAAAAAATTGACTACGTGCTGCAGAATGTTGTCCTACGACATGCCCAGTCAGTGATGGGATATACTGTAATTCTAAGCTGCTTTGCCCTCATTAAAAACCTGATGGCCGCAGGGAAGGATGTTGGAGCATGCACAAATATAGTACAGTATAACGGTCTGCGTTACAAACGACAACATCCTACCTGTAACTTGGCAGGTTGAACGGTTGCAACTTTAATTTTACTTCCTCGAAATCGACTTAGGTGATACACAGGTAAATTTATACTCGTGATGCCTTCACAGTCCACTGTAAGGTAAGAAATCCTAGTCGTAGTGGGGTAAACAACGCTTGTGAAGGTCCCGAAATAGAAAAGAGAGAAACTTCTAATTTAACCTTTTTGTGTACTTAATTAAAAATTTACAGTTAGGAATATTGAAGCTCAAATGCACACGTTTGCACGAAGTTGTTGGAAATCACCTTATATTTGAAATTCTGAGTGTACTTCAATGTCACACAAGTGAAATCGGGCAACAGTGACCTCTATTGGGCAATTTGACCAATAGCGCAAGTTTGGGTAAAAGCAACCACGCTGCTTTTGTTCTGCAAGTAACTTCCAATATATTTTATCATGTTAAAGTAATTATCTTCTTGACTTTGTGACCGCAGTGGGTACACTTTCCATTTATAGTTAAAGGATGAATACTCATGTAGAAATTGCTTTCCAGATTTGTTTTGTTCATAGGAGAGATACAACTTAACTTTATTTTCTGAATATTTCAATTTTATCTGCATCCATTGTGCATGTGACAATGACATCTCCGATGTTTCATACTTGCATAGCAATGACAATATTGTTAGCAGAGGCTAGTAAATATTTGCTATGAACGACAGTACTGTGTACTGTATCGCACAGCTTAGTGCCCATTCATCCCTATTTCATGAATGAAAATGAACGGGTAACCACGAGGGAGTCCCAGTTCTCGTTTGATCGAGGTTATGTCTTTATTCGATATAGCAGGTGTAACACTAAATCGTTGACACAAAAAGCGGAAAGCCATTTTTTTTTATCACCGACGGACTATTAGTAAAACACATCTATGAAACAGCCACATGCGACATCGAGGCGGATACTAAATAAAATATGCCCCTCACAGAATCAGCAAAAAGAGTAGATGGGGGTGTTTCGGGTAAAGAAAAGTCTTCATCACACAAGGTTTGTTGAGGGTAATTGTCAAATTGGTGATTTATGCATTCTTATATTAGCCCGGAAATTTGTTTTTAAAATAAAAATTGAATTTTAGAACTCGAAAAATACGCTCGTCCAAAAGATATAACGATATCACCCCCCGTGATGGTGATAAAATGGTATAACCCTTAAGGTTACCGGAAGTTGTTTCAGCTGCCATGTTTGGTTGCTTTGTTGTAGGCTTGTACTAGGTTTCCTACAGAATTACTAAGTGTGGAAATGGAGGCAAGCTGGAGTACGTTTCTTTTCCAAGTAAGTTCACTGCTTCGGGGTGGTTACTAATATTGCACGCGTGGGAAAAACCTGAAACTGAAACCACTGAATGTTTTGGCGGCAAAAGCAGTTTTTAAACGAGTAGTGCGAAGAACAAGTAAGCAAGCAAAACAATGGTAAATGAATTCTGGCTTCCAGCTGTGAGGCTCGGATTGACGCTTGAACAAAAACATCTACGTGGTGGATGAAAAATGCCATCTTCTTATCATCTGTGGTGTATTTAGAGAAGCCGAATAATGTGAGTTTATTTTCTGAAGTTTGTTTTCCAAGTCGATCCCAGGCAAACATGCGGCATCATTCCAAGTGAGGCACTGCACCGTTACAATCGACCCGCACACACACAACAGCTTTAGCCCATAATGAACGCGTTCTTCGTGATCATGAAATCTGAAGTAGTATTTTGGGTCAAATAGGAAGAAAAAAAACCCAAAGATTTTCAACCTCGATCGCTGATTAATTATTTACGCTTGGAAAATCTCAGCAGCTGATAACCGCGGTTCGCGGCCAACTTCGCAGAGACTGTCGCGTTCACTAGCCAACTTAGCTAACGATTTTTAAGAAATCTCCATCACATTCACCAAAAACTTAAATAATTCCTCGCAATAGAGTCGATCCGACTTGCCGAGGACCGATGGTGCTGGGATTTGTTTGCAACTAAAAAGCCGTAGCTCCATCCATTTATTTGTTTATTTTGCCGAGCGTCGCGGAAAGGAATTCAAACTATGCACACATCATGATACAAATGGGCAAATTCGGATTTATTTCTTCTTTTTTGTGCAACTCGGAGTGCTGAACATCCCTGGAATTTGACAAATATATTGGATTCATTCGCTCTTATACATACAGCTGAACTTGTAATATGAGTTACAGATACTAATTAAGTTTCTGTTGTCTTGGGGTTCATACTAATATAAAAAAAAATGTCTATCATTTAGAAAGTCCCTCAAATTATTTGTGAATATAATGTGATAAGTGTTGTTCCGGATTGAAATTTAGTGAGGGCTATATGGTATGTGTGAAGACACAAAAAACGTGGAGATGGATGAGAACCAATACCAGATATTGTATTGAGCCCATACCGGCCTTATTTGTTTTAGGTATACATTACTCATGGACCTTGCCAATACCAGCCACCGATACTTAAGGCGAAGAAAGTCTGACATTGAAGAAGTCCTCTTCGGCAATAGTTATGGCTGTATTGCTGCAATTTGACACATTAGGGAATTTCACATGCTGTAAAAATCCCCCCTAACAAATAAATGTTGGGGGGGAAAAAATCTTGATAATTAAAAAAACACCTATTCTACTGCCCACACTGCTCTTCTCACCAGTAATGTTCTATTTGCACAAGAAGTGCTATCCTGGTTATGTATTCATGTGCTCTGTCTTGTCAATTGGAGGCTTTTTTTTTTTTTTTTTTTGTTCTCATGTGCCTCTAGAGTATTTTACTGTTTGGGCGACAAAGACAGATGGACAGTGTGGCTTGTTTTAAAATATCTGGCATGGTGCCAGCATGCACACTTGTATTATGTACCTCACACTGTTACTTTGTCTTTTAGTCTTTTGTGAACGTTTTGGCTGTCTGTGGAAGAGGAGCAACACTGAGCAATGCTTCCAAATTCTTGCTATTAAATTTATTTAAGATTGATGGCCTTGTAGTACCTCTAAATAGCTAAAAAATGAATATATTTGCAAATGTGCGTTTATTTGTAATTCCTCACTTACGTCATGTTTTATGCAGTGCAGTAATATTTTCAGGGATACCCCGAAGGACAACAGTTGTGCCTCTGCAAACAAGCTATTATGTGAATAGTGTTTTAAAGTATTAAGAAAGTTTGCCATTCAAGCAGTTGAAAGAAAAGCGACTGTTACAGAAAGTACATTTTGTGTAAAATGTTATTTTAGCACTGAGTGCCTAAGAAAAGAGGCAAAAACAAGTACGTATGTTTATTAGAAAGTTGATATACTGACTTAATAGCACTTGTTCTTTTTATAAACATTCCCCTACTACACACAAAATCAACATGTTTACACAGTATTTCAAAGTGACTTAGCTTGAGGTTGTCAAAATAAGCTTTGGGAAGTGTAAAAAAAAAAAAAAAACTGTGCGACTCCAATATGTGTGTTGCCTGTATTTGTAAACTGAGGGAGCATAATCAAAAGCTCGAATGTCAAACTGCTTATTGGCTTGATGGCGGCTGATATCCAATTGCTAGAAACTTACGTCACATTTCTAAAGCTGACATGCTGTATTTTACGAATGTTTTTTTCCCCCTCTTTTCTTTTTCTCCCCCGCTTGCGTCTACAGACGTAAATACGATCTCAAGGCAAGCACTGATGTCAGCTTTTTACCAGCTTACTGAATAATATTTTCTATGAAATAGTGATTTTTGCGCCATTATATCTCCTGCCCTCCCTCCCTTTTCAACATGGTCTTTGTTTTGGTTCAAAATGGGATTATGCCAAGCAGCTGTATAGTGAGACACAAAAGATGTAGGCAAGACTGCGCATAATCAGACTCAAGACCGCAAGTGCCGTTCAAGTCTACAGTGGCCCGTGGAGCCGTCGGGACACTGCCTCCATTTTGATGTTATTTATGAGCGAGCAGCCTCAGTTTTCAAAGTGCATTTGTGTCAAAATGGTCAGCGTCGCATGAAGGCAACAGCAGCTTTTACGGGCCCTGCACCTCTGCGGCGAGGCCAGGCTGTGCCTCAGTTCTTGCGTGATATCGCCACTGCCACCCAAACAGCACCTCGTGCCGGTGGACAGCACAGCCGTTATATGATGGTGGCAAGCGTGAGCAGGTGCTTAGAGTAATGGGCGAGCTCGGTTGCCAAGCCTCATGAGTTCCCAGGTTCCCTTGCACACCGGCAAAGTGACTGCGAGCTTTGCCGAGTGGTATGTGGATAAACAATGTCCCCAGCTCATGAATAGATGAGGCAAATCAATGAAGATGAGCATACAAAGCAACCCCCGCTGTGGCCCTAGTGCATCACTGCTCAGATTTGCGTCTTTCACAATAGGCTAGATGGCATAAGGAGGACATTGTGTGGGTCATTTTTCTTTTCGTGGCCCCAGCCCTTTACTCTTGGAACTTCTTTTTTTGGGGGGGGGGGGGGGGGCTGGCCTTCTTCGATGGATGATTGAACCACAAAGGAAAGGTCAAGCAATTCACCTTGGCCTTTCTTGCTGGTGGTTGGGCGTCAGACTGTTTTACCGAGCTAACAGGATTGAGTGTAGCATCATTTTTGGATTAGCTCACATTGAGAAATACATGAAAATACAGTAGCATAGTTCACTCACAGACTTGTATTTGTATTTCATCTCCTTGACATTTTTTTTAATTCCACCAGCAGGCCAATGAATCCCTCCACCATCAGCACCAGGTGGCCCAGAACAGCCTGCTACCGCTTCTCAATGCAGGAAGTGAACCG